>NC_133776.1:58992270-59178183 GCF_003597395.2 Chelonoidis abingdonii
GGTTGGATATTAGGAAAAAAAGTTTCACTAGGAGGGTGGTGAAGCCCTGGAATGGGTTACCTAGAAAGGTGATGGAATCTCCTTCCTTAGAGGCTTTTAAGGTCAGGTTTGACAAAGGCCTGGCTGGGATGATTTAGTTGGGGACTGGTCCTGCTTTGAGCAGGGGGTTGGACTAGATGACCTCCTGAGGTCCCTTCCAACCCTGATATTCTATGATTCTGTGGAGATCTTTTATCTCATTGTGCTCCCCCAGCCCAGCCCCAAGACCACACCCAGCAGTCCCTTGCTTGGGGACAGCTGCCTCTAACTTTGTTAAAGGACAATCTCTTTTCATAGCTTTGGATTTTCTTTCTATATTTCTTTGGCCATTGGCTCTGCAATATCCCCACCCCAATCATCCTCTCTCTACTGGAATAAAAACTCCCCATCCCCTCACCTTTACCTATTTTTGTATAACACTTGTACCACTCCATACTCTATCTTCTGTGGTGTAAACCTCCCACCCCCAGTACTCTCCCTTTGCTTCAGGCAGGAGTCAGCATCCAATAGTCCTCTCTCATTTGCCCTGCACCTTTGTGATGTTCTTGTGTCTTCCTGTCTATAATAGCCCCACCTGCCTGTGCTGTGCACAAGCCTCATGTCACCATTGCTGTTCTCCAGCATAGAGGGATGGACAGGGAAAAGCAACTACAACTCAAAATCAACCATCCTGGGATTGCTAGATCAACACCCAGGCTGGTTGTGACACAGTGACTATTGCAGCATTCGCTGTGCCCTGCCCCCACAGTACAGCACCAGTGACTCAGATCAAGCTGAAGATTCAAACTTACTGTGAAACTCACTGAGATTCTTCTAAGCCAAATACAAGACTTTTTTAACTGTCACTGCACATTGAACAGATGTTTTCAGAGAACTATCCATGATGTTTCCACTGTCTCTTCCTTGAGTAGGTCCTGCGCTTTCTGGTGGATTTGCTCACCGCAGAGGTTCACGGCAACCCTCAGTTTGACTGCTTTCGCTAGAGGCACAAACCTGCCATTCACTCAGCTAACCTCATTACTGGCCAGCATGGAGGAAATGGAAAACAATCTCCGCAGTCTCTGTTGTCCCACTTAGTGGGTCAGGGACAGGCCAGATCCCTTTCCAAATTAGATCTTCCCCTCTGGTGTGTCTCACAGACCAGGTCAACTCCTTCTGTGTCAGATAGGCTGTTGGGGGGGTGCGGGGGAGCCCAGGTCTGCTTGCTACACGGGGTTCCTGATCAGGGACCTATGGATAGCAGCTGTCTACAACATTTCCTGTAGCTGTGACACAGCTGATACAACTCCCTGGGCTACTTCCCCATGGCCTTCCCCCAGCACCTTCTTTATCTTCCCCGCAGAACATTCCTCCTGAAGCCCGATGATGCTTGTACTCGTCAGTCCTCCAGCAGCACGCCTTCTCACTCCCTGCTCCTTGCACAACCCTCACTAACTGATGGGAGGTCCTTTTTAAATCAGGTGTTCAGATTAGCCTGCCTGCCATAATTGATTCTAGCAAGTTCTTAATTGGCTCTAAGTGTCTTAAGGTATGTCTACACTATGAAATTAGGTCGATTTTATGGAAGTTGATTTTTAGAAATCAATTTTGTACAGTCAATTGCGTATGTCCCCACTAAGCGCATTAAGTCGGCAGAGTGTGTCCTCACTACTGTGGCGAGCATCGACTTACGGAGCGGTGCACAGTGGTAGCTATCCCACAGTTCCCACAGTCTCCGCCACCCATTGGAATTCTGGGTTAACCTCCCAATGCCCGATGGGGCAAAAACAGTGTCACGGGTGGTTTTGGGTTCATGTCATCAGTTGTCTCTCCCTCACTGAAAGCAAAGTCAGACAATCGTTTCATGCCTTTTCTCCGTGGAGACACCATACCATGGCAAGCATAGACCCCACTCAGCTTCGCTCACTATCACTGCTGCACAGGTTGCTGCACTGTGCATCAGAGAGACTTTGAAAACCAGTTTCATGACTGCCCAGGCTTCAGTGTAGCTATTGTGTATGTTTCTCCTTGATGCAAACCTGCCCCCTTTGTTGATTTTAATTCCCTGCAAGCCAACCACCCTCTCTCCTTTGAAATAAAGTAGCTATTGTTTTGAAACCATGCATTCTTTCTTTATTAATTAAAAAAAAATAGATAACGGTCAAGGAACCCTGATTGGGGTGGGGGAGGAGGGAAGGACAAGGCCACATTGTTTATTGTAGCCACACTAAAAATCAATCTGTTGCTTGGACCATCCTCTGGAGTGGAATGGCTGGGTGCCCAGAGCCTCCCCCCCACCCACATTCTTGGGCTTCTGGGTGAGGAGGCTATGGAACATGGAGAGGAGGGTAGGCGGTTACACAGTGGATGCAGTGGGCATCTGTGCTCTTGTTGGCTTTCCTGCAGCTCCAACAGATGCTTCATCATGTCAGTTTGCTCCCTCAACAGACACGTCAGCGTGTCTGTTTGCTCCCCTATTAGCTTCAGCATCGCATCCTGCCTCCGCTCTTTGCACTCACTTAATGCTTTCCTGGACTCTGCCACTGAATGCCTCAATGCATTAAGCTGTGCCCTATCAGTGCGGGAGGACAGCATGAACTCGGAAAACATGTAATCACAAGTGTGTTTTTTTCACCTTCTAATCTGCGATAACTGCAGAAATGGAGATGATAGGGAGAGTGTAGAAACATTTGCACCTGGGGGGAGATGTAGGGAGGTGCCCTGGCTCCCTGCCACACCTGAGAGGGATGAGCCAGAACAGGTGCCTCAGTGGGCGGAGCCACCACTGCCTGTCCCCGCCCCCTGGAAGTCAAGGGGCAGGACAGGAAGTATAAAAGCCCGGCCTCAGTGCTCAGTTGGCTGCAGACTGCCGGAGAGGACAGACACTGGGGCCTGAGCTTCTGCTGGGCCCAGCCTGCCTCGTGCCCAGTACCTGGAGGAGCGCTGGCCTGACCTGCCTCGTGCCTGGTACCTGGAGGAACGCTGGCCTGAGCTTCCCTTCGCCCGGTATCCCAAGGAGCGGCCTGAGCTTCCCTCCGCCCGGTATCCTGAGGAACCCATGATCTGGGACCCGCCAGATGACGCCGATGAAGGACAGGTACCTAGAGAGGGGGAGATTGGAAGTGGCCTGGGGGAAGCCGACCCCAGTCTGGCTCCAGGGGACCCCGAACCAATGTCAGTGTGTTGCGGCCAGGATTCCCCACTGACTGTCGCAAACCCTTGCCGCTGCTAGGGCCCTGGGCTGGGATGCAGTGGAGTGGGAGGGCCTGCATCCCCCCTGCCACCCTTTCAAGGGTGGCAGACTCCCCCTCTCCCTGGCCTCAGGAGGCCTCTTGTGCTGTTTATCTCGCTGTTCGGCACCTGCTTGAGGGTCTGACCCTTACCTGGGTTCGTTGCCCCGCCCTGAGCCAGGGCTTGGGCTTTACAGACTGCTACTGTTCACTTGTTGCTCAGCCCTTGCTGAAAGGCCTGAGCTTGAACTGTGTGCTGCCCCGCCCTGCCCAAGGGCCTGGGCTCCTAGAGACCATTTGTTTGCTCAGCCCCTGCTGAAGGGCCTGAGCGCTGATTGCTTACTGCCCCGCCCTGCTGAAGGGCCGGGCTTATAGACTCTGTGCTTACCCGGCCCCTGCTGAAGGGCTGGGACTCTGGCTTGTTTAGAGACTATTTGTTTGCTCAGCTCCTGCTGAGGGGTCTAGGCCCTGGACAGATTGCTGCCTGTAGGGAGGTGCCCTGGCTCCTCACCGTGCCTGAGAGGGACGAGTCCCAGCACCGGACCCTTACTGGAGATAAAAAGGGAGAGTAAAATTGGGTTGGCTTCTTATGCCTTCATAACATGTGGGAATGTTTTCAAACTGCAGTGCCCCCCTTTCCCAGAGCAAGCAATGGGTTGGATTTCACATTTAAAAGGCAGGGCTGCAGTATTCAAGTAGATGTGCAGCATACACCTACCCCTGACCCCACTGGATGGCTATTCTCTGGAATGATCCCTTCTCCACTCCCCCCGCCACGTGGCTATTCTCCAGGATGACCCCTTTTAGCCAAGCGCAAACAGCCCAGCATGAATGGGGTCCTTTTACTGTTCCCTTACAAAAATTCCCCTATTTCAACCAGGTGATCATGAACACGATTGCTTTTAAACCCTGTACTGTAGTTACAAAGTTACAAATGTGCACTCACCAGAGATGCCTTCTCCGGTTTCAAGGTCAGGGATCCCGCCTTGGGAGGGTATTGGCTCCAGGGTGATGAAAAGGTCCTGGCTGCCAGGGAGAATGGATTCACCACTTGCCTGCTACGCATTCTCCTCCTCCTCCTCTTCCTCATCCACAAAATCCTCCTCCGTATTGCGTGAGACTCACCCTTTGCAGGTGTTCATGGACAGTGGTGGGATAGTGGTAGGGTCCCTCCTAGAATGGCATGCAGCTGTTCATAGAAGCGGCATGCAGGGCTGGCTTTACGCCAATTCCCTGGAATCGGGCCCTGTGCCAAAGAGGGCTCTGCGCCCATGCCTAAGGGGATCTTTGGCAGTATTTCGGTGACAGGGGATTCTTTAGCGCCGCGGAAGACCCAGAGTGGACCCCCCCCCCCCGCTGAAGTGCCGCCGAAGCCCTGGACCGCTGCCAAGTATTCCAATTAGGCCCCGTGGGGCATGTATGGGGCTCTGACCAAGAGCAACCGTTTGCCTCCTTTGTCTTTTGGTAGGCTTGCCTGAGCTTCTTAACTTCCACGTGGCACTGCTGTGTGTCCCTGGTATAACTCCTGTCCAGCATGCCCTGTGAGATTTTGGCAAATATATTTGCATTTCTTCTTTTAGATCGGAGTTCTGCATGCACAGATTCTTCTCCCCATACAGCAATCGGATCCAGTGTCTCCCTTTTGGTCCATGCTGGAGCTCGTCTGCGATTCTGGAACTTCATGGTCACCTGTGCTGCTGAGTGCTGCTGAGCTCACCATGCTGACCAAACAGGAAATTAAATTCAAAAGTTCCTGGGGATTTTCCTGTGTACCTGGCTAGTGCATTGGAGTTCAAAGTTCTGTCCAGAGCAGTCACAATGGAGCACTATGGGATAGCTCCCAGAGGCCAATACTGTTGATTTGCATCCGTACTATCCCAAATGTGACCCATCAAGGTCGATTTTAGCACTACTCCCCTTGTCAGGGAGGAGTACAGAAGTAGATTTTAAGAGCCTTTTAGGTTGACGGAACGAGGTTGGTTGTGTGGACGCAGTCATTTTTAAATTGACTTAATGCAGCTAAATTTGACTAACCCCGCAGTGTAGACCAGGCCTCAATTAGCTTGCCTGTCTTAATTGGTTCTAGCAGGTTCCTGATTGCTCTAGGGCAGCCCCTGCTCTGGTCACTTAGGGAACAGAACCCTGCTGCTTCTCCAGGGGCCAGTAGTTCTGTTTTTGACTCATCTCCTATAGCCCTCTGGCTTGGAGGAAGGTGGGAGACTGCTGCTGTCCCTGCTTGTGCTGCTGCTAGGCCCTGGGCTCTTGCTGCTGCTGCTCCTGCTCCAGCTAATTTGCTAGGCAGTGGGGCACATCCGGAGGGACTTCCCCTTGGCGCAGCACGGAGGAATGTTTGGGACCCCCGAGCCCTGGCAGGGCGCCAGCCCCATCATCACTGGTGCCCCTGGCTGCCCAGTGCCTGGAGCCACCCCTCCTCCTTCCCAGCCCACCACTGATCCTGCTCAGGTGCTGGGGAACCTCCCCCAGCATGCCCAAACCAGCGGGAGAGGCCCGTCCCCACTGCATGTAGTCTGGCTGGGCCTATGGAGGAGGGGGCGGCGGGATTGCCGCCAGCTGTGAGAGAGGGCCTGCCCCAAGGTGAATCTTCCCTCTCCCATGCTGCCCCACCACTAGCTCCCCAAACTCCAGTGCCACCACCCATACCTCCCGCCCCAACTCCTGCCCACCAGCCCATGGATGATGCCATGAAGGGCTGGGTCCAAGTACATGGGAAGCGGGGCAAGTGGATGCGGAGGCCCCCTGAAAGACCAGGAAGGGAGCCACCGACACTGAGCCTTCTGCCTTGCCCCTGGGTGTATCCCATCTGCTAGAGCAGGCTGGGGATGACGTGGCAGCAGTGGAGGCTAGCACTGCCCCTCTTCCGGAGTCCCTCCCTGGAGGTCTCCAAATAGAACCCCTCTTGCCCCCTTGCCACCTGAGCTCCCTGCATGCTCCGAGGTGAGAGTCACTTAGGGCGCCGGTGAGGAGGTCCCCAGGGTGGTGGGTGGTGATTTCCCCTCCATCTCTGAGAAGATTGAGGCCCTGGGTCTGACCACAGTGACCCAGGAGAAGGACAACCCTCTGCCAGTGGGCCTCAATCTGGACAACAGCACCCTGGCCCCCCCCTTCCCAATGCTCTCTCCCCTTAATCGCTGCTTCTGCTCCCACCTCTGAGGAACCCCTGGATTCTTCCACCAGCCTGGCTGCAGATGGCCCCCCGCTAACGGCTGCCAATCGTATTGAGGCAACGGCCAGTGTCATCAGGGGCATCCCTCATTGTTGCACAGAGCCCAGCCAATTATGGAAGGGCTTATTGGGAGCCAATCAAATGGAGGCTTGAAAGCAGCCAATCAGGGCCAGGATGGGCCCTATAAGAAGGCTGCAGGGCAGCGATGAGGGAAGTCTCTCCCTGGAGGGCAAAGGAGGAAGAACTGGCTCTTGGAGAGATGCACCTAAGACATAACAGGGCTGGGTAGGATCAGCAGAGGCTGGGAGACCTCTAGGCTGATGACTGCCAGACTGGGGCCCTGACACAAAGGTGCAGAGAAGGTGCTGGGGCTACAGGAAAGAGGCCCAGGGAAGCAGGCAGTAGAGGACAGTTAGAGGAGAGCAGTAAGTGGCTGCTGCTAGAGGGTCCCTGGGTCTGGGCCCAGAATAGTGGGGGGGCTGGACCCACCTTTTCCCCCCACACTTGCCAGTGATGAGAATGGCTAAGCCAGACTGCAGTTTGCCCTTGGAGGAAGGGGCTAGACTGAGGACAGCAGTGAGCCACTGAGGCAAGTGATAGAACCAGAAACTGATGGTCCCCCAGAAGGAGAGGAAAGCCAGCGGAGTTGGCACAGCTGGAGGGCAGAGTCCCGAAGTGGCCACTAAGGACCAAGAGTAACATGAGTCTGACTGTGAGGACGTTGAAGACAGAAAGAGTAATGGAGGGCGAGACACCACTAGCGAAGGCACACCATTGAAAGAGCTAATTTCCCTAACCAACCAGCAGGAGGTGCTGTTGTGGTGAGTCTGTTCCTATTACAGGGTGACAATACTTCCTTTTGTCTGGAGTCCTGATCTCAGATGTTACACCTAGTACTGGCATACTAACCATAAAGAACATTAAGAATAATCTCATATAAAATATGCCAAATACATTGCATTCAGTGGTCATTAATTTTCAGGAGTCTGCTGTACTTGAACCTACAAAATCAAGCAAGGAAGGTTCAGATGTGTCCATTTGTTTCTTCACACATTTCCTACAGCCCTAGATAAAGCCAAATTTGTATTTCTTTCACATCACCAAGTCACCTAGCTGGTACGTGGGGTGGCTGTAGGTCATTCATGCCTTCCTCATTCTCTAGGCCAGGCTAGATGATCACCATAGTCCCTTCTGGCCTTAAAATTGATGAATCTGTGAGAAAGGAAAAAGACAAATCCCCATGTGACATTCCCCTCTCGTGTCATCCGGACTGGTGATCTGCTAGGTCCCTCCAATCCTTGACTCTGGGAGCCAGCCTTACCTTGCTCTGCCATGAGAACCCCCACTCCTGGGCTGTTCACGCACAGCCTCTGGCATGTAAACTGTTCCTCGTATTATGCAACCGAATGACACGAGCCATTAGTAGAAGCATTGCCAGCAGATCAAGGGAAGTGATTATGCCTCTCAATTTGGCATTGGTGAGGCCACATCTGGAGTATTGCATCCAGTTTTGGGCCCCCCACTACAGAAAGGATGTAGACAAATTGAAGAGAGTCCAGCGGAGGGCAATGAAAATTATTGGGGGGCTGGGGCACACGACTTACAAGGAGAGGCTGAGGGAACTGGGACTCTTTAGTCTACAAAAGAGAAGAGTGAGGGGGGATTTAATAGCAGCCTTCAACTATCTGAAGGGGGATTCCAAAAAGGATGGAACTCGGTTGTTCTCGGTGGCAGATGACAGAACAGGGTGCAATGGTCTCAAGTTGCGGTGGGGGAGGTCTAGGTTGGATATTAGGAAACACTATTTCACTAGGAGGGTGGTGAAGCACTGGAATGGGTTACCTAGGGAGGTGGTGGAATCTCCATCCTTAGCGATCTTTAAGGCCCAGCTTGACAAAGCCTTGGCTGGGATGATTTAGTTGGTGTTGGTCCTGCTTTGAGCTCCTGAGGGCTCTTCCAACCCTAATCTTCTATGATCTCTGGTCCCAGACATAACCCTAGGAACCTCCGTTTTGCAGTGTCCAGTTATGCCCGCTGAATGCTGCAAGCTCATATGAGTTTGTCAATTTAACAAAGAAATTTATATGTACCGGGTTTGTTATCCCAAGAGGAGTCTCTGACATGCTTCAGACCAAATGCATTCCTTCAGATAGAATAACCAAACAGATTTATTAACTACAAAGATAAATTTTAAGTGATTATAAGTCAAAACATAACAAGTCAGATTTGGTCAAATGAAATAAAAGCAAAATGCATTCTAAGCTGATCTTAACACTTTCAGTACCCTTACAAACTGAGATGCTTCTCACCACAGGCTGGCTGGTTGCTCTTCAGCCAGGCTTTCCCCTTTGATCAGCGCTTCAGTCTCTTGGTAGTGGTGTCTGTAGATGTAGGTGGAAGAGAGAGAGCATGGCAAATGTCTCTCTCTTTTATCATGTCCTTTCTTCCCTCTTAGCTTTGCCCCCCTCCCCTTCACAGTCAGGTGAGCATTATCTTATTGCAGTCCAAAACTAACCAAAGGAAGGGGGGTGACTCACTCAGAGTCTAACAGACTCTTTTGTCATTGCCTAGGCCAGAGTCCTTTGCTCCTGTGAGGCTGGGCTGGGTTTGTCCCATACATGCCTGATGAGGGGTAAACTGCCTCTCTGTTCTTGGAGAGTTTTTGCCTGGGCTTGTTTTAAGTCATGAGGATACATTTTCAGCCTCATAATTATATTCAAGAAATTATAATTTATAACATTACTGTAACAATTACTATAACATCACTATACCAACCGTGCTCGGTGCATCATGAGCCTTCTGAAGATACCCAACATGACAAACCTTGCATTGGATACCACACGCTCATTTTATAAAGATGAACATGGGGGTATGGGGTGTTTCCCTGAGGTACAGAGCAGCACACCCCAGGATAGAGAAATAACTCCGTTCTTAGAGCTCTCCTGGAAAAATCCAAGTGGGGATGTATCTCTACACTAGGGTTTTAGCCATTGGTGTAGCAGCACTACTGAAATCTAGAGCTAGGCAGGAAATCTTTGTGAGATTTTGAAAATGAACTTTTGGGATGAAAAGTTGAACTCTCCAACATTTTTGCAAACTGATAAACAAATGAACTAAAAATGGCCTAGGTAGATCGAAACATTGCAATGCTGACTTTTTTTATTTTTCTTAACTATACTTTGGTCTAAATCTACTAAAGTCATATTTATTGGAAAACCTGAAACTTTTCATTCTGAAAATGGCAAAATGGAACACTTCAACAGGGCAAATGTTGAAATGGGACCCTTCAATAGGTTTTGAGGTTTTTTTTAACCAAAAAGAACTTTTGAGTCTGGAGATTTGTCAGCACTGAAGCTGCCTTGCAAACAGTTTCAATGAATCAACATTTTTGGAGAAAAAACTGTCGGGAAATTCCCAAGCAGCTTTAGTGAAAACCTCTAATGAAAACATGATTTACTCTTTGCAAACGGCACTGGGCTAGTATGCAACATGTTTCTGCTAGGGGTTTGCATGGGGTTGGCTACCCAGGTGGCTAAAATCCCCCACCTTGCACATTCAGCAACTACTATCTTCAGTGTCATCTGTTCAGGAGCACCCTTTACATAGAAAGCAATTGGTGTGAATTTTCCTCCATTAAATTCCTTGTATGCTCCACTCCCTTCCCTCTGTCTCTCTTCTCCCAAGAGATAGGTTTTGTCTTCTGCTGATTGTGCTACATGTTTCAACTTTTGTCATCCCCTACATTGCCTGAGGCAGTGTAGGTGACCTTGTTGCTGAGCTTTCATTTTCCTTTTCATACAAATCCTCTCCGTTGTTGGATCAGCTTGTCATTTCACTGTGAAGTGCCTTTTCCCCTATTGTCCTGTCTTAACAAGTCTAGCTAAAGCTGCCTTTGGCCATGAAAGACACCAGAGAAGGCTTTGCTGTATGGGAATAATGCCCCATCCCCTGGTGCCCCAAATCCCTGCTAGGGCTAGGGAAAGTGAGAATGGGCACAACCCTTCACCAATCTCCCATACCCAACTCTAGAACTGGGTACGTATCCCTCCTCCTGCCTCCACTCCGCAACTCCCACCTGTGCCAGGGCTCTCTTAGTGCCCATACAGGTGGATGAGGGGGAAGAAGAAGGATGCTATGGAGGTAGAAGATTGCAGTGAGGGAAAGAGGAGTTGGGGGAGAAGGGATATGGGAAAGTCTCAGTCATCATGGGGTATTGAATAGAGGGTCACAAAGATAGAGCAAGGGCAGGGGACTATTGGAGGATCTCAAGCCTGGCATTATTATAGGGTCAGAAAGATATAGGCTATTGAAAGTTCATAGAGAGGGAAGAAAGCTAAAGGACTCTGAAGGGTCATAGAGAAGGAAAGGACCTGATCTAAGCTGGTAATTGAGCTTAGAGCTTCTCATGCAGGTCCCCCACATCTGTACCCTCAAATTCAGAGTGGGGAAGGAAACTTGACAGGGGTCATGTAGACAACTGACAATATTTCATGACTTTTTGCAAATGTAAAAAAAACCTTTTTTCCCCACTAAACTTCTATCAAAAAAAATTGTTAAAATTTCAAATGTTGAAAAATGTCAGCCTGCAGCCACAGAATTGCTATTTTTTAATTTACAACTTCACTAATATGGGTTTTCACCAATATCTGGTCTGGAGCTTCCATGACATCCCCTAGAGGGAGCTCAGAATCCTACTCCCAGAACCTGGCAACAACTGAAGGTAATGTAAATGATCCTTTTGTTCGGCAAATAAAGGAAGTAGCCCACAAGGGACCCATGTTGGCTAATGCTTTAGAAGGGCCTGTGGGAATTCTGGGAATATCAGTGCTTGCCAAAGGGAAAATGGACCTTACCAATGAGGTAAAAGAAATGCAATTATCAAGCTTATAAGAAGTTATTACAAACCATGGGCTGGATCCTGGGAGATGCTGGATGCCCTCAATTCCCATTGACACTGGAGGGATTATACAGAACTCAGCACCTGATAGGACTGGACCCAAAGAAAAATTATAGATCAAACATGGGGGCTGAAGTTAGGCTACTAAAATAATAGCTAAGTCCCTACATATAAATTTTGGCCTGATTTTCAGAAGTGCTGAGTACTTGCACTTCTCATCAATTTTAGTGGGAGCTACTGGGTGCTCATGACTTTTGAAAATCAGGCCCTTTTTCTGTAGCTGCCTAAGCATGGACTTAATAGCATAACTTTAGGCACCTAAAGGTTGTGATTTTCAAAGGAGGGTAAAGAAGTTACGTACCCAATTCCCCCTGGGCTCATTGAAAATCTGTAGTTAGACTGTGGAACTCATTGCCACAGGATGTCATTGAGACCAAGGACTGAATATGATTCAACATGAGATTGGATAACAAGATTACTCAGAATTATCCTAATTAATGTGGTGGGAAGGCGGAGAATTGAAAGGGATATAAAACCCTTTCGGTTTTAAGCCAATCTCTAACTATTAGAGGTCAGAATGAGTCTTAATGTGGGGGCGGGGAGCAGATTATACCACATCTACCTACTGTGAGGTTCTTATCTCTTCTGAAGCTGTTGGTGCTGACTACTGTCAGGGACAGGATGCTAGACTGGATGGACCTTGAGTCTGATCCAGTCTGGCAATTCCTATCTTTTTATGTTCTTAAAATCTCAACCTTAAACTGCCTTAGTCTATGTTCAGCTGTTTTAATAACGCATGATTAGCTGTGCTGTGACTGCCAATTATACATTATGATTATTTATTATTATGATGCTCTGTATTTAATGAGTTCAGGGAAAAGGGAGGGGTGCAGCTGTGTGATCGGAGTGGTTCATGGAGCCTGAAAGACGCTTAAGAAATTCCAAGAAGTGCTATGCGCTAATAACCACACAGTTTGGGACGATCCAAATTCAGGATGGTCTATATCCATTTTATAATGTAGCCTTGAGAAATGAACTACTGACTAAACAATCCAAAGAACCCTTCTCTTTAAGAAGTAAGGGTGCCTTTCTTTGGCCTTCCCTTTAAGAAGTAAGAATTTCAGATGTTATTCATTGAGTAGTCTTGACTCCGGATAGCAGTCCTACTGAAGTCAATGGTACTACATGTGGGTAGGGTTACCATATTTCAGGTTACTCAAAAGAGGACACTGCAGTGTGTGGGGGGAGGCTTGAGGGAGTATTTGGGATGTGCTGAAAGGCTGTTTGTAGTGGGAGGGGTATTTGAGGAGTGCTAGACAGGGTACTTGCAGCAGGGCACTCACTGGAGGAGGGAGGCAGTCTCACTTCCTGTCATGGTGGCAGGCTGGCTGGTGCAAGCTCAGGACACAGTGACAGCTGTCAGTCAGCACCTCCCTGCGGGATTCCCTCCCTGGGGCTCAGAGTGGGGGTCTGGGTGGGCAGGATCCAGCCACTGTGTCTGCAGGGGACTAAACCAATCAGCTACAGATGCAGGGAGGGACCAAACAGGAAGCGGACCAATCAGGGCTCTTTCTGAGATACAATGACGGCTCTGCAAAAATCCGGGAAATTGCTTCTTGTTTGAAAATCCCACCCGAACAGAAGGCGGAGGTCAAAAAAGAGGCAATGTCTAGGAAAACCCAGATGAACGGTAACCCTGCTTGTGGGCTGTGATCCAAAGCCCATTGAAGTCAATGGGAGTCCTTCTCAGTTTTCAGAGGGCTTTGAATCAGGCCTTAAGGTACCCAAGGATTGTTCCTGTGTGTAAAGATTTGTAGGATCATGCCCCAATTTTGTCCTGACAGATAAATTCACTTTCAAGCAACATTGGGAGAGAAAAGATGTTATCTGATTAATCTCAGGAGCATACAGTGCTAGTAAAACATCATTTTGAAAATGCCAGCTGGATGATGGAAACATCTTAACAATACCCACCATTTAAATGTTTAATGTGCAGTGTGCTCAGCCAACCAAGCTATCTGATTGTTGGTATATACCTAAATGCTTCAAGGTGGAAATTCACCCTTGGGCAGAGGACCCGTACTAGGCCCTTGTGCTGCCCTTCTACATGAGGGTGAATTTTATCCTAAAAGATGAGATGGGTGGACAGGTGTGCAAATATTGCAAAATCAGAATTTGTAAGCATGCATTGGAATTCTCAGTGGCTGTTTGGTTCGGCCTTGTTCATGCTCATTTTCATTTGCTATTTTCCAGTGTTCATGCAACTATGTTTTGACAGCACACTTGTTTGGGGAGTGTCTGTTCTTTGCCACGTAAGGGTATTAATACATATATGGGTATACATGTACAAACAAGAGCACGTGCTAGTCGTCATTATTCTGTCTAATCTACACGGTTCTCACCACCATGGTATCTAAGTACCTTCTTTTGTTTAAAAAGACACAGGTATCCAGTCAGGGAACAGAAAGCAGCACCATGTGACGTAGACAACCAGTCATGCAACCTGAAAAATTAACAATGAGCTGCCTTAGTGAATAGTTTGCAAATACTTCATAACTTGGTTTGTCAAAACAAAATTTTCATCAAAAACTCTGAGAGTGAGTACATATGAACAAATAAGAGTCTGTTCACAAACTATTTGTGATCACAAAAAAGGGCTAAATTTCTCTGATAAATTATTTGTTAAAAAAAGTCAATCTCCAGCTATGGAAGAAGATTTTATAGGTTTATAAATTCAGGGAGGATAGAACAAGAAAAACAGCATAGACACTGAATACAGCAAAATTACAATATCATAGACAAAATACCAAGGTGATCTGCTTTAATTTCAGTTGACGTGCTTACTAACTGCAACTTTTACTTAGCACATTACAGTGTTGCCACTCACTGCCATTCATGGTGATGTTCTCCCACTGAAATTTTGACAGGTTGGTGGTGGGGATAACTTGTGGTTTGAGATAGTGGTTATGAGATGATTTCCAGGTTTAGGACATTGAATGAGGAGATTCTACATTTTGATAATTGGGCAAACTCCTCCAGAAGGCACACTTCTTTCATAGTTCTAATGTTCATCCATCAATGACATTAGTAATATTATATGTATAAAAATATTTGAGCTGCTTTGAGATTGGACCTTCCAGTCCTTGGATATGAGGTATATTGTAGACCTGAACTGAGTTGTCATTAGAGTTGGGTGAAGAGGACACAGCAAAGAATGGATTAAATGAATTTAGTCTTTTTTTCTGCTTGTCAATCAATCATTGGTTGATTTGCAATTTACTTGTTATTAAATCTCATTTTTAAATCTGTGAATTGATCATGAATATTCCAAATTTGAGCTCCTTTGCAATTGGTTGGCTAAGTCACATAGCATTATTTCTTCCTAGATACTACATTGCAAATAAGTGATGGGCACATAAGCACCACCTATACCAGAAACCTGCTGACCGCTATGCTTACCTACATGCCTCCAGCTTCCATCCAGGACACATCACAGGATTCACTGTCTACAGCCAAGCCCTAAAATACAACCACATTTGCTCCAATCCCTCAGACAGAGACAAACACTTACAAGATATTTATCAAGCATTCTTAAAATTACAATATCCACCTGCGGAAGTGAGGAAACAGATTGACAGAGCAGGACGAGTACCAAGAAGTCACTTACTACAGGACAGGCCCAACAAGGAAAATAACAGAACACCTCTGGCCATTACGTATAGCCCCAGGTAAAACCTCTGCAGCATATCATCAACCATCTACAACCCATCCTGGAAAATGATCTTTCACTCACAGACCTTGGAAGGTAGGCCAGTCTTTGCTTACCGACAGCCCCCCAACCTGAAGCAAATGCTCACCAGCAACCACACAACAAAAACATTACCCAGGAACCTATCCTTGCAACAAAGCCTGTTGCCAACTCTGTCCACATATCTATTCAGGGGACACCATCATAGGACCTAATCACATCAGCCATGCCATAAGGGGCTCACTCACCTGCACATCTACCAATGTGATATATGCGAAAATGTGCCAGCAATGCCCCTCTGCCATGTACATTGGCCAAACCAGACAGTCTCTACATAAAAGAATAAATGGACACAAATCAGACATCGGGAATGGTAACATACAAAAGCTAGTAGGAGAACACTTCAATCTCCCTGGACAGCCTATAACAGATTTAAAAGTAAACATCCTTCAACAAAAAAACCCCTTCAAAACAGACTTCAAAGAGAAACTGCAGAGCTACAATTCATTTGTAAATTTAACACCATTAATTTGGACTTGAATAGGAACTGAGAGTGGCTGGCTCACTACAAAAGCAATTTTCTCTCTCTTGGTATTGACACCTCCTCATCAGTTACTGGGACTGGACCATATCCATCCTGATTGAATTGGCCTTGTCAACACTAGTTCTCCACTTGTAAAGTAACTCCCTTCTCTTCATGTGTCATATTCATGCCTGCATCTGTAATTTTCACTCCATGCATCTGAAGAAGTGGGTTTTTTACCCACGAAAGCTTATGTCTAAATAAGTCTGTTAGTCTTTAAGGTGCCACCCGCTCCTCGTTGTTTTTATAGCATTATTTCTGTTCTCTGACTGGATGAACACACTAGCTCTTCTGGTGTGAATACTTACTCATTCACATTTCAAATACATTATTCTGGACTACTCATGCACAGACTTTAAAATTTGCTTCCTGCAGACATTTGTACTGAAAAACTTGATCACTTGGTTGTTTGCTGAAAGCAGACATAAAAGGAGTGCTGAAGCAAAAAACATTTAAAAATTAAAGAGAAGGTCCTTAGCTTTCCTGAGCCTGCCATGAGAAATGTCAATAAGAACCAGCTATACCATTGCTTTTTCTGACGGAGAAACTTTCTGCCATACTCAAATTCATATAGGGGCCACTGAACAGCAACAGCTATTCTGAAATGGCTCAGGATTGAACAAGTAGTCTAGAAGCAAGAGTTCCTGAAAGCCCAAGCCCAATTCCTGGAGCCATCCTGTCCTCTGAACTTTTAGAAATTTAAAGGATGAATGAACACATCAAATACCAAGACATGTTGCAACAGCAGCAACTGGAGGGAAAAAAACATGCAGCTACAATCATTGAGCATGGACAGCTCCATATTTGTAGCTTTGAGACAAAGTCAGCAGCAACCATCAGAATCTGTTTCAAGTCCAACCTTCTGCTTTTATCTATTTTTTAAACCTCACACAAGGTATACAAGGCAAATGTTTCTGTTACAGTCAGAGAGGCCTAAATAATGGATGAAGAACAGAGGCTAAAAAGAAAAAGCTAGAGGGGAAAAAAAGAAATAAAAGAACTCTCCAAAATCAGAAAAAGCTGAACAGCTGCCACCAGTGAGAGCATATCATGATGCTGCTCCCACACCAAGACACACACTGAGTCACTTAGCTGCCATCGCTGACATTGCTTAGCAGTAGCAAGTGTCAAAATTAAGCAGCATATGTTTTGCATTTCGTAAACTGGGATCAGCATTCCAGGAAAGATGCAGGCTCCCTTCACAGAAAGGGGACAGGATATTTTGAGAGGGACACTGAAAGGGGAAGATCCCTATATTGGCTGTGGTTGTTCCGTATTCCTCTGGTGAAACTCAGAATGTCCCAAAATATCTTCAGGACTGATGCAATAGTTGCACCTGTGAAGATGTTGCTTCATGACACAGTGACATTTACAGGGACATGTTTGCCTTCACTGAAGCCCAGGCAGGTGGTTTCCTCCTGTTTCAGTCCAGATCAAAGATGGGAGCCATTATTTTGCAATGGTTTGGAGATGTTTTTTTATCCAAATAGATCCTATGGGCCTTACTTCACTCTGGGCTGGGACATAGAGAAGGCAGCAGCCTCCTCAGCGGGCGACAGCTTGGCTTCCCCAACCATCTCTGCCGTTGGCGAGTCGCCTGGAGTGTAGTCCGGGTCTTCAGGCTCTATTACCAGGAGTGTCACAGGAACCAGCAGTCTACATTCTTCCTCCTCTCTTGCTCACCCCGACTGAGCTGAGCTGCCTCCTTTTATCTGGCTTCTCCACCTGGAGCATGTGCAGCACGGGAAAGGGGGCATGGCTGCCTGCATCCACAATGACTGGCCTACTCGCGGTGGCCCAGTGCAGGGTTGGTACACCCATCACAAACCCTCCCCTTCAACTCCAGACCAGATGGTGGTTCACCCCATTCTCTTTCCCCCCACCTGGGAAAAGAAGTCTGCATTTACATGGGCTCAGCCTGGGTGGTGAAGTACCTCAATTCATAGGGTTGGAGGGCAATGTACCATCTCATAATCTTGGCATTAGTATCTTTCATAGACTGGAACCATCAGAGGGGTGCATGATTTGTGATAGGTTGGAAGTGGTACCCCAGCAGGTAGTACCGTTTAGCTTCAACAGTCCATTTCACAGCCAGTGCCTCTTTTTCTGTTGTGGATTACCTTGTCTCAAGGGAATAACTTTCTACTCAGAGCACCAGGTGCTCCTCCTCCTCATGCTTTTGTGACAGGACCGTTCCAAGACCTACCTCTGAAGCATCAGTCTGGAGTAGTGGATAGTTCTCTGAAATCATCCACTCAATGTACAGCAGCAGTCAAAAAAGTGAACAGAATGTTGGGAATCATCAAGAAAGGGATAGAGAATAAGACAGAAAATATATTGCCTCTATATAAATCCATGGTATGCCCACATCTTGAATACTACGTGCAGATGTGGTCGCCCTATCTCAAAAAAGATATATTGGAATTTGAAAAGGTTCAGAAAAGGGCAACAAAAATTATTAGAGGTATAGAATGGCTTCCGTTTGAGGAGAGATTAATAAGACTGGGACTCTTCAGCTTGGAAAAAAGGCAACTAAGGGGGGATATGATAGAGGTCTATAAAATCATGAGTGGTATAGAGAAAGTAAATAAGTGATAATTACTCCTTCTCATAATACAAGAACAAGGGGGCACCAAATGAAATTAATAGGTAGCACATTTAAAACAACCACAAGAAAGTATTTTTTCATACTACGCACTGTCAACCTCTGGAACTCCTTGCCAGAGGGTGTTGTGAAGGCCAATACTATAAGAGGGTTCAAAAGGGAGCTAGATAGATTCATGGAAGATAGCTCCATCAATGGGTATTAGCCAGGATGGGCAGGAATGGTGTCCCTAGCCTCTGTTTTCCAGAAGCTGGGATTGGGTGACAGGGCATGGATCACTTGATGATAATCTGTCTGTTCATTCCCTTTGGGGCACCTGCCATTGGCCACTGTTAGAGGACAGGATACTGGGCTTGATGGACCTTCGATCTGACCCAATATGGCTGTTCTTATTTTCTCATGAGTATAAATCTTTTTGAAAAATTTGGGTGAAAAAGGACTGGCTCCTGATTTAACCACTCCTTCAAGGTCTGGGAAGCTTATTTGCAGGCCCTGGACCACTGTACTCTCTTGGGTTGGAAGCTTTTTGTCAGGTCTGTTAGCAGTGCTGCTAGTGTGGCAAACTCTGGAACAAAGCATCTATAGTAGCCAGCCAGGCCCAGAAACTGTCAGTGGGTGTAGCTGCCCCTCCCTACCACGTATCCCAGCTATGTTACCTCTTTTTTGCCCTAGGTGACACTTGGAGGGCTTGGCCATCAACCCAGCTTCTCTAAGGGCTTGCAGCATGGCGGTGAGGCATCTAAGATGGTCCTTCCCAGCTGGTACTGTATATCACTATTTTGTTGATACAGGTGGCCACATATTGCTCATGTGGCCACAGTAGTTGGTCCATAAGCTTTTGAAAGGTTACAACAGTGCCATGTTGCCTGGAGCTAGTTGCCATGTAGCCTGAATATACCCTGGAGCTAGTTGCAGGGACTGTTTGAGGGTGTGTTTGTTTGTTTGAAAAGTGTGAATTGGGAGCACTTTGTTCCAGGTGGGCCTTGAGTGGTTGATTGGAGGCAAGGCTTTGAGCTAAAAAGGCAGCCAGTTCCGAACTGAGTGAGTGGCAAACAGAGGACAGGCAAACAGAAGGAGTTTGCCTAGGGGGACTTCCCACAGAGTGTTTTTGCCTTTCAGGCTTCTTGGAGAAGTAAATACAACATCTGAGGACGTTTTTAGAAGGAAGACATGGATAGTGAGCTATCAGCTGTTGTGACCTGCACAGGATATGCCATGTTTGTCTTTCTCCCAGAGGGTAGAAGTGACTTCGTCTGTACAAAGTGCAAACTGGTCTCCATATTGGAAGAGAAGGTTAAAGGACTAGGGATGCAAATATCAACCCTGCGTTGCATCAGAGAAAATGAAGATTTTCTGGACAGAAGTCAGCATTTGGTTCTGGAGGCACAACAAGCCGAAGAATCAGAGAAGGCAGTGAAGAACGGGGAAGAAAATTGGCAGCATGTGACCTCCAGAAGAAGAATGTGAAGAACCCATGTACCCTCTGTGCAGATAGAGGTAAGAAACTCTTTTCAGGCTCTCTGCACACGTACTATAGCAGAGAATGATTTGGAAGAGCCCTCTGAGGGAAGGAATAAGAAGGAGACCTCATTGACCGGAAGATATGAGATGCATTGTCCTAGGGATGGGTGGTCCATGACCACCAGTCCCAAGAGGAGGAAATGGGTGGTGGTGGTCGAGGACTCCCTCTTAAGGGGGGCAGAGTCATCCCTCTGGCGACCAAACCAAGAGACTCGAAGTGTGCTGCTTGCCTGGAGCTAGAATTCAGGATGTTACAGAGTGTCTGCCAAGATTGATCAAGCACTCAGACCTCTAACCCTTTCCTACTTCTCCACATGGGCATCAATGATACTACCAAGAATGACCTTGACTGGGTCACTGCAGACTACATGGCTCTGGGAAGAAAGATAAAGGAGTTTGAGGCGCAAGTCATGTTCTCATCCATCCTCCTTGTTGAAGGAAAAGGCCCAGTTCGGGATCGTTGAATTGTAGTGGTAAATGCATGGTTACCTAGATGGTGTCAGAGAGAGGGCTTTGGATTCCTTGACCATAGAATCTTGTTCCAGGAAGAAGGATTGCTAGGAAGAGATGGGATTCACCTAACAAAAAGAGGGAAGAATATCTTCACAGGCAGGCTTGCTGACCTAGTGAGGAGAGCTTTAAACTAGATTCACAGAGGGACGGTGACCTAAGCCCTGAAGTAAGTGGGGAGGAAACACAAGGAGGCCCTCCTGATTCATACTGAGAAAGCAAGGCAATTGGCTAGTTGTCTTTGGTGCCTGTACATGAACGTAAGAAGCCTGGGAGAAAAAGCAGGAAGAATTGGAAGTTCTTGCAGTCAAAGAACTACGATGTGATTGGAATAACAGAGACTTGGTGGGGTAAACTGTTCAGGAAAGACAGGCAGGGGACAAAAGGTGGAGGAGTTGCACTGTATGTAAGAGAGCGGTATGATTACTCTGAGCTCCATTATGAAACTGGAAAAATCCCTGTTGAGAGCCTTGGGTTAAGTTTAGAAGCGAGAGCAACAAGCGTGATATCATGGTGGGCATGTGCTATAGACCACCGGACCAGGAGGATGAGGTGGACAAGGCTTTCTTCGGACAATTAACTGAAGTTTCCAGAACACAGGTCCTGGTTTTAATGGGGAACCTCAATCACCCTCACATCTTCTGGGAGAGCGATACACCAGTGCACGGACAATCCAGGACATTTTTGGAGAGTGTTGGGGACAACTTCCTGGTGCAACTACTGGAGGAACCAAGCCGGGGCCCTGCTCCTCTTGATCTGCTGCTTACAAACAGGGAAGAATTAGTAAGGGAAGTAGAAGTGGTTGGGAAGCAGTGACCATGAGATGGTTGAGTTCAGGATCCTGACAAAAGGAAGAAGGGAGAGTAGCAAAATATGGACCCTAGACTTCAGAAAAGCAGACTTAGACTTTCTTAGGGACCTGATGCACAGGATCCCCTGAGAGGTTAATATGAGGGGGAAAGGAGTCCAGGAAAACTGGCTGTATTTTAAAGAAACCTTATTGAGGGCGCAGGAACAAACCATCCCGACGTGCAGAAAGAATAGCAAATATGGCAGGCGACCAGCTTGGCCTAACAATGAATTCTTCAGAGATCTTAAACACAAAGGAAGCTTACAAGAAGTGGAAACTTGATCAGATGATTAGGGAGGAGTACAAAATTATTGCTCAAACATGCAGGGGTGTAATCAGAAAGGCCAAAATATAGCTGGAGTTGCAGCTAGCAAGGGATGTGAAGGGTAACAGGAAGGATTTCTACAGGCATGTTAGCAACAAGAAAAAGGTCAGGGAAAGTGTGGGACCCTTTGTGAATGGGGGTGGCAACCTATTGACACATGATGTGGAAAAAGCTGAAGTACTCAATGCTTTTTTTGCCTTGGTCTTCACAGATAAGATCAGCTCCCACACTGCCATCCTGGGCAACACAGTATGGGGAGGAGGTGAGCAGCCCTCAGTGGTGAAAGAACAGATTAAGGACTATTTAGGAAAGCTGGACATGCACAAATCCATGGGTCCAGATCTAATGCATCAGAGGGTATTAGCTGTTGTGATTGCAGAGCCATCGGCCATTATCTTTGAAAACTCGTGGTGATCGGGGGAGGTCCTGAACCATTGGAAAAAGGCAAATATAGTGACCATCTTTAAAACATAGGAGAACCTGGAGAACTACAGACCAGTCAGCCTCACCTCAGTCCCTAGAAAAATCATGGACGAGGTCCTCAAGGAAACCATTTTGAAGCAATGGAGGAGAGGAAGGTGATCAGGAATGGTCAGCATGGATTCATCAAGGGCAAGTCATACCTGACCAACCTGATTGCCTTCTGTGATGAAATAATTGGCTCTGTGGATATGAGGAAACGGTGGACACGATATATCTTGACTTTAGTAAAGCTTTTGATACGGTCTCCCACAGTATTCTTGCCAGCAACTTAAAAAAGTATGGATTGGATGAATGGACTATAAGGTGGATTGAAAGCAGACTAGATTGCCAGGGTCAATGGGTAGTGATCAATGGCGTGATGTCTAGTTGGCAGCTGGTATCAAGTGGAGTGCCCAGGGATTAGTCCTGGGGCCTGTTTTGTTCAATATCTTTATTAATGATCTGGATGATGGGTTACATTGCACCCTCAGCAAGTTCGCGGATGACACTAAGCTGGAGGGAGAGGTAGATACACTGCAGTGTAGGGATAGGGTCTAGAGTGACCTAGACAAATTGGAGGATTGGTCCAAAAGAAATCTGATGAGGTTCAACAAGGACAAGTGCAGAGTCCTGCACTTAGGATGGAAGAATCCCATGCACTGCTACAGACTGGGGACCAACTGGCTAAGAAGCATTTCTGCAGAAAAGGACGTGGGGATTATAATGGATGAGAAGCTGGATATGAGTCAGCAGTGTGCCCTTGTTGCCAAGAAGGCTAATGACACATTGGGCTGCATTAGTAGGAGCATTGCCAGCAGATCGAGGGAAGTGATGATATCCTTCTATTCAGCTCTTATGAGGCCACATCTGGAATATTGCATCCATTTTTGGTCCCCCAACTACAGAAGGGATGTGGTCAAATTGGAGAGAGTCCAGTGGAGGGCAACGAAAATAACTAAGGGGCTTGGGCACTTGACTTACAAGGAGAGGCTGAGGGAACTGGGCTTGTTTAGTTTGCAGAAGAGAAGAATGAGGGGGGAATTGATAGCAGCCTCCAACTACCTGAAGGGGGGTTCCAAAGAGGATGGAGCTTGGCTGTTCTCAGTGGTGGCAGATGACAGAACAAGGGGCAAGGGTCTCAAGTTGCAGTGGGGGAGGTCTAGGTTGGATATTAGGAAACACTGTTTCACTAGGAGGGTAGTGAAGCACTGGAATGAATTACCTGTGGAGGTGGTGGAATCCCCAATTCAGCACCAGTCGCGACCTAGGACTGTGGGATATGCCAGTTTTTTGGCCAGGCTGATGTGGCATTTCTCCTCATGACCGTCCACTGTTAGCTTTACCTTAGTGGCGGGATACAGTTGCATCCCCATGGATGCACTGGAGATATATAGGGGCCTCTGTCTGATCCACTGACTTCACCAGATCAGCTCATATGAGGGTCTAGCTGCAACCCGAGTCAATAAGACCGGATACTGGGGTGCCATTGACCTGCATAGGGACTATCAGTTTCAGTGAGCCTCTTTGTTGGGCCTGAGAATCTGCTACCCAGACCTGTCCATAATTGCTGTCCATGAAAGGGTGGTCATGTCTGACATGTCTCTCCTGGCCGTATTCATAACCCTTCAATATGTCTGCCTCAGAGTAGTGTGGCACTGGCCCAAACCCACCGACTGGGGCCTTTTCTCCTCAGGGCCTCACCCTAGGTCTCCGCGTAACTCCTGAGTGGGAGGTTGACCCTTAGGCTCCCAGCCTACTCTGAGGTCCTCCTTCCTCTGATTTGGTCTGTCTCTTACTTGGGTCCCTCCTGGCTTAGGATCTAGAGGTCATGGTCCCTCTGTGGCAGCTAACCTTCCATCAAGGACACTGTCTCAGCGAGAGCCCTCGGTCGATGTCAGTGAATCCATTCTTTCCCCTCCAGTGGGAGGATGTGTGTAAACTGTTCCAGGATGATAGCCTCTGCCACTTGAAGCCCAGTCAAATTCTCAGGTTCCAACGACCTGCACCGCCCAAGGTCGCGCGCCTGGGGAATACCTCTCCTGTCAAAACCACTAATGGAATGTTTTGGGGCTCTCCCTGGTGTGGTCTAAGATGGCGGCCTTCATCCAGTGCTCTGGAACTCAGAGGGCCACCATGGCGACCCACTCAAATGTGACCAAGAAGGCCTCTGGGTCATCTCTGGGTCCCATTTTCGCCAATCTTACTAGCAACCTAGTAAGAGCATTCTCCGAACCCTGACTCATCCCAGCAGGTCTGTGTGATCCCCTCAGTTGCAGAAGTGCCGCCATCTGCTGAACTAGCCATTTTTGCTGGGATTGGTATTGTGCAGCTAGCTTCCTAATCAGCTGCTGCTGCTGCTGCTGCTCTTGGTGATGGGCCATCTGTTGTTGTTGGGTGGACATTTGCTGTAGCAGCTGGGTTTGTTGTTGCTGGGTAGCGTGCTGCTGCTGGCTTTCCAGCATCCATTTTAATATCTTGTCTGTGTCTGTGGGGCTCTCTCATGTAGCTCTCCTTGGGTTAGTCCTCTTAGCAGGACCCGACTGGTGCCTGCGGTCTCCACCAAGTGTGATGGGGACCCTACATGTCGAGCTGGGGCACCCCTGTCAGTCTAGTGTGGGGTTGGTTCACCCTGTCATCAGGCTTCCCCGTTAAGTGGATGATTTTGGCCAAGTGGGTCTTGGCACCCAACGGGGTCACTTAAATGACTAGTCCATGGTCTTTGGGTGGACAAAACAAACAACCAGTCTGAAGCCCCTCAGTCTCCTGGCTGAGGCGGGCAGTCTGACTTGGTGAATTAGCTCCCTGGCCAGGGCAAAATACCAATCAGTCTGTGGCCCCTGGGTGGAGCAAACAAACAGCTATAGGCTTTTCTTCCTTCAAGGCTGGGATATAAAGCAGGCAGCAGCCTCCTCAGCAGGCAGTGGCTTGGCTTCCCAAGCTGTCATTGCCGTTGGCGAGTCACCTGGAGTGTAGTCTGTATCTTCGGGCTCTACCACCAGGAGCATTGCAGGAACCGTCAGTGTACGTCCTTCTTCCTCTCTTGTCCACCCCAACTGAGCTGGGCTGCCTCCTTTTATCTGTCTTCTCCAGCTGGACCATGTGCAGCAGGGTAAAGGGGGCATAGCTGCCTGGGCCCACAATTATTTGTCTGCCCCTGGTGGCCTAGTGCGGGTTTGTTACACCCTGTCGCACACTGAACCAAAAGAACGACAACTATTAGCCCCACTGACAAAGCATGTGCTCCTCTGTAAGATGCAGCCTCTTCAAGCCCCCCTTGGGACTGCAAGTATCTCTGTAGGAAGTGGAGAAGGTTCTTTGTTGCTTTCTGCTTTGTGTAGCCATGCAAGGGCAGACACAATGGCCCATGACAAGCAGAAGCTATGTCCATCCCTGGAGTGATGTTCCACAGTTTCACCATGAAACAGATCCTGTCAAAATAGAATTTTCCCCTTGCTGCTGTTAAGTTTCAGTGGCTCATCCAAAAAACCCACAAGTAGGATGACCAGATGTCCTGATTTTATAGGGACAGTCCTGATTTTTGAGTCTTTTTCTTATATAGGCTCCTATTACCTCCCACCCCCGTCCCAATTTTTCACACTTGCTGTCTGGTCACCCTACCCACAAGACCAACAGAAAGACTGAAGTATTGACAGGATGTGCTAATTAAACCCAAACAGTTAAACTCTCACAATTCCCTGCCCCCCATTGTACTGTTCCTTCAGGCCCGGCTTTCCTTAAACTCTCCTTTTATTCATGGGAAGGTTTCAGACTTGATGAATTAAGATCACCTGGGATAATCACTGTTGATCTAATGAAGGTTTCACTATGGAAGCAGCAAACATGTAAGAGTTTCATATGGAAATGTTTGCTGGGTACTTATTTATTTCCATAAAATGTTAATATGTAGCCAGAGACATGCATTTGCATCATGGGTTGGCACAGCAGGGAAATATTTGCTTTTGGCAGCAAGTGTTTCCTTTGGATCGCTCTGAATGCACAGTGTAAGGGTATATAGCATGTATCACTGGTATAGTGCGAGGCAGAGTTTAGACCCTTGCAAGTACCATGTAGGCATAGATTTTTTTTCTCCATTTGGCATTTTATTACTAAAGATAATTAGTATCAGGTACCACTGAGTCCACCTGTTCCACCAGGCTGGGCTCCCTTACGCTGTCCTGCTGAGACAGTCCCTCAAGCCTCCTCTAGCACATACATAGGTAGGGACATACCCAGCTGCAGAAAGACGCAGACACTGAAATCAGTACTGCATGGGAAGGCTTTCAGCTAAGGAATTGCACAGCACTCAAGTGCACTCCCCCTCTGGAGAGTAAACCCAAAATTGTATTGTCTTGTGCTGCACGGAGAACTGTACAGCGTAAGCTCATTGAAATTCACCCTATCCCTCAATGTGGAGAGAAATATGCATGGCCTTTTTCCCTCCCCGCCCCAGTTATGAATTACACAAACTGAGTTTAAAACAAAAACAAGTTTATTAAATACAAGAGGTAGATGTTAAGTGATTATAAGGGATAGCCAACAGATCAGAGCAGATTACCTTAGTAAATAAACAAAAACCACAAACTGAGTTTAATACACTAGATAGGTAGGATATGAATTAGCAAATTCTCACCCTAAGTGATAAACAGGCTGGCAGACTCTTAAGGCACATGTTGCCTTGGCTCTCTCAGGTTTTCATACACAGGCTAAAGATTGTGGCCTGGGACCATTACTTCCCACAGTTCAGTCTTCATCCCTCAGGTGTTTCCAGGTGTGTTGTTGCAGAAAGAGTGAGGTCCCATCATGATGTCATTGTCCCCCTTTTACATCTTCTTCTCACGTGCTGGAAAGTTCTTGCTGTCACCTGGGTCTAACAGTTCCCATTGTGTAGTGCTATCTGTGAAAGGTTTCTGTTGTACACAGTTCCTGGGGTAATCCTTGTGTTTGTTTGCATTTCCTCAATAAGCCATTAACATTGTTTGACCTTTCTACTGTTATACCTGAAAGGCCGCTTGTGGGTGCTTTCAACCTTACAACGTTTCAGTAACACATACACAGCCAAACTTCATAACTTCACATATGACAATAACACATACAACCCAACAAGATTTCAATGTCTAGCAGATCAAGACTTTTTGAATGATACCTCACAAGATATACTTTGTACAAAACATATCCTAATTACAAGACAGTGGTGAATATTGGGGTGTCAGGTCATGTGGTGAATATTGCGGTGTCAGGGTGTCACACTCAAGATGGAATCTTAACCTTAATGATGAATAATAGAGGCGTGGATTTGAAGCTCACTTCTTACATCAGGCTAAGAGCTGATATAAAGACCTGCACAATTTGTGGAGCACAAGAAGATGTTTTACTGGTCCTACAGGAACTATGCTGCATGTTCTTCAGTGCCATCTATTGGCACCTTATCTAATAACTACACATACACAAACCCCTTGTAACAATAAGCATCAAACTTGTGGGTGTTTATCATTGGTGGTGCATATAATAGGTCGGGAGGCTACCAGACTCCCAGTTATGGGGTTTGGAGGTGAAGTTTTTGGTTTGTTGTGCCCCATGCAGATTCCAGGGCAGCTGAGGAACTGGTATGTGCTATTCAGCTTCCTGGGTTCATCAATAATCTTCCTGGACTCCAGAGCGATTACTGAAGAACCCAGGAAACTAAGTAGTCTCAGAACTTGCATGGGGCATATCAAAAGCATCTCCAAAGAGACACTTTTCCCCGGGGTGGCTTGGATCTGGAGAGGGGAGGGGAAGGGAAGCGTGGCTGCAGTTGGCCCGAGGCACCTCCAGGCAGGTGAAGGGTCACTCAGGGCTTTGGCTGGCCCAGGGCTCCTCTGGCTGGGTGGGGGGCGCTCCGGGTTGTGGCTGGCCCAGGGTTCCTGCGTCCGGGGATGGAGGAGAGCGCTCGAGGCTTCTCCAGGCGGAGGGGGTGTGGCGCCAGCCATGGGTAGGGGGGCAGAAATCTCAGGGCTCTGGACCTAGGGAGAGGCAGAAGGGGCAGAGACAGGAGCCAGCCTTCTGAAAGGAGGACTCCACCTGTCACCCATGGTGTTTATCCAAACTCTGGGACATTTTGAGCTCTGTCCATCAGGTTATTAACCTCCCTGTCTGACCGCACCTACTGTGTCTGTGATCAGATAGTTTGTAATGGAAGGTCTTGAGTGATTGACTGCGTGTGTGTTTGAAAAGTGTGAACTGGGAGTGCTTTGTTCCAGGTGGGCCTTGAGTGGTTGATTGGAGAGAAAGCTTTGAGCTGGGGCAACTGCTTTGAGCCAGCAGTTTTATAAAAAAGCAGCCAGCTGTGAACCAAGTAAGCTGTGAACAGAGAAGCCAACAATAGCATGTTCACTCTTGCAGCGATATTTGGAAGGGTGCACACTGGGATACTCAGGAGATCATCTAGTCCAACCTTCTGCTCAAAACAGGACCAACACCAACTAAATCATCTCAGCCAGTCCTTTGTCAAGCCGGACCCTAAAAACCCCTAAAAAAGGAGATTCTCCCACCTCCCTAGGTAACCCATTCCAGTGCTTCACCACCCTCCTAGTGAAATAGTTTTTCCTAATATCCAACCCATAGACCTATCCCATTGCAACTTGAGGCTATTGCTCCTTGTTCTGTCATCTGCCACCACTGAGAACAGCCTAATTCCATCCTCTTTGGAAACCCCTTCAGGTAGGTAAAGGCTGTTATCAAAGCCCCCCCTCACACTTCCTTTCTGCAGACTAAACAAGTCCAGTTCCCACAGCCTCTCCTCATAAGTCACGTGCCCGAGCCCCCTAAAAAATTTTTTCGCCCTCCGCTGGACTCTCTCCAATTTGACCACATCCCTTCTGTAGTGGAGGGATCAAAACTGGACACAATATTCCAGATGTGGCCTCACCAGTGCCGAATAGAGGGGAATAATCACTTCCCTTGATCTGCTGGCAATGCTCCTACTAATGCAGCCCAATATGCTGTTAGCCTTCTTGGCAACAAGGGCACACTGCTGACTCATATCCAGCTTCTTGTCCATTGTAATCCCCAGGTCCTTTTCTGCAGAACTACCGCTTAGCCAGTCAGTTCCCAGCCTGTAGTAGTGTTTAGGAATATTCTGTCCTAAGTGCAGGACTCCGCACTTCTCCTTGTTGAACCTCAGATTTGTTTTGATCCAATCCTCCAATTTGTCTAGGTCACTCTAGACCCTATCTCTAGTCTTCAGTGAATCTATCTTTCCCCCCAGCTAAGTATCATCCATGAACTTGCTGACAGTGCAATCTATCCCATCATCCAGATCATTAATGAAGACGTTGAACAAAACCAGCCATAGAACTGACCTCTGCGACACTCCACTTGATACCAGCTGCCAACTAGACATCGAACCGTTGATCACTACCCATTGAGCTCAACAATCTAGCCAGCTTCCTATCCACCTTATAGTCCATTCAGCCAGTCCATACTTCTTTAATTTGCTGGCAAGAATACTGTCGGAGACCGTATCAAAAGCTTTCCTAAAGTCAAGGTAAGTCAACTTGCCACTCACAGGGTCCTGAGTTCAGACCCAGTAGAGCAGGGAGGTGCTGGATTGCCCTACCTGGCTGCCAGACTCCCCACCACAGGTGGCGGCCCACTCCCCTGAGCAGCTGCCAGGCCAAATGCCCGTACTGAAGAAGGCCATTATACCGACTCTGTCCGTTGGGCCATACGGCTCTGAAAGAGGGCAGTTAGACTGACTCTGGCCATTGACCACAGCAGCTATACAGGCTCTAGCCGCTAGGCCACACAACCTAGCTGAACAGGTAGCTCTAGCAACTCTGGCTGCTAGGCCACACAACGCTACAGAAGTGGGTAGTTATACTGACTCTGGCCATTAGACCACACAGCCCTGAGAGAGGGCAGCCCTACTGACTATTGCCAGTAGGCCACATAACCTTGCCAAGCCAGGTGGCCACACTGACTCTGACCACTAGGCCATGCTACCTCAAGATAAGGCGTGGTCATAAAGATGCAGCCGCAAGGCAGTAAATACCCTCTCCCTGCCCCAAGAGAGAATGGGGTGTGCTTACCCCACAACACCCCACCAGAGTATTTCTGTGTGTAGCTAACTACTAGGAGTAGCGCAAAGTTGTGTATAACCCACACCTCCCCCACACTTCTTAAAGAAGGACCTAGAGGTCACAGACACTATCTCATAGATGATGAGCCAGCATGAATAATCTGGCAAAGGGCTTCTGAATGATGCCATCAAGGATGAATCCAAAGTCATGCCTTGGAAAGTTCAACTGCAGTGTCATTCTCTTGCTTGTTGAGAATGATGAGGATCCAGAGAAAAACCCTACAGCCTAGGAGCAGAACTAGAAAAGCCTTTGCCCTGGCATGGATAGGGTATGAGTGGTATAGATGGACATCAGCAATGTACTGGACAGATAGAGATGGACAGGAGCAGAGCTGAAGAGGCTATTGTGCCACAATGGGACTGACAATGTCAGGGAGGGAGGGATGGAAGCTGTGCTGAAGGGTCTTCCTCCTGGAAATGGCTGACATGGTGGATGGACACAAGCCTTGCTGAAGAGGCTTCTCTGGGCTGTGAGATGACAATATCTGAGATGCATGGACAGGAGCAGTGCTGAGGAGACTTTTGCCTTCAAGTAGGTTTAGAAAGGCTAATATGGATATTGTTACAGAGGGGGAGGAGCTGTGCTGGAGAGGCTTTTGCCTTGCAGAAGGCTGACAATGGATGGATGGCATGAGATGCTGAGCTATTACCAAGCTTATAAGGTAAATGTTTTTTCTGCCTGTTGCAACTCCGGATAGTTATTCCCAGAATTCCTGTCTCTCTGAAAATAGCAGAATCAAGAATGACATTTCAGAATCAATACCTTCAGTGTATGTCTACACTGCAGCAAGTCTCAGAGCCTGTGTCAGCTGACTCAGGCCTTGTGCTAAGGGGCTAAAAACAGCAGTGTAGACATTTCTGCTTGGGCTAGAGCTCAGGATCTGAGACTCTTCCCTTCATTGGGTTTCATAGCATTATCATGCTTGTGAGACCAGGATCCAGCAACTGTAAACCCAGGTTTACCATGTGTGAGCTTGGAACCACTGAGTCCAAAAGTTCATGTCCCACAGACATGAGTTTACAATACAGTGTAGACATACTCTGATTGGCTGGCTCTAGGCACAGCAGGCCAATCAATTGACTGGTCAACTATTCAGAAGACAGACAGATAGTACCATATGGGACATGAAACATTCAATAATAACATGAGAGGACTTCTTGTTTCTAAAATTAAACTGTCTCTTGATCAAGAAAACTATTTACAGAGATGCTGCAGCTGTAGCTAGCATTCCAACCATGTGAACACAGACTGACTTCCTGGTGCCCCTACAAACTCTTCTTTCCTTCAACCAGTGCTCCTCCCACTAAGGTCCTTGCAAATGACTCATAGAATAATCAAACATTAGGGTTGGAAGAGATCTCTGGAGGTCATCTAGTCCAATGGTGGCGATAGATGGTGATAGATGGATGGATGGATAACTATGCATAGCAACTATAGTTTGCTTTTTTATTTTAAGCTATCAGAAGCTGGAGTGAGAGTTTGATAGTCAGGAACTCAAACAATTTTGCCTTCATAAAGGCTACAGTGGCAGTCAATCAATTAAGCTTTGTAAGATTAAATCTAAATAGGAGTCTACTTAATTTTAATAATTTGAATGATTTTAGCTGGTTAAGTATCTGATCAAGTAGTTGGTTGACTTGTGTGTCCATCAACTACTTGGTCAGATGTCATATCAGGAAATACCAGGTATGACATACCAGATGTCATACCAGGAAATACCTTTTCCAGGCTGGCAGTATATCTAGGAAATAACCAAAGTGTTTAATACCAGGGTGCATGTGCAAGACTTGTTTTTATCAGTGTGGTGCCACTGGGTGCACATTTGTCATGCTGTCAGACTCTAGTTAAGACAGAAATTATTTCAAGAAAGTTCTCTGCCCTGTTGGGTAGGAGGACAGGCTAGATGATCACAGTGGTCCCTTCTGGCTTTGGAATCGCTGAATTTATGTATTTAACTAAAGCTCACAAATGCACTGCAGTGGGATCTGCTGCCTTTTTCATTTAGGGAACTGGAGTAAAAGCCTGCTTGGGGATTGAACTTACAAGCGTGGGTTTAGCAGGCCAATGCCGAAACCCCTGAACTATCCCTTCTTCATTCAGCTAGTCCAATCCCCTGCTCAAAGCAGGACCAATACCAACTGACTCATACTAACCAAGGCTTTGTCAAGCTGGGCCTTAAAAACCTATAAGGATGGAGATTCCACCACCTCCCTAGGTAACCCATTCCAGTGCTTCATCATGCTACTGGTGAAATAGTGTTTCCTAATATCCAACCTAGACCTCCCCAATAATATTTCTGCATTACGACAGAGGGATGGGTTGGTGATGGCAGCTCATGCAAGCATACCTGAGCTAGCTTTTGTCTAGCTAGCTTGGGTACCAAGAACAGTGAAAACCTGGCAGGGTGGGCAAGGATGCCTGAGACCCTGGGTAATTACTGAGGTGCCTAATCCATGCTACTGCAGTAGCATCTTCACTGCTACTGGTAGCATGGCTTTGCCCTCACATGCTGCAGTCACACCTCCATGTGCAGTGTAGACATGCCGTCAGATAGACAGTGATCAGGGCTCCATTTGTCTTAACTAAACAGCAATGCTGGCTGACTCACCACAGAGCTGGGAACCTCAAAGCACTAGTCCAAAGACCCAAACCTCCATTTCTTTAAGAACGAGCATGAAAAGAAATGAAAGCCAAATGTAATACCACACATGAGTTAGTTATGGGTGGAAGACCTAGATGGTCTTCTGGCTCTGGTTACTGAGGCACAACCTACTTTTCCTGCTGCTCTAGCAGGTGTAGAGATCTGACACTGAAGCTTTCTAGGGTTGCTGTATACACAGAGCTGCCAGTCTCTCTGGGATAAGGCCAGAGAGGCTGTCCTGAGTCTTACCTTCATGAAGAGTATTTTGCACATTCCTAAGGACAGGGACAACTTACGAAAGGAGGCTAGTCCCTCTTCCCCGGGTGGGTTCTCTTCCCCTTCTCCTCAAAGTACATCAAAGCCTTATGCCATTTCTTTAAAAAATCCATGGGGCCAAATTCCAGGGCTGCCCAGAGGACTCAGGGGGCCTGGGGCAAAGCAATTTTTGGGGGCCCTTCCATGAAAAAAAAGGTGCAATACTATAAATAGTATATTCTCGTGGGGGCCCCTGCAGGGCCCGAGGCAAATTGCCCCACTTGCCTCCCGCTGCCCCGGGCGGCCTTGCCAAATTCTGTGAGTGACTCCACTGAATTTGGTTTATGTGTCAGAATTTCTTCTCAGGCTTTATGAAAAAACAGGAGGGAAAATTGGAGAGGTCAAAATTTGAAATTTCATCAAAATTCAAATGTTTGAAATATTTAGTCCAGATCTATAGTTGGGTGAATGGTGTGGTGAGGAAGGCAGATTCTGAAAATTTAGTTGACCATTTTCCCCCTATTTTTTCATCAGAATTCAAAATTTCATTGAAATATGTGGTCAATTTTTTAAAAAATGCTGATCAGCTCTAGGTTTGTTTCTGTTTGTTTTTCTTTCCAGTCATCTGCACAGTAATTCATTCTAGTGCCACAGAAGCACCATCAGGTCCACTCGGCTCTTCCTCCAAGGTGAGTCCTCTGTGGTGTATACAAAGAGAATTCCCTTCTCTAGTCAGTCAGCAGAAAGAGAAACTTCTGCTATATTCAGCTTCTGAAAGTGAACAGTGCCAAAACTGGCTAGAACTAAGGGCACTGAGCATTTAGGTATAGTGAAAGTGGATAGCTCTGAAGAGTTTAGTGAGCTGGCTGAAGCAGAAAGTCAGAAGAGGGCAATGGGATGTGCCTGCTAAATGTGAATCTGTTGCTGAATCTTCTGTTTCTTGACTGGAGAGAGGAAGAGCAGCCAGAAGTTCTGTGGTGGAAATGTAATGAATTTTTCAGCATTTCTTTTTGGTCCCCCATTTCCCACTTTTTGCCTCCCACTAGACTTGTATAGATGATGACAATAAAAATCACTATTTGTTTGACAGCAGGTTGTGTGATCTGCAGCTAGACACACAGCTGGACATACAGATAAGCATCCATGAAGCTAGTGTACAGGTGAGTGCTGCAAGCAGGAAGTTCTGCAGAATCTTGGTACTGGCAGGAAATCCCTCTTTTCTTCAGCAAATCCCGCGGTGTCTTGTACTGTGCATCTGGTAAGAAAACCGGGCTCTGAGGTTTGCCCTACCTGGACATCCCCTTACTGGCTCTGTGGTGCTCTCCCTCTCCTGTAGGGACTCCTCTATGGTCAATGATAAGACTTGCAAACAGAACTCAAGAATTCGCCGTCCCCTGCACTAACCACTAGGAATGCCTTCCCTGAGATTAGCAGGGGCATGCTGCAGGTTAGGAATGAGGAACACTGAGCAAGCTGTGGAGTCCTGAGATAAGAATGGCAGAGATGCCCCAGGTCAGAACTTAGTGACCATGTGGAGTGGACCAGACTGAGAGAAATGGGACTGCACTGGCAGAGAAGCTTGGAGGGAGCACTGCAGGTCAGACAAGAGTCACTGGCCAACGTGACATGCATTAGAGCCTCTTCTCTCTCCCCCTGGCTGTAAGTCTGACTTGTCCACGAAGTACCAAAAGTTAATGAACTTGCCCAAAGTTTACAGAAAATCCCACTGTCAGGCATGGCAGCCAGTTTCCCTTTAGTTCACACAGTGAGCAGCCCAGTCTGTGCATATTCACCATACAGAGTGGATGCATTAAAATATTCAGCAAAGCCAGGCTGGGAGCTGAGAGTGCGTGTCAGAAAGGTACAAAACAGCAACACCTACTGCCTTGATGGCAGCACTTGGGGTTAATTTGGGTAATGGATGGAAGTAGGAATTTTGCCAATAGGAGAGGAAGTCAAGAGCATTCCACACCAGAGTTTTCCTGGTCACTATTTTGGGCATTAGTTATTGATAATTGTATTTGTACTGCTGTAATGCCTAGGAGGTCCAGTCATGGAGAAGGTCCCCAGTATTGGGCAATGTGACAGGCTGTGGTCTTAGCACACCAGCAGCCAGTTCTGAATTAGTGGAAGAAATTTCATCTTTTTTCCTGAACATGGGGGGTGGGGGGTGACAAGCCAATCAAGACTTGGAGACAGATTCTGAGCCTGCAGTCACTGGTGTAAATCAGGAGTCTCTCCATGGAAAGCAATAGGCTCAATTCTAAGGGTGATTCTACATAGCAAGCAATGGTCAAGATTCTCCTGATGGCTTAAATCCTGAGTAGCTGAATCAGAGTCAATATTCTGCATTTATTCCAGTATAACTGAGGCCTAAATCAGGTCCCTGATTTCTGCATTTGATCATAAATCTTGCCTGTTTGAAAGGGGACCTTTTACGGGTCTTTGATTATGGTCAAAACAACATAAAGCCTTGGAACTGCACTTGGAATTTAGTTAGGCTGCAGGGTGCACTGGCTTCTTTGCAAAGGGACTGTCTAATTGCCTGCAGTTTAGTAAGAACAGTTTGCTGCTGTTTAGTGACTTTCTGTCTGAAGGACCCCAAAGTTCTTTACACACTTAACAAGCCAACACACCCCAGAGGCTTTCCTGTGCCTTTAAGAAGCTGAGCTAGGACAAAGAGCCCTGGTGCTCAATGCCTGAACTAAGGGCCCTGGAGGCACCAGGTCTCATTCTGTTCTTGTCTGGGTGTAAATAAGAAGTAATTGTTGAATTCATTGTGATGCTGCTATAAGAGAATCAGGCCCCTTATGCACAAAGCTTTCAAAGGCCCCCAGAAGAGTGTGGGGAGAGGTTCCCCAACAGCAGCTTTAAAAAATTGCTGCCAGCTATATTATTTGGCAGTGGGATAAGCAGTATCATAGTGCCCAAAGACCTCAGCCAGGCTCAGGGACACGTGTTTTGTGATGTTAAAGGTACGTACACTGGATCAGACCCTGCTCGGAGGATCTGACAGCCCAATTAAAGAGAATGTGCCACAAAATGGGAAAAGCCTGGTGGGTTTTCCTAAAGTATCCAAGATTTCCAATGAGACTGGTGCCCTTAAAGTCATGGAGGAACTTTGCAGTGCTAAGAATAGGCAGTTGTGGGCAGGGAAAAAGGGTTTGTCTCAATGAAGGATTGCTGCCCCAAACTCTCTGCACTAGCACAATCCCCCCACTATAGATGTGCTGCACCAGTGTCAAAATGCAACTGACTCCGCTTTCCTGCCAGGACACATGGCTGAGGGCGTTCGGAGTGGTGGAGCTACATCCCTCCTGCAGGCAAGCCCACAGCTTTATGCTTCCAAGGCATTTTAAAAACACACCTGTTGGCAGTTTGTCCACAGGGCGCATGGAGAGCCTCAGCCTTGATGCCATCTTCTCCCTGCCCAGATTCACTGCCCTGGGGCTGCTAGTTCTGCCTGCATTTCTCCCAGGGGGTCTAGGGCCTGACTCAAAGCCCCGAGAAGTCAATTAAAAGTGTTCATTGACTTCAAGAAGCTTTGACTCAAGTCCTCTGAGAGTTCTGAGGGGTATCCCTGTGTGCTTGCCCAGTGCTGTGCAGCTGGGCTGGAGTAGCTGGAACTGAGCCACACAGATAGCGGGAACTCACCAGCCTGCACTTGCTAAACTGCACGCTGTGGCCCAGATATGTCACTGCCTAATCACTGAAGTCAATGGAGCGTCTTCTGCACCAAGATCCAACACAGCAGGAAAAGGGGAAACTGGCTGGCCCAAAAAACAGTGGTGTCGTCACTCCACCTATTAGCTGGGTGAAGACACGTAGTGCCCTAGGCATGCCTGATTCAGGGTCCACTTTGGCTCCACCCCATGACCCACCACCCCGCTCACTTGTGCGGGGAGGGACTTGATCCTCCAGAGAAGCAGGGTGGGATCCCTTTTACTTCTTGAGAAGCTACAGGAAAGGTCCACCTCCCCTTAGGAGCAACATTAGTGGCAGCAAAGTCCCCTGTTTTCCCCCAGAGAAACAGAAAGGGGCCTCATTACTTACCCCTGGATGCTGGGATCAGTAATAGGGGCTTCATCTGATTGAATTTTTGGACTGGGCCCACTGCTTTCTTCTCCTCCTGCTGTTCAGGGAATTGATTGTCTGATGGGATGGGGTTGGTAGAGTGGGGATTTGAGTTCACATCTCATTGATGGCCTGAGGCATCGCCCCCTCTCAGAGCTTTTGTTTCAGGCTGTCTGCAGACTCAGGTAGGGGTTGGGCCATGATTTCATGCTTTTCCTTCCAAACATGTGAACTAGAAACTTACTTTAAAAAGAATGAAAGCTGAGATTTTGATAGCCACTGTCATATGACTGCAGTAATTGGGGTCTTCAGGAAGAGCTATATATTCCCAGATTTTTAAAGGCTTTTAAGCCATGCTGCACTCAACTTTGCAGCACTTAAATCTCATTTTCAAAATGAATTTAATTCTTAAATCACTTTTGAAATGAAACTTGGGCTCTTAAATCAGTTAGGCATTGCAACACTGAGAACAGCAATACCTAAATGTGTTTAAAAATCTGGGCCAGAGTGCCTTAATCCAGTTTTAGTTCATGTTTTATGTGTCACATGCTGGGTGATAACATGAGAAGACTCCAGGTTTCTATAACTGTCTCTTTATTAGGAGAGCTATTTGCAGAGGTGCTGCAACAGCAGCTAACATTCCAACCATGTGCACACAGACTGACTGCCTGGTGCCACCTCCAAACTCTTCCCTCCTGCAACCTGGCTTCCTCTCTCCAAGTTCCACACAGGTTGCTACTGCTCTCACCAATGATGGAAGAGCAGGGACCTGTAGCAAGCTTTAGGGTTTCCTTATTTTTATCAAATCAACTACAGTACATTTAGTAGTTCATTATGAAATATTATAATAAATAATTATCACTGAACTACAGTTGATATTATAAAGAATGTGGTGTAATGAATTATTCTTCCTTTTTTATTGTGTTGGTTCACTCACAACATTCAATAATTTACAATGGAACACCCAATCATTAGTGCAAATTAGCAAGGTTCTATTGGTGAAAGATCAGCAAAATGCAGCCACCTCTGGGGTAGAACATAGCAGCTGTTTAACAGAGTACAGCATTGTTTAGGACAGAACGTGGATGAGAATACTGTAGGGGAATTTTGGGAGGCAGAATGCAAAGATCCAGACTGGCATGTGACCTGGGCTCCAGGGTTCATTTACTCAAATGAGTAAATCATCAGCAGTGTGAGTAGGCTCAAAACTCTGTCCCATTTGAATCCACATGGTACTTTTGGCAGTAAGGTGCTACTCAACATAAGAGTAGCTGGATCTGACCCTATGTCTTGAACAGGTGGCTCACCAACCCATTTTACTACAGTGAAACCAATTCTCCTCTAATTTACACTGGTGTTAACTGGGTATAATCTCATTGAAATGAATGGAGTTACACCGATGTCAAGGCCCAGCTACCTGTCACAATGAATCAGCATACCAAGATAACACTCCACTATGCCTGCAGTTATGACTCAGCGGGGCGAATTCAGTGTTCGCTGGCTCTGCTCTATGAGTTGTAGTTGACTTGCTTAGTCTAGTGGTCTAGTGCTGTTTAGAGAGAGGTGTGAACTGAATACCCAGATCCAAACACTGCTGAACTTTGCAGAGTTCAAGCACTGACCAGAGAGCTGGCCCTCCATAACTGGTGCTTCTCTATAGTGCATCAAACCAAAACCCCAGTTCCAGACACCTCCAGACTTTGGGGAGATTCGGATCTAGATCTTTTCTTTTGCTCAGGCCTCTCTCTACCCTAATAAGACACTGCAATGGTATTACATGGGGCTGTTGTATCCAGTATATGAGTATACTGTCTACCTCAAGGTTTGCTAGTGGATGTTTCCTGCACAGGCTGTGCTTCTTGCTTTAGCGCTAAATGAGCCTTGTGGTTCTGCAGCATTGATTTATTAAAAGAAGCAGTTTAAAGGCAGGTGGGAAGGGGATTAGCCCAGGTCTGTAAACTTTAGCAGAAACTCCAGGAATCGCCCATACTACAACCAAATGCATTGCCAGTATGTGTATGGCACAATGCCAGTGAAGATAATATGCTCATGGGGGAGTGTGGGAATCACTCTCTTGCACTTTTTTATTCATCCTGGGGTGCAACTGTGCCTTTGTTACATTTTTTTTGCTGCTGTCTTCACAAAAGCAGGTGAATATAAAGGGCCAAATGCTCAGCTGGTGTCGATTACTCAGTGGAGCTACCCAGATTTATCCCAGTTAAGAGTCTGAGCCATGGTGCCTTTAAAGAATTTACCCTCTTAAGAAGCAAGCAATGGCCAGAGACAGATATCAATAAGCTGTGGATGCACATGGTGAAGAATGTAATTGATAGTAACCTGTTGTTATACAACACCTTTCATCCAGAAAATTTTTTCCCAAGGGGTTTCCTATAAGCCCCAGGTCAGATTCTCCTCTGTTATTGTGAAACCAATGCAGTTATTCCAAATTTATGCTGGTGTCCATGAGAGGAGCATGTGTAGGAATCACTTTACCCACAAATGCAGACACCTCTGGGGTGGAAGATAGTAGCGATTTTACAGTGAACAGCAACACTGTTAGAAGTAAAGAAAACTCCTATAGCTAGTCAGAACTGTAGGGTAAATTTAGATAGACCAACTGTTCTCATTCCAGTTGGAAATTGTCCAGGATGACTCTGGGACACCTGTTCTTCCAAAAGGTTCACTAGGATATTTAATGATTGTGTGAGATCCAGGCCTTACAATTATATTTAATCTGAAAGTTGGCACCTCCAGTGGCACAGTGCACCCTAATGCCAGGATGGGACATTGGTCCAGTATGGGTTCTGAGGTCCAATTTCTGCAGCCCTTGGGTTTTCATTTCTAGGATTTAACTCAGAGCAGGACAAATCCCCCAATGCCCAATCTCCATGTCATATACTGCAGGCATTTTTAACGTGAAACACTAAAGTTGATGAAATTTGATACATTTTAGAGCTGGGCAAATCATTCATCAAAATAATGCATAGATCATTTTTTAAAATGTTGACAAAATATTTTCCTGAACATTTCTAGCAATTTTTATCCGCTCTAGTCATTTATTTAATGAAGTATACCTCTTTTCCTTTCACACATGGCAGATTGTGATGTTCTCAAGCTTGTTTGTTGTTTGAAATGATTTTCTAAATAGGAACTGTCACTAATTCCTGGTCTGTCAGTCATTCATAGGCAGTTTGTGGAAATTTGATATTGAAGATTTGCAATTCAAGTTGTTTTGATTAGCCCAGATGGGATTGTTCCTTTTTTTGTGACTGGATGAGCCTATCTCTTAGAATAATACTAATACGTAGCTCTTATGGAGCACTTTTTATCAGCAGATTGCAAAGCACTTTACAAAGGATGTCAGGATCATTATCCCCATTTTAAAGATAAAAAACTGAGGCACAGAGAAGGAAAGTGACTTGCCCAAGGTCACCCAATAGGCCAATGGCAGAGCTGAGAATGGACCCCAGATCTCCTGAGTCCCTGGCTAGTGCTTTCTCAACTGAGCATGACTGCTCTGTGAGCTTTCTAATGCAACTCTCCATGTTTATGAATTTTAAGTTGTTATTTGTATTGCAGTAAAACATAGAAAGCCCAAGTGGAATCAGGGCCCCATTGGGCTAAGTGTTGTGCAGGCACATAGTGAGAACCAGTTCCTGCCTAAATAGAGAAGGAAAAGAGCAGAAGGGGAAACAAAAGTGACACTCCCAAGGTCATGCAACTGGTCAGTGGCAGAGCCAGGCATAGAAACCAGGCCTCCTGAGTCCCAAGCTCATGCCCTAACCACTAGACACTACTACCACTTCTGCAAATGTTATCTTAAAGGCACATAAAATTCACTTGTTTGCTAACATTCCTGCCAGTAAAGTGGAACACTAGGCTGTTCACAGGGGCGTGGATACCAACAGACAACTGACGTGGTCATAAACAGATAGTAGGAGTTAATAGAATAGAAGTACTTTATATCTCTTTTGACTAAAGGGTTAACAAGTTCAGTAAGCCTGGCTGTCACCTGACCAGAGGACCAATCAGGGGCCAGGATACTTTCAAATCTTGAGGAAGGGAAGTTTTTGTGTGTGCTGTTAGTTTTTGGTTGTTGTTCTCTCTGGGTTCTGAGAGAGACCAGACATGCAACCAGGTTTCTCTCCAGTCTCTCCGATACAGGCTCTTATAAGTTCAGAATAGTGAGTACTAGGTAGATAAGGTGAGTTAGGCTTATGTTTTTTTCTTTATTTGCAAATGTGCATTTGGCTGGAAGGAGTTTAATTGTGCATTTGACTGGAAGGAGTTTAATTATGTATTTGGCTGGAAGGAGTTCAGATTTGTATTTTGCTGAAAGGATTTTAATTTGTACTTGTATACTTAAGCTGGGAGGATATTCCCAGTGTCTATAGCTGAAAAACCCTGTACCTAATCCATCTTAAATTTACAAAGATAATTTTTACTGTTTTTCTCTCTTTAATTAAAAGCTTTTCTTGTTTAAGAACCTGATTGTTTTTTTATTCTGGTGAGACCCCAGGGGACTGGGTCTGGATCCACCAGGGAATTGGAAGGGAGAAAGGAGAGAAGGGGAAGAGAAAAGTTAATTTTTCTCTCTGTGTTAGGATTACTTTCTCTCTCAGGGAGAGTCTGGGAGAGGGAAAGAGAAGGAGGGAGGAAGGTGAATTGTCCTCTCTGTTTTGTGATTCAAGGAGTTTGAATCACAGTAATCTTCCAGGGTAACCCAGGGAGGGGAAGCCTGGGAGTGGCAACGGTGGAGGAAAGGATTTACTTTCCTTGTGTTAAGATCCAGAGGATCTGGGTCTTGGGGTTCCCTGGGCAAGGTTTTGGGGGGACCAGAGTGTACCAGGAACTGGAATTCCTGGTTGGTGGCAGCGCTACAAGTACTAAGCTGGTAATTGAGCTTAGAGGAATTCATGCTGGTACCCCATCTTTTGGATGCTAAGGTTCAGAGTGGGGAATTATACCATGACAGACGTGTATTTGTTTAAAGATTCCAATGAATTTTCATTGCAATTTTGTTGTTGTTGCATCACCTGCCAGCCTCTCATATAAATGTTGAAAATTAGCATGCTGCAAACTCATGTGGCATGTCTGCCCCAGGAGAGTCACCAGTCGTAAATGGTGTTTAATGCTGACCAGAACATGGATTTTTTTTTTTCCCGGAGGGAAAAATCTCCATTCAAACTTTTCCCATTTCGGGGGAAAAAAGAGTGTTTCTCCTACAGGAAAATTTGAAAAATTAAGCAACAGTAACAATGAGGTTTTCCCTGATTTCTCTTGCTTTCTAATTGTTTTCCAATAGGAAAAACAAAAGTAAAGATCTTATGTCGTGTCACATTCTCTCACTTAAAGAGAGAGCTTAAAAAGTAGATAAGGTGTTACTTTTAAAAATGACATTGTTACAGTCACTTTCTTTTTAACTTTTTTTTCTTTACCACCATTTTCATGGGGAAGTGGGGAGGAGTCAAAAATTGAGAGAAGGTGGGCATTTTCCCACAATTTCACAAAAATAAAAATGTCATTGAAAATGAGATTTTTCACATGAAAAAAGTTATTTTTGATTAAAAAAAAAACAAATTTTTTTGGCAACCGAAAACAAAACTCTAATCTTTTTGTCAAAAAAATTCCAGCCACCTCTAGTGGTGTCTCCCTGGGATGGCATCAGGAGTAACAAAGTTCTGGTATATGTAGTGGAGTAAGACACTTCTCATGGCATCCATGTGAAGCCATCCATTCCCCACACCCTTTTTCTGATCCTTGAACACACTGGTTCTTCTTGAGGCCTCCAAGAAGGCAGAGTGGATTCCCAGCTCTTATCCCTGAGAGCAACGGGAGATTAGGTTGTCTAGCTTCCTGGGGATCTGATTCTGACTGCAAACCCTCTCAATGAAGCGGGTGATTTCCATAATAACCTGGCATCAATTTCAAACACAACTGTTCCCTCTCTTTGCTAGTTGGGAAATAACCAGGGAGAGGAGGCCTGGTTAAGTTCAATACACCAAGATAGTTTAACAGAGGTAAGAAGATAAGGAGATGGGGGTCAGAGAGATGGAACCAGCATCAAAATGAAACAGTTTCTGGGCTAAGTGCAAAACAAAGGAAAAAATACAAAATTTGCAAAGCTGATCTAGATCTTTCCAGAAATAGTCACCAAAGGTTGTTCACTCATTACAGGGAAGTCTCGTGTTCAATAACATTCCTCTTCAGGGAAGTCTTCTGTCCCTCCTGTTATGACTCCACAACAGGAAAGGATGGATGCTGGAACTCTTTGTAGCCCTAATGATACAGCTAATGTTCTTTCCAGTAGGATAATGAGACACAGCACTCAAACTGTATTAATGCTCCTCATGCACTGAAGAATTAATGGAGACATGATGAGTAACTCCACATCTATTCGGCTTAGGTGATGAAGACTGCATTATCCGTGCTGCCCACGCTGTGCTGAGCCTTTCAAGATGGTGTTTGGTATCTAACAGCCACTAATACCATTTCCCTGGACAGATGGGCTGATATGTGCCAAGACTTGTGTGGAGTGAAGTTAAACTCATAGAGATCTTGGTCCTGCAGTTCCTAGAGATCAGGGTACATTGGAGGAGGACCGTCATAAAGCAAGGGACTTCTGAATGGGGAACTTTCTCTGCTAAATCATATGGTTACCTTGTCTCCTTGAGGTTTTATTCTGGGGTTCAGTTTGTTACCCATCTTGACTCTTCTTTTCTCTATCTCTGTAGTTCAGTCACTGGTTAGCTGACAGGGCTTTCCTTCTTAAGCACCTGCAACAAAGGCAAGAGCTAATTCAGACCAAGTTCATGGTGCAGAGATCCCATTTTTGCAAGTTAACTTGCATGGCTGCAGCTCTGACTTTCAGATTAAGTTTAACATGGAATTTCATTGACACTTTCAGTAGCAATATCTTCCTTCCATTTTCTAACATGCCTTATTTGTCCAAAGTATAATAGGCTGGTAAGTGTGGAGGGCTCCTTGCTAACTCTGAATGGCTCATTGTAGCTCTGTTTTAAAGAAAGAACTAAATAAATTCATGAAGAATAGGTCAATGTCAATGAAAGAGGTGGATAAACAAATGCTTAATGTACAAAACAAGAACAGCAGCTACTTTGTTGAATAGATTTCCAATAATGTTAAAACTGCTGTCTGTGACATCCATCCCGGGGTCTGAAAATGTCTGCTACATTCATTGGTAACACTACAGCTATCCAGGAGTTATTTAAGCACATTTCTGAGCAATTCACTGCTATGTTTCGCCAAAAGGTTTTCTTGCATTGGTACACTATTAGCCAGGATGGGCAAGGAGAGTGTCCCTAGTCTCTGTTTGCCAGAAGCTGAGAATGTTCTGTTCATTCCCTCTGGGGCACTTGACATTGGCTACTGGGCTAGATGGACCTTTGGTGTGACCCAATATGGCCATTCTTATGTTCTTATGTTTTCCAGTGAAGAAAGTTCATAAATCAAGCAACTCACAGGCACATCAAAGCCTGAGGTATCAAAGCCTTTGAATGTGGCTGAAGTTTCCAAAGTCATCATGTTACCCAGAATTCAAGTAGGTTTCAACATTTCTTTGCAGTTTTGGGTGGCAAAGGGGTCACCGTCAACTGGGTCATCCTGAAAGTGCAAAGGAAACAAAGCAGAAGTGTCTTTTAATCATTGCCACTAGAAAGCTGATGACTGCAAGAAGACCTGAAGACGAAAAGCTTTATGTGGCTCAAAAGCTTGTCTCTCTCACCAACAGAAGTTGGTTCAATATTACTGTATCTCACCCACTTTGTCACTCTAATATCCTTGGACCAACACAGCCATAAGACTGCATAGGAAGCTCTCAAGAATGGGTCAGAATGGAACACACCTCACAGTGGACAACATAGTCAGATGGAATCACTGGAAAAGTTTCCATCTGAGCACAAACCTGAAATGAGAAGTGCAGGTGAATATTGTGTCAATAAAAGGATTGCTGCAGTAATTGCAAGTGGATTTGGCTATTAAGGTGCAATTACAGTCAGAAAAGGGAGTGTGGAAATGACCTCACAGAATCCCCTATTCTTGTTCTGTGGCTTCTCTGCCCCTGGGAAACTACTACACCAAGGTGAAACTGAATTACCTCCTTGCACCATTCCTATTTGTTAACAGCAGAGGATCCATGAGCTACTTCAATGCAAGAGGCAGGGCAGCACACATTTGCACTAGAACGAACCTGAGACTCTGAGGTTGTCACTGCACTGCACAGTATGGCCATCTGGAACTTCATGGGAAGAGAACTCAGACCTCCTTGTTTCCCAAAGCATGGGCCACTGCCTAGAGACTGAGGTACAAGAGATTCTCCAAGAGGACCTCACAGCATAAGGCCTATGACACATAGCTGAGCAGTTCTGTTTCTGTCCAGTAGACATTACTATTTATACTATTTATGTGTATTACCAGAACACATAGGAGGCCCAGTCATGGATCAAGACCCCACTATGCTAGGTACTTTACAAAAACAGAGCAAAAAGATGGCCCTGCCTCAGAGAGCTCACTATCCAAGTATACAACACAAGACAGCAGATGGATACAGACAGGGCCGGCGCTTCCATTTAGGCGACCTAGGCGGTCGCCTGGGGCACCAGAATTTGGGAGGGCAGCATTTTACAGCCTTCGGCAGCAATTTGGCGGCGGGGGTCCTTCCGCGCTCCATGTCTTCAGTGGCAATTCGGCAGCAGGGGGTCGTTCCGTGCTCCGGGACCCGCCGCTGAAGTGCCCCGAAGACTGGGAGCGCAGAAGGATCCCCCTGCCGCCGAATTGCCGCCAACCGGGAGCGCGGAAGGACCCCTGCCTAGGGCGCCAAAAACCCTGGCGCCGCTCCTGGATACAGACACACCAACAGCGGAGTGCAAGGAAACAATGAGACAATATTGGTCAGCATGATAGGCAGTGGTCTCAGTATGTCTGTGATGTTCATACACACTAGCCAGTTTATTTCAGTGTATTACGGTAGGTCCTGCTTTCACTTAAACAGCACAGCCCCAAAACCAAAAAAAAAGAGGTGAGAAAAGGGTATTTTCACTATCTTTAAATGTTCACTATCTTTTTTTGACCAGCTCTAGTCTAGCTTTACACATAGGTAGGTTCATATACAATAAGGCCAGAAACAATCATCTTCTCTGACCTCTCCATAAGCGCGGCCAAAGAACCTCACCCAGGAATTTCTGCATCAAGCCCATCACTTCTGATTTAAGCTATAGCATTTCTTTTAGAAAGGCATAAAGATGACAAGTGATGGAGAAGCCACTATTTCCCTTGGTAAGTTGTTCCGATGGTGAATGCGCTTACTGACTAGGGTGGAGGGAGGGGAGAGAGAGAGGGATTGTACTGAAACAGAGATAGATCTATAGAGCAGAAATGCATCTCACTTAGATTTTTTTTTGAGGATATGTTATACAGAACCTGCAAATGTCAAAAATGTGAAAACAAGAATGAAACATCATTGGTATCACAATGGGAAGAAAAACACTTGTTAAGTAGAAAGCGACTTAGGCTGAAGTGCCCATTTTTGGAGAAAAATTATTGCAATGATCTGCTTATTAGAAATAAAGAAGTGCTGTTCATAGACTTGTTGCTAAGGAAGTAAAATGAGTTAATAGTGCTCTAAAGTATCTGTGCTCTATTTGTGCACTGTATGTAGATTATTAACAATATGGTTTCACTGAAAGTAGTTTTGCTCCTTAGGTTTGAATTTAGCACTTTCTGCCTTGCCTTTTCTGTTTTTAACTTTTTTGTTTTCCAAAAGATCCTAATACAAGAGGAAATACACTCAAAATGAAATCCTGACCTTGTTGAAATTAATGGAAGTTTTGCTATTGATTTCAGTGGGGTCAGGATTTCACCCTAGATCTTGGAGCTTCCCATTTTAAGGCCTGACCTTGAATTCTTACACAGGTAAAACTTCCATTAAGTTCAACAGGAATCTTTCCTGGGTAAGGGCTGGCAGATCAGGGTCTTGGTGCTATCTCTAGTGTCCTAGTTTTCCACTTCCAACAAAAAAGAACCAGTTATAAATTACAGTATAACATACCAATTATAATTCCCAGTCATGCCAATAGTGAAATGCCCCTTGTTACAATCAGAGCAGAATAGGCTCCAAATGAACTTTCCAAACAAGGGCCAGATCCTTTGATGTGGTGAGTAATCAGAGTTCACGGTGCTCAGCTCATCCCATGAGATAAGGAGGAGCTCACAGAATCAGGTTCCTGGAGACTGGGGATGCCAATGAGCTAAATGCATTTTGGGCAAAAGCAACTAAAATCAATGAACTTGTCGCTGGAATAAATGGCATATTTCCTTTTTGCATTCTCCATTGTATTGCATATCACAGCTGAGATCTACAGATGAAACGCACTATACCTGAGCTAGGTGTCATTATTACCATCGTTATACATAACAAATCATCTACCTTTCAACAGCATAAGTATGAAACTTTCTAACAAAGTCCTCCCCAAGCAGATGAATGGCAATGGTGTACCTTTCAATGTTGAAGGGATGGAAGGGTTAAAATTAAGATGTGATCAACATAAATGGACAATTTTCCAAAAAGTTACTTGTATCAGTTATTAATTAATGAAAGTCAGGACATTATGCAGTCAGGGTTCAAGCAGAGATATTTATATACTAGATCAACCCGGAATAAATTTATGAAGTCACCAGCACAATCACTAATCACAGTCACCAGATGAGCACCCATGATTATCAGGAGCCTAGTCTGTGATGCTGCACTCTATATTTTTATACAAATATGTTTATAAGTGTGAATACAATGTAACTGGAATATGCTTTATGCAAAAGGTCACTTGTAAGGTATTATTACAAAGCTTATAATCTACTGAATGTGGTCATCCTATTTGTTTGAATGTATAATCCTTGTATCTGAAACTAGGAATATGAAAAATAACTCTGAGATCCTACTGTAATTATGCAAAGTGTGGCCCGTTAATGATGGCTTAGAATCTTGATGGCTCCCATCAGCTAGGACAATTGGTTGTAAATGGCTCTGTTTACTTGTATGCCTTCCTGTATAGGTGGTTGCCAGCCACTGAATAATGAAGTCTCACAGGGCATGTGAACATTTCACATGATGCTGGAATCCATTTTAAACCTGGTGCTTTTCCATTTAGAAGGAAGGGGGTTGGGACAAGGTGGGTGAGGATCAAAGGTTTCCTGCCTTGTGCCAAAGCCATGAAAGGGAGTGGAACAGAACAAAGGAGGCTTCAGTAATGAGAAATCCCCTAGTTACCACCTGAGCTGGAACAAGGACTGTACCAGGGGAAAGGATTGGGCCCAGACTAGGAAGGAGTCTAGTCTGTGAAAGAAGCTTATTGGAACATCTCTGAGGGTGAGATATTACCTGTAATCAATTTCTTAAATGTATTAGGCTTAGACTTGTGTGTTTTGTTTTATTTTGCTTGGTAACTTACTCTGTTATTACTTGGAACCAGTTAAATTCTACTTTTTATTCTTAATAAAATCATTTTTGTTTATTATTGATCCCACAGTAAGTTATTAATAGCTGGGTGATGCCGTGCTCCTACCACTGTCTCCTATGGAGTCTCAGTCATTCTCCAGCAACTCAAACAGCATTTCAGAGGATAGAAAGCCTCTGGCTTGTTCAGTCTTCTTAACATAAAGGAAATATTTTGGGAATTGGTGCACATCATACAACAGATTCTGATGAATGACACCATTTCCCCAGACATTGTGTGGGTACCAAAGTCCAAATTCCTTCTCTATAGTCTGAAATTCCTGCCATGGCAGAAAATTGAAAACCTCTATCTCTAAACTACTATGATATTGGGAAAACACAGACATTAAAAGCACAATACAGTACATCAACACCAACTTACTGTCAGTGTGTAAATCATTTCGTCAGTTTGAAAGATAGATAAAGTCCCCTTTGGTTTTATAACAGAATATCTTGGCAATAATGGCTTTATGTTTATATAGCAGCTTTTATCTTGAAGGATCCCAGTGCATTTTACAAACGTAAACTCTGACTATATGTAGGACTCAGCTTTGAACTGCAGCTACCTCTGGGGTGGAACATAGCAATTGTTTAACAGCAGAGAAGCAACAACTCACTTGCTTCTTCTGCATTTGTCTGGGGATGGTGACTCAGACCAAACGTGGTCTTTAATGATCAAGCATCAAATCCAGGAGGATCTGATCCTCCACAGATAGTGACTCCCTGTGTCACAGGACTTCTTCCTACTCTTTCTATTTAAACTGTAAACTCTTTAGTGCTGGGACTGTCTCTTCTGATGTATAACACCTGGCACTAAGATGCAAAACTAATAACTCAAGGGATCCCGCTTGTGAATATGGTATATTCAGCTTCTGCATAATCTAAGCTTTCTTTTCAAGTAGGTCTTTAGCCCTGATGATTGTAAAGAAAACTTCTCGTATATGATCCCAGAGTAACTGATGTAGTGAGGTCTGCCTAGATCTGCTGAGCTCCTGAAGCAATGATGTGCAGTTGTGACTCCCCACCTTCCAGTAATCTTATTGGAGGATTAACTTTAAAACCCAATAATGACACTTGTGTGTCAACATTAACTGTTTCACTACTTATCTTTTCAGTGGATAGACTGGGGGAAGGGATAGGAAAAAAGCCCGTGTGGTTTGGAGTTGCTGTCGGAGAGGAAATGCAGAAGGAAGAATAGAAGAGACACCCAAAGTGAGGGAAGGAGAAGAAAAAGAAGAAAAGATGTATGGGGAAGAAAAAGAATCAATGGCAAAAATAGTGGTGAAAAAATGGGGTGGAGATTTTCTCACTGAATGATGCTGAAAGAGTCAATGAATAATAGTAAGAAGCTTAGTGAATACCTCCCCTTGATCTTTGTGTAACCCTTCCATTGATATCAGAGGGTGCTTGTTTCTGCTCTGAGAGGAGTGTAAGTTCTCAGTACATACCCCAACCCATGAAGCATAATTAAAAGAGGAATATGGGACTCTCCAGAATGAGTTTGACACCCCTGGCCTGACATAATGGGGCCCTGATCTTAGTTGTGGCCTCTGGAAGCTATTGCAATTCAACTCACAGTAAAGAGAAGGTTGTTTTCATAACTCCAAGGCTTGAGTGCTACCCCTGGCTGAGATTCCTAGTGCTACTTTTATTCAAAAACAGGAGACCTTGTGCAAACAGTGCTATAGGTATGTCTGTATCATATTGCATTGCAGAGCATCAACTGTCCAAATGCTTCCTGACCTGTGAGCTAAGTTCCATGTAAATTTCACTCTCTTGCTTCAATATTTAACAATAATCTGCAACAGGACAGGAAAGCACTTTTTGTGGACTAGACGATGAATGATGCAGAGTTTCTGCTGACTAGTTTGGTACCTAGTTGCGGTGTACATCACTGAAAACAACTCTGTAAAATGAACTCCATTTTTGAGTCACATAATGCCTAAGGAATATTTGTTATTCCTTTCTTCCTAGGTGAAACTACAAAACATTTTGTGTGGTATAAATAAAACCCCATTGCTAGTCATCATGTTCATTGTGTTCATATTTCTCAGAAAATGCTGATTTTCTTTTCTTGCTGGCTATACTGCAGAAGAGCTCTGAGCTGCTCTCTGAACTATGGATTTAGTTCTGATCTTCATTCTTTAGCTCCAGGTGGCCAGTGTCTCTTAAATGCCCTGTGCATACTCCCCATCTCTGAGCTCCCTAATGAGCTGAAGCCAAATCCTGCAGCCCTTCCTTAGAGCCTAATACTGCAATTCCTCCATGAACTTATGCCCAGAGTTTGTAGTGGGCCCATACACCTGAGTGAGACTATTCCTGCAAGGCTGGGTCAGCACCTCAGTCCTTACACAGGCAAAAGAGTTTTGCCCACGTAAGGACCAATCCTAGATCCTCATTTTGACACTTAACCTTCACTGAAATCAATCAGTGTTAGGTGCCTAAATACCTTAGAGGATATGTGCCTAAGAGCCCATTCTTGCTGATCTCCCATACCCATATGGGCCAGCCCTACTGCAAGGGGTTTTCCAAAGTCACTCAGGCCCAGATTCACAGAGGGACTTAGCCACCTATCTCTCATTGATTTCAACAGGAGTGAGGCACCCAAATACTTCTGTGTACCTGGGCCCAGGTGTTCCATAACTTTGCTCCCAAAGGTCAAAGGTCAAACTCTCATTGACCCCGGTGAGACCAGAATTAAGCCAGTGCTGAGCACTGTCAAAAATCCTGTCCAGTGACTTCAGTGGTGTTGGTCACATGAATAAGACGAGTGGGACTGAGCCAGTAGAAATAAAAGCCACACATAAATTTCAGAATTGTAAGCCCAAGCAAACAGTCATGTAAGCAGCTGCAGATCCCTTCCTATTCTGAACTGCATCAACACATAGTATACCCATTTCTGATCTCAGTTATTCTGGATTTAATGTGGATGTATCTATTAACCTCAGTGGTGTTACTCTGGATTTACCTAGGTGTAAGTGGGAGCAGAATTTAACCCAAGATATTTAATCCAAATCTAACCTCTTCCCAGGATTTGGCCTTATAAAATAATATGGAGATATACCTATCTCAGAGAACTAGAAGGGACCCTGAAAGGCCATTGAGTCCAGCCCCCTGCCTTCGCTAACAGTACCCAGTACTGATTTTTCCCTGGATCCCTAAATGGCCCAGTCAAAGACTGAACTCATAATGCAGGGTTTAGCAAGCCAATACTCAAACCACTGAGCTATCCCTCTCCCTTAAAGCAGGATTAATCCACAGATAGATTTTTGCCCCAGATCCCTAAATGGCCCCCTCAAGGATTGAGCTCATAACTCTGGGTTTAGTAGGGCAATGGCCAAAGCATTGAGCTATCCCTCCCTCTTCTATAACATATGGAGATATACCTATCTCATAGAACTGGAAGGGACCCTGAAAGGTCACTGAGTCCAGCCCGTCTTCACTAGCAGAATCAGGTACTGATTTTGCCACAGATCCCTATTACTAACACAAACATACTAACTGCTGGCTGTCATCATCAGTAGGTCTCAAAGCCCTTTACAAAGGAGAGCCATATCATTATGCCCATTTTAAAAATGGGGAAACTGAGGTACAGAGAAGGGAAGTGATTTACTCAATGTCACCAGTAGAGCTGGGAATAGAACCCAGGTCTCTTAAATCCCAGCCTAGTGTACCAGATACTAGACAGGTGTCTGCAACAGCAGAAACTTAAACATCTGTCTAAACTTTCTCCTCAGGCTTGGCTCTGCTTACAGCTTCCATGCAGGACCTCATCTGTCCTAGAGCCCAGTTCCCTCTGCCCAAATATCCAGGGTGGAAGTAATTACCTTCATTCATCACTATGAGGGTACGTCTATACTGCAAAAAATCCCACAGCAGCATGCTGTGGGGCTAAAAACGGCAGCGTAGGTGTTCCTGCTAGGGATGTGGCCTGGGCTCTGTGGGAACATCTAGGCTGCTCTTTACAGCCCAGTACCATGAGCCCCCCAAGCCCAAGTCAGACCTGGGTTCTGAGACTTGCAGCTACAGGAGGTGGGGGGTTTCTTCAGGGTACCCTGAGCCAACAGCAATCAATCCACAATGCCCTGCTGCAAGCCAGCACCTGACAAGAGGATGGGCAAACAGGAGAGCCTTGTCTCAACCCACACCCTGAGACCAGATACAAACACACAGGAAATGGAAATACAAAACATAGGGCCCAGTCCTGCACTCCCTATTCAGCCAACCTGCCTCCCCTCCATATATTTCACTGAGGATTCAGCCAGTGTAAGAGGCTTAGTATCAGACCAAGAAAAAATGAGATGGAGGGAGGGATGCATGCCTGGCTGAGGAATAATTAAATAATTCAGAGGGAGAACATCCAATAGATGCCTCCCCTTACAAATTAATCACTCGATCTTCCCTGATACAAGAATTAAACTACTCACTATCCAACATTCTTCTGCAGGCAGCTCATTTATAGTCTTCCTCCCTAGTTTTCCTTTTTAAACCCTGCTGTTCTCCTTCATGCTACCACACCTCCGAAGCCTGTAATTACTGCTTTGCTACTTTTTCCCCCCTGTAGTGGAACAGAGCCTACTTCAAGCACATACCTGTTTAAAAATACATCTTCACTGCTCTTAACTAAAACACATAGAATAATAGAATATAGTCCATCTGCAGAGGCACCCTTTCCCAGGATGTCTTTCAAAGGAAGGAATCTGTTAAAAGAACACTGGACATTTTCTTTCTTTTAGCCCTGAACCAGAGTGCGGAGAATGACATGCTGCCAGCACTTGAACTAGGAGTTTGCACAAACATTTTCCTCCTCAGGACCACGGTCGGCTGTCAGTGGCACCAGTGTAAAAATGGAGTAACTTCACAAAGTCAGACTTATATCATTTCGGGGCACCAGAAGCAGTGCTTGGCCCATAGCCAGTGATGATCCTACTGCATGAGGGGTACATGTGCTGCAGAGAGAGTAGGGAAGCACTGTGTGATCAATTCATTTGCACATCCACTGGGACAAAAAATACTTCCTCAGAGCCACAGCCATAGAGGGAGGTAGCAGCACTGCTGGGCAAACAAACTTCTGCTGTTCTGCTGAGCTGCATGTGTCTGGGATGTAGGTCCCAGTTCAGCAAATCATTTCCATCCAGATTTTTAAAGGTCAATGGGCTGGGATTTTGGTGCCTAAGAGCCTAAATCCCCTTTGAAAATGATATTTCAGCTCTGAAAGCAACTAGACAGCCCCAGGCTGAGTGAAGCAACACCTAAAGACCTTTAAAAATCTGAAGCACCTGCTTCAGTTCCATCGAAGGTACCAGGTCACTGAAGAAGTCAATGGGAATTCAGCATGTACTTCAGTGCTTTGGTGAATTGGGGCCACAGGCACTCTGTGCATGGGTAGCACAGCACAATGTTCAATAGCTGGAAAATGATGTGGGCGCTTAGTACAAACAGGCCAGTGGGTCTCCAACATCCTGTCCAAGCAAGAGAGAGATCCTGTCTCAGAAACACATCATTCCCAAGGTCCCAGTCCCTTCACTGCTGACTTCTCAAAGCATTTTATTCTGTGGGCCACTGGAATGGGTTTCATGGACCACAGGATCAGAACCTCTATTGTAGGGGTATATCAAAATGTATTTCCCAACCACCTGCTGATAAGTGCAAACTGACCTGTTTTATCAAAGGCCAAAAATTATATGATGGGGATTGTATGATGGGGTTGCTTGCAATAACAAGAGACTGAACTGATGTCCCAAGATGTTCAGGCCTAAGTACCGTGTTCCTAAAAAATGTGTTCTTCAGAATTCTGAGAATCACTGTAAAGGTCACTTCTGACAGAGATGGTTTAGCAGCACCATGAGAAGGGTGGTGACTCTATGCAATGCAAGGAACTCCCCTCCTCCTCTCTCCCCCTCCCCCTCCCATCAACATGATAGTATTTTAACGGGGTCCCCCAAGAGCCTCATCTCCATCTCTGTCACTGGCACAGTGGCCTTCGGTATAGAGGAGAAAGGGAGGGTTCCCTTAATCAAAGAATTACTTACCAAGCCACAAATCTGATAAAAGAAGAAACAGCTCATATATCAAAACCTCAAGTAAAGAATCTGCGAGTGCTGGGTGCCCTGCTAATCAATAATCCGTTAATTTAATCCAATTTCAGCACTGAGGTCATGATTCACAGGTTCCCTTTGCAGTCCAGGAGCAGAAAGAGTGTAGGGGTGGAGGTGGGCGTGTGTGTATGATCCTTCGGCGGCTATATTTTTGTTACTGCTTTGAACTCTCATAAACTCTGCCTATACTGTCTTGCATGCACAGAGTGGAGATTGAATTTTCAGGTGGCCTGGGGATAAATTTAGATTTACAAATTTGGACTCAGATGCTCTGTTGATAATATTCATGTCTGCTGTGTTTTTAAAAATGGAATAAAAAGGAATATTTAAAAAGAAAAGAAAAATGTAGCTCCTTAGGTTTCTCTGGATTGATAAAGTTCCCTCTTATTTTCATAGGAACCATGTTAGCAAACTTAAAATCAAATCATGTGGCATGTGCATTTGACTGAATTTGAATTTAAGGAGGATAAATCTTTGTCTGTTTCCCTAAAAAGCATATTCCTTTCAACATTCTATCCCAGCTCCTGGATTCTAAGCCAGGAGAAGAGAAACAGAATAAGGAACAGCAATTGCTTCTGTGTGTCTTTCTCTGAGATAGTGATATAGTATTAAGTTGTAAAATATTGAGACAGATCCAAATCTTGCCCTCTGACCTGTTTCCAAATGAAGATTGGCAATTGAGTGCTGGAAAACTGGATCAAATTATATTTTAACCCTACTTCCACTCCCAAGAGTTGCAGTGATTTAGGTTGGGGGTTTTCTTTAGCATTCATTTAAAAACTCAGATGCCAAATGAAAAAAATTAAGGCTGTGCAAATAATAACGCATAAGCAGTAGAAGAGGCAAATAGTTTTGAAGGAGAACCGTGGGGATTCGGTGCTTTGCCTTTGTACTACAGATTTACCTGTCCAGGATGCTCAAAATGAGGCCATTATTTTATTGATGTCAACTCTCTAATTCTTTCTTTCCTTTTTTACTCTTCAAAAATGAAAAATTAACAGCCTTGTTGTGGTTTGTCTCAGATATGGGGGCTTTTTGATTTAGAGCTCTCCTTTTACAACAACTTTTTACAGTTGTTTTTTTCTCCTCCAGAGCAGGAGTCTATTTTTTCTTTCAGTTTCCCTCTCTCCCTCCTGTCAGATATCCGCTAAGTGAGAATTTTCTCAATTCTTTTGCCTGTTTTAAGGCATGATTTGAAATGGAACCTAGTTAATTCGGGGAATTTTGAAATTCGTTTTTGGGATAACTAGCCTCCAAAGGTAGCACATATTGAGCAGGTCATTGCATTCCAGTATTAGTAATGACGATTATAGATATTTTAAAAATCCAATTCAAATGTCATGTCTGAATCGTCAAGGGAGCTTCCTCTTTCCATTGATTTCTCAGACAATTTTCAATCCATAAATTGTTAAATAAATGTTAGAGGGAGGGTCATTTTCAGGGCTTTTGGGGGGTTGGAAGGAGTAAATCTCTGACCAAAATAATTTATGAATGGCTTCTTTGGGCAGTGAACATACCACCCATGATTAAATAGTTCCTCTTCATTTCACCAGATCCCTAATTGTGCTTTCAAGGTGACACATTTTCACAGTTAAAAATTTGACATCCTAGAGTTCCTCGGTGAAAATCAATTCTGGAGCTACATTGTTCTGAATTGGGTTTTGTCGTGGTTTTGTTTTAAAGAAATATTTCCTATATTTATTTAAGAATAAATTTCTTTTTTGCTGTGGAGGTAAATATTATTGATTTATTTATTTTGCATTCAGTAGAGCTCATGTTCTGAATATGACCCTAAAGTTAATGCAAGATGTTTGATGCTGAAACTGAGTCCATTCAATTCCCAAGATCTTTTGCACCTGTGTATGCAAAGAAAGTACCTGATCTCTTTAAAACAATCCCGTCACTTTTCTTTTCTTGGGGCCATATTTGTCAAATATGACATTTGCAAGCTGTCCATTGGCTCGATTAGATTACAGCAATAACAGCTATTTCAGTCGGAACAAAAATCCCAAACTCTTAGCAACTCCACCCAGTCCGCCACTTTTATAAAAAGCCATGCACCGAAGTTGTTTTAACACCAACTTTCCTTTCCTTCCCCCCACCGGTTCTCATGACAAACCAACAGATCGTCTAAAATCACTTCGTCTGTAGATGTGCATAGACAAATACTGCCAGGCTAATTTCCCTGGGATACAAGAAAGATCAAGAAAAAGAGTGGAAAAAAATCTTAGTACTGACAATACCAAATTAGACGTGATTCATTTGCTAGTTGTCTTAATTGTTAAGCCTAATAGCTGCCCCTTTTCTGATTCTGGAGTCTCAAGTGCTCAGTCAATGTATTTACTTTGATTATATTCCTAATTATGTTGTTATAGTTAATCATTGTAAAAACATGCACGCTTTTTTGTTCTACTCGCAAGAGATCAAGACATGCATAATTGTATTTAGATTCAGAGGTGATAGGAGGGGGGGGAACCCCTTCCTTTTATCTAAACCTTGTTCAAGCTATTCCTGATTTCTCAAAGATCCCCGGGTCTGTAGAAAATCGCCCTTACCTGGCTGCTGTCAACATAATTCTGATGGATATAGTTATTATTTTTAAGTCCCCTGGAAAAATAAAAATTGAGAGATCTTCCCCCAACTAACCCTTCAGATCGATTGTGCAGCCCAAGCATTTGCTTAAGCTGTTTGAATTTGTGACTGGAAAATACTGACTTGCCTTTTTATTATCTCAGGTGATAAATATTGCATCGCCTGCATTTAAAACTTTTAATAGTAGGGGTGTGAGCTGCACCTGCGAGCGCTTTGCTGCCTCCTACCGAGTGTGAGCTGGGGCTAAAGTCACTCTGCGCTGGTGTCATGTATTTATTTGTTGTTTCATGACATCCAAGGTAGGACTCGGTGTCCTTTTCTTTTGGGGAAGAGGGGGAGGGAATTCGGTCAGAAGCACAAGGGTTGCAGCAGACTGGAGTGTGTTCTGTCTGAGAGGGAAAGAGCCATGAAGGGAGGGAGGGAAAAGAGAGAGAAAAGGGCCCTGCTAATGTTGCATTGAGATGATTCTCAAAGGCCCCCCAGGCAGCACTCAGCATCCAGACTTCATTAAAATTTCATACCCAGCACTTGGCCAAGGTCTATTTATGAAAATGCGCTTTTCGCTTCATGGAAAAAACAGGAATCAAGCGAAAGAACAAAGGAAAGGATGCGATTCTAATGTACAGTACATGGCGGGGGGAGAGAGCAGCCGGACAGCCCCGTACACCTGCCAGGGACACCAGCCCCAACCCCCTCAGCCCGCCTCAGCTTCCTGTGCATTCAGATATATGTGAATGGGCCGGGCACGGGAAATGCGTCCTTTCAGCGCTTGTGTGACTCTGCTCCTTGCCCGGCCTGAACCGAGCTGGGAAGCCTGAAGACAATCTCCACCTGATCTCCGCGCCTCGGGCCTGTCCGAGGTCCTGAAAGGGTCCGGCAGCTGGAAGGGGGCGCAAGCGGTCCCGTTGCAGTGTTTGCAGGGAGCTAGCCCAAGGCTGTAAGGCATTAAAACCCAAGCCTCTCATTCATGCAGAAGGGCTCCAGCACTACATATTCCCTCTGCCTAATGCCTGCCAGGGAGGGGTTAATGTGGTCCCAGGCGGAATGCCAAGCAGAGGAGCTCAGCGAGCCTGCAAGACGTACGAAGTGGAGGCCTTCTTCCTCTGCCAGAGGGCGGGAGGGATGGAAAATTCTGGGGGTGCTTCCCACGCAAACTTCCCACCGAAGTCCAGAGGGTGAAAGCAAAGCAGAGAGCTGTGGTCCCCCAAGCCCCGCGGTTGTGCTAGGAGCACCACAGAATCCCGGAGCCCAGCTCAGACCTTAGCTTGACGGACCGGTGCGGAGCGGGTGCTTTTCTCCTCGATTCCCCCCTCGGGGCGGATGCAGATTGCACTCGGTTTGATCGATAAGGTTAGGCGACTCCCTACACTCATATCTTTTGCCATTAATTTTTGACATTTGTAATTCCCCTTTCCCCCCCCCCCCAGGCCGCTTCATAATTTACAGGAAAACCTATGAACTCCGCAACCACTGTTACCAGTGTTCCTCTGGTGAAAACGCGAAAGGCTTCAGTGGGCAAAAGCAAGTGTGTAGACGGTGGGACACTGATATTCCTAGTGGAAGTTCCTCCCCCATTTAAATAATAACAACAACAACTAAGAAACATTGATTTCGGGTTAAATCGAATCTCGCCGGCTGAGTGGCAGGGAGATTGTGAAATACCATTTGATAGTGTTTCCCAGCAAGAAAGACACACCCGGGTATTTCTAGGACACACATTTGGAAGGAGGAGGTTTCCCAAGCAGTCAGAACTAAAAGGCAGGCTAAAAAGAAACAGCTCGGTGCCATCCTTTTCGTTGGCCCCGGGGCACACCCACTGCTCCGTTGCGGTTTTCTGGGGCTTTAGGCTCTAGCGCAGACCCTGGGAAGTGTTGTAAGCGTACATGGGATCCGTTTCAGCTCAGAGAAGAAGGGAAATGATCTAAAATCAGGTTCCTCTCTCATGTCAGGCAAGAAATAGAGGCTGCTATGAGCCGGTGAGTCTTTAGTCCGCCAAAAGACTCCAGAGTGGTGAGCGCTGAACAGACCCCCAGCTCAGGAGAGGAGGGGAAAGATACCAACCTGGCATCGGGCGTAGAACAAGAATCTCCGCGGGAAAGGGGAAACACCAGTACCTGGCTCTCATCAGCAAGGCGAGCGCGCTTTCGACCTGGGGTCAAACGGCTTCATCTGCTTCCAGATCAATGACAAGAAATTTCGTTTGATAGGCCCCGGGCTGATTTCAAAAGAAAACAAGGGAAATTCCCCAGATCCTTTGCGGTTTGGTTTGGACTGGAAACTTGGAAGTGTTTCTAGCGCTGTCTCCCCGCTTCCTCCCCCGGGGTTATGCGGGCAGAGGCCCTGGCCAGCGCTGGTTGAATGAGAGACCCACGTGCTGCCCTTCTGACCCGAGGGATCGGAGAAAGGGCCCTGCGCAAAACTACAACCTTCAGGAAGCACGAGAGGCCAGGCTGGGCTAACAGGTGTGTGGCAGCAACGCCCCGCCCCGCCTGAGCCCCTCGCTCTGGCTCCTTGGCCTCCCACGTGGGGACGGAGGTGACACTGGAAAGGCCTGCCCCAGGCTGGAAGTTGCTCTAAGCAGTCCCAGGGGGGGGTTGGTTAGATCCCAGGTACTTTAGGCCCTTCCGGCTGCACTTGTCTTTACCGCTGATGCAGCCTGAACAGCCCCGCGCGCGGCGGGTCGGACTAGGAGCGGCACTGTAGCAAGAGAACATTCGGCCGCTTTGCAACAGCCCCAATGTGTTTTACCAAGACAGACGCTCCCTCTGCGCTCATGTGGTGGGAAGTTTCCATGTGCAGTTGCTGAAGATTGAAGAGAAGACGGGTCATTTGAGCCAGCATCGCTCCCGGGGGATGGGGGGGGGGGAGCCTGTGTGTCTGTGTAAACCTGCTGGAAGTGGATTGGCAGACAACAGAGGTCTACACTTGTGTGATGTCTTTGGGGTTTGCCTTCAGTGCTGATAGGAGTTTTCTCTGGACCATTTGTATTCTCTTCCCCGCTTTTAATTCTAGCTGACAACCCCCGAGAAAAAATCTTGAGAGCCATGGGAGAAAAGAACAAATATTCACACACATTTGCATGTCAGTGGATATGTATACACTGCACACTTTAAAGTGCATTAGAAATAAACGCAGTTAGGTCAGATCGGCTCCCCCAACACACATGCTACATTTAAACAAAGTAACACCAATATCCCACAGCAGTTCTATCATTTTGATTGTTACTAAAGGACCTGCGATTCATGTCCCCCCCCCCACACGCAAGTTAGCTGTCATATGGAACAAGATTCCGCCCCTGCCCCGAGATGACTTCTATGAAATAATCAAGAAATGCCTGAACGCTAAGAGAGAGAGAGAGAGAGAGAGAGAGAAGGGGGGAGGTATTGCCATTTCAAAGCTCTTAATGTAAAGTTCTTCAGGTTAAAGCATTTTATTGACAACTAAATGCCTGTAATGAAATATTTCTTTGATTTCGGAGTCACATTTTATCGTCGCTGGAGTCGAGTAGAATTCCTGGGCCGGTGCTCACTTAATTCTCTCTCTCATACGTTGTGCATGTTGCAGGTTTCCTTAGAAGGTGAAATAAATACCTCTTTCCCCTGACAAGCAGGAATCCCAGCCTCAGAGAAAGACACTGGACATTGCAGAGAGAAGTTTGATGCAGTATTTACATTTTTGTGGTACAAATAAACCTTGCTTTGCGAAAGGCACGTGAATTAATTTGTTCGATTTCAAATGCTTTGCATTTGGGGTTTCTTCTGTCAAGAGCACAGCACAACCGATTCAAGAAATATCATGCCTGCAACTCAGTTCCTATCACTGCAAATCAGGTGTTGTGAATGCGAATCAAATAGACGGCAGTTTTGGTTAAAGAAGAGGCTGCGGAACTGGCAATTTTAAAAACATTTGTAGATGGATTCCCCCCCGCCCCCAGTTGCTTGCTAAAGAAGCTACCTTGTAGCAAGCCAGAAATAGGCAGCATAAACGTCTGGGAGCTTTTGCTCTGCAGGATATATAGTTGCTAAAAAGAGGGTTATTTCTATCTGGATATTGTTCCCAACAGGTCCCCCTACAATAAGTACCACAAGCCAAGGAATGAGTGAGGTAAAACGTGCATGGTTTATTTGAAATTCTGTAGCATACACAGACACAAAATTTCATTCAGCACACACACAACAAAATTAAATAATCATTAAAAAGGAAACAAAGGCAAATTTCTCTATTAAATACGCAAAGCAAAAAAAAATCTTGCCTTAGAAAGTGCAGAGTTAAATATTTGCAAAGTAACAAGTTATTTACTAATAACTTCTGATAACCATAGTGAGTTTTCTTTAAGTTACATATAAGTTCGACCTCTCAAAAATAAAACTTTCCCCTGGGTCAATGTATCCTGGAAAATAAAAACCGAGTGAATTGTGCAGAGAAAAGAAACTCGTACGTCAAATCCAAGAGCTTTTATGGGGAGAAGCAAGTAGCCCAGTTACTTACACGTTATTATACTCTTTTCAAGGGGAAATGTCATAAATATAAGATTTAATTATTTGATTGTCAAAGCGTTTTTTACAGTGAAATTATATGGACGTTAAATATTCCAAGTAAAACAAAAGAAAAATAACTCCCCAATTTTCCAAACAAATCATTAATCCATGGACCTGATATTTTTTTCCTTTTCTTTTTTTCCATTATTTTTTAGCTGATGAGGTAGAAACAGAACAGTTATTGCAAAAATGCGACGGATTTGCAGCTAGATGAGAGAGGGGGAAAGCCAAGTAAACCATGCAAGTGTGTGGAGGTGAGGAGCCCTTCAAGTGAATGCTTGTTTAAATAAATAATAAAAAAAAGAGTTTGACATGGATGACGCGCTATACAGCAACCTAATGGAACGGAACTTTCCAGCCCCGGCGGAGTGCCATCACAAGGACATATTTACAATCATAAATATAAAAAGAGTATCTGAAACTGAGAATAGACATTTTTTTTCAAGTTTCATTGAATTTTTTTCTCCTCTGCCACTTTCTAGGAGTCAGTGGAGGGGGTAAGCGGGTTTCATCTCAAAGACACAAGCCCTGACATTCACTCACCAGGACTATCGGACAGTTCTATACCTTTCTCCTGCATGGTTTTGTCTTTTAAAAAAGTCTTTATTGGTAACACTATTATGCCCAGTTCCTTGATTTGCAGAGACAACAGCGGATTCGAGAGGAGAGCGAAGTCACCCGTTCTTGGTGGTTTTCCCTTTAAAAAATATCTGCCTGATTTAGGAGCTGGGGAAGCAGATCATTCCAGGGCTGGCTTGGGGGAGGGGGCGAACACTGGTTTTCTCTGCCCTCCCATCCCCTCTCCAGCTCTCAGTAGGTTGCAGAAAATTTCATCCTTTTCTGTTTCTGTCTTTGGTTGCAAAACCAGACGCGCACCACGTTCTTCTTCAAGTCTAACTTCTCTGCAATGGCTGCGATTTTCTCCGATGAAGGTCTGGGCTGCACAGCAAAATAAGCTTCTAGCGACCTCTTCTCCGGGGCTGCTATGGAAGTGCGCTTGCGTTTCTTGTCCCCGCCAGTGTAGATTTCGGGCTTGGTCATTTTCTCTCTTTGAGCCCTCTCAGCCTCCTCCAGCCAAGCCTCCAAAATGGGCTTCAGGGCCACCATGTTGTTGTGGGACAAGGTGAGGGACTCGAACCTGCAGATGGTGCTTTGGCTCAAGCAGCCAACACCTGGGATCTTCAGGTTGGCCAAGGCGGAGCCCACGTCCGCCTGGGTCACCCCAAGTTTGATCCTCCTCTGCTTGAACCGCTCAGCAAAGGACTCCAGCTCCCTGGGGTCTGTCTCTGTCTCGGGGCCTGAGATGACAGCATGGGAGGCCAAGCCGTGGGGGTGGGACATGTTCATGGACTGAGGGTGGTGGGCCATGTGGTTGAGGGCTGGCATGTGGGAGTGCGGGTGGGAGGGCGTGGAGCCCACCTCGGGTCCGGGCACACCCCCCAGCGGGATGGCAGAGTTGAGGTGGTCCAGGAGCTCCCCCTCCAAACCCTGCGAGGGCTGGTGGTGGTGGTGATGGTGGGTGCTCAGCACCGAGGGGTGGTGCAGGTGAACAGAAGAAGAGGTAGGCGTGCAGGAGACGCTGCTCATGGTGTGGTAGGTGGCATCTGGTTTGAAGGGATGGGTTTTCTGAGACACTATATCCACAGCTGCCAGAGCTTCAGCCCCTCTCAGCAAAGTCTCATCGAAGCCCGCGAAGATATTGCCTTGGATCTGAGGAAACAAAGAAACAAAAATGCCAAAAGAGTGTGAAGCACGCGATAGCTCTCTGAAATGCAAGAGGGGCAAGACTGGCGACAGGCAACGGGTCACCTCAGACTAGAGGAGCAAGAGAGGCTTCAGTGTCAGGATACCAACATCCCATTAGGAGAATTACCAGCCAATGCCAACATGATCTAACTCAATCTTCAAGGGAACGCTCTTCCAAAGCAAAGAGATTTTTGGAAAAAACAAAACAGCCCCTCCTCCCCTCAAAAAACGAATAAAACCAGGCAATGGACCTAAATCCGGCAAACATGCCCAGAAAGTGAGGGAGACCGTTTCTTTTTCTTACTCCAAATAGCTGCAAGCCATTCGCCTTATTTCTTAAACGGGGAACCCCGAGAAAACTGCCCCGCAAACACATACTTGGGTCCTTCACACTCCTTCCAAGAAAAAATATACTAGGAATCGAAATTGCCCGACAAACTTATCGCCAGTTTAGTTAGAGAGATTCTGCTGAATGTGACTGCCTGCAAAATTAAATTAAAGAAAAAGTTAGAGGCAGTTTGCGGAATCCCCATCACACAGAGAGTCTAAGCATTAGCTGAAGACGCCAAATAAAAATAATCCATCCGCTGTTCATGACTCCTGCATCTTTCCCTTGCCTATGAAATAAACAGAAATGCACGTACATCTAGCGCGGGGCTCCCAGGTAGCCGGCAGCAAAGCGGCCTGACATCAGTCCCGCTTTCAGGGACTACCTGGACTCTTTGTGCCGCTTACCTGGGGGGCTGGTAGACAGGCTCTCCTGATGGCCTCCGAGCTGGTGTGTAGGTGGGTGTATTTCGGCTCGTGCAGGATGGGGTGCATGCTGAAAGCCTGCTTGCTGTTCATAGACATCATGGTGACAGAGAGAGAAAGACACGCAGTGGTACCGGGTGGCTACTGCATGGGCAGGTGGAATCCGTTGAGCTTTGCTCTTTTGGTCTGTTGTTATTGTCTGACTGCTGATCCCAGCATCAATGGCATTATAGTCCTACCCTGGCCCGCCCCTAGCCCCTCCAATTGGGGGAGCTGGCTGCGGACTCCGCCTCCTCTTCCTACCACTCCCCCGAGAAGTCGAGCAGGAGCCAGTGATCTCACTAGCCTCTTGGCCACCTCTTCCCGTCCCCGCCCCAGCGATGATCCAGCTGCAAGCAGTCAGGGTGCATTGATGCCACCGGGCAGCGGGACTGGTACACTGCCTCGGAGCCCTGCCCGACTGTCTCCCAAGCAGGGTGCGAGGGCTAGCTGCCAGCACCTCATCTCGCTGAGAAATACTGCCCACCGCTAATGGGTGAAACAAGATAAACTTCCTTGATCCCCTGGCCTGAGCTAAACTGGTTAGGGACACGCGGTTAGATGAACCACCCAATGATTATTGTCTCTGCGTCTCCATTCGTTTGCAACAAGCCCATATTTATTTGGAATGAAGGCGAGGATATTCTTGGCAAGCCCTAACCTCGGACTCAGTCTGAGGGCTCACTGAGGAGCGGGTGCGTGAACAGCACAAAGTCAATGGATACCTGGATATTTTGGTGCTGGACAAATGCTCCGAGTTGTGATCAGCGAGTATCCATGACACTGTTCACGAATCCTGACTGGTTCCAGATATGCTAGCAGGAATGTTAGTCCTCTGAAGAGCTGTACCTGAAAGTACATAGTTCTTTATCTTCCTAGCTGTATGCTCCCATGGGCCGCTTGTCTGCAGAACCTGGGCTCCGAACTGCCACTCCAGCCAGCTTCGAATGCTGTATCCCGGCTCTGTACACATTTCCCTTCGCCTCGTGTAGAAAAAGTTTGTCAGCGAAACAGGGTGGAGGATCATGTGACTTAGAGGACCAATCAGACAACACCAAAAGCATATCGCTCCCATCAAAAATAAAATACTTCTCAAACGACCTATAGTTGGAAAAATCCTTTGTCCAAACAACCCAGCAAATATTTAGAAATAAAGACTGTCTGGGAAGAAAATCAGGATTGGCTCCCAAACAATTCGTTAACCAAGAAAGGAGCTAATTTAATAGTAAGTATCATTTTAACAAATAACAAGCTCTAATTGTACTCATCTGTCCCCCATATGTTCAGCCATTGATTTAATTAAAATATTAGTCGCTAACAATATATCGGTTGTGATATCTTTTCTTCTGCAGTGGCTATTGTATATTTCTCATAACGAACCAAACTAACCCACTGACTTAATTCTGCTCGTAGAAGTCAACTGGAATGCTCCTCCAAGTAAGCAGCCGCGTTAGAAGTGTTTGCAGGATTGAGGCTTAAAGGACTTACTGCGCTAATTTTTCTGAATCAGAATCTCTGTTCTAGAATGTCGAGCTATATCTGTACAGTGCTATAAACATTGCTCTTATGCCTTTTGTGCCTCTCGTGTTGTTTTTTAAATTATTAAGGGCTTTCAAAAATTGAGTTGAGGCTAGTCACAAAGTTCGCATATGAATCTGGATGCAAACTTTCTCAAAGTCTCGGGTGTTTGAAACCAGGATTTCAACACAGATGCATGACTAAAGGAAATGTATTTTATTTATTGATCATATTTTGACTTCTTTTAAAGTGGTATTGGCTGTAATAAAAAATGGATTGTCAAAGGGTTGTCATCACACAATAACTATAAATGACTCACATAAAAATGGTGAATATATTTAACTATACAGTATCAATTTTTTTAAAAGACGAAATTTTTTTAATCTTTTTTCAAAATTTCTGTTGAATGTATTTATTTATTTATTTTGGTTTGAAATGAGAAACCAAAAATTAAAACATTTTAACTTTAAAAAAATTAGAGAAAAAGCCAGTTTTCAAAAATTATTTTTGAGATATAAATGTTTAGTTTTTGAATACCAAAACCCAACATTTTAACAAAAATCTTTGTTTTTGATTTCCATAAAAATCTGGAGTATTCTAGCCAAAGCGAAAATTTTCTACAACAAAATACCATTTTGATCAAAAAGCCACTTCTTTGATGAAAAAATGTTTCAATGATTTTTTTCACCCACTTGAATAAATTTGTTTGGCAATCATAAATATGGGGTATTTATTTATACTCTATTCTTCTGTAAGAATTAGTGCAGTCCCAGATGGCTTACCATGCTTATGGATTTAGCTAGCTAGTTATCCTCTGTGTTTTAGTAAACTCCTCCCCCTCCACCCGTATCTCCACTGTTTCATTGTAATTTAGCCGTTCAACTAAAGTCTACATGGAGATAATGCTCAAGCCCATTCTGAACTGGAGGAATGTGCAAATCCAAGCCCAGCCCACTAGATGCTCTCAGGCCTTCATGCAGCCATTTGACAGGCAACAAAGACTCTACACTAAGCTGTCCAAGCTGTCATTAAGAGTGAGCAAGTGCACTGAGGGATTTCAGGGAAAGACTAAGTGTACTGCTGCAGGTGCTTACTGTATACTGTGGCACTGCAATGGTGCAGTGTGATAGGAAGGTGGATAAAAAGGTGCTTGCTCAGAGCAGGTGCAATGTGCAGCAGTGGACACACATAGCATGTCACAGATATGCAGCGGTTGTAGCAGTGCAGGCAACACCTGCATGCTCTCTTAGTATTACATAGCTCCTGCTGGCCCTGTACCAACATAATGCCCACAATGCTATTATGAAACAGTGGGTTCAAAGTTAACAGCCCCAGCTGGATTCCTACAGAATTTAGGTGTCTCTTGGAGATCTCCCCTCTCACTACTGACCCAACTTGGCACCTGTGATCTTCTAGGGCCACAGAAGAAGGTGGCAGGTGTGGCTGCACACAAAGTATTAAAGCTGGGAAACTGGAAACTTTAAAAACTATGGAGAGGAAGAGAGAGGAGAAGGAGTCAGCCAGGGCGGGAGGGTTGAAAGAAAAAACAAAACAGTCTAATTGGCTGAGATGACACCAAAACCAGAGTCTGAACACCTGCAAAGTCTGGGCAAGTTCAACTCCAGGTTCCAGGGCTGGAGCCAGACTTTGAGGCTATAGTCTTGTGATCCATTCTCAGGTCATGGAATTGTTGTTGGCCAAAGAAGGGTGCAATGAATCAATGAACTATGTCTATGTAGCAAATCACTGATGTGTGTCTAGAGATTGTGTCCAAGGGAAAATTAAACTCTGTGCCTGTGGAAAGACCTTGGCAGAAGAACTGGCTGTGCTCTGCTGTGCTGGAATGAGAAGTCAGGATTTGGAAGCTACAGGGGAATGCCCTTTCCCTTATGGCATAGAATCCATAGGAGCTCCCTGTGGCAGCGCAAGGCAATAGGCAGGTAAGGGTGGGGCACAGCTGGGCCCATAAAATCTGCATCTTTGGAGATCCTCTCACAATGGGAGGGGACACATAATGCTGCAGAAAGGCTCTAAACCCACTTTGCAACCTTGGGAAAGATTCTTGCTCCTCCTTTATGTGTTTGATTAATGCCCTGCGTCTTCAAACTGAGCTTAGGCTCCGCTCTAAACAAAAACCCCTACTGACAATATTAGATCCAGGCCTAAAGTGTCATCACTGCCAAACAAGCAGCAGAACCCAATTGCCTTTTCTTGAACCTTATAATTTGTAAAGAACATTTGAGACCTCTGTTGTTCCCTGTCAACATGGCTACTCCGTGCTAACTGCCTGCAGGCCTAGAGCATGTGGGAATGGAATGCTTACCACTGCGTTGGGATGGAGAACTCTTTCCCCCCCACTCAATTTTCCATCAGCGCAGCTGTCTGAGTCATTCTGGAATTACCACCGCTGCTTGCAGAGACACTGCAGCATTGGATGATGGGCAAAGGAAGGACTGCCAGCAAGGTTCATTTTATGCTCCCTTTACACTAGAGACTTGTGGAATGACTGCAAGGGGGAATTCTCACTGCCTGGTGCTCTGCAGCGGAGAGAGCAATGTAGTCAGGCACTTTCTTGGCTAATAGCTTGTAATATCATTATCTCTGATGGCTGCAATAATCTCTTGGCAGTTGGGTTTTTCTTGGGGAGTTGTGGAGCCTCCCAGATACCCCAGTTTCTCTTCATCTGCCCCTGTCTATCCCTGTTCTCTGCATTCCAGCAATTCTAACCCCTGCCAAGGACGTGGAGACAGGCCTGATCCCCGGCCCTGGACTTACTCAGACTTGAAGAATCTATGTTACAACCAGCCCCTATAGTGCTAATGAGCTGAACAAAAACCCTGCAGCTGAACATGCCCAAGCCTTGCACCAAGCACAGAGACCACTTCAGAGAAGCAGGCTCTCCCACTGTTCTGATACCAGCCCTACTCAAGCTGACCCTCAGAGCTGTGTTGATGAGGGAGACCTTTCCCATTAATCTTGGCCCACGTGATGGAGTTCAGGTCTGGGTCTGAACTTGAACTTCCCCAAAGCTCTGGCATGTTCAGCTGCAGGGTTTTTGTTCAGCCCATTAGAACTATCGGGACCGGTTATAATGTGAGATTCTTCAAGAATGAGTAGATCCAGGGCTTGGGGAGGATGAAAACACCTCTTCATTTCTTATCATTGTCATCCTTTCCTGTCTAGTAAACACTGCACACTCTCTCACACACATGTGGGCACATAAACATATACACGTAATATGTGTATACACACAAACATATATGCACACACAAACACAAACAACTGCAAACACACAAAAGTACATAGGCATCTATACGCAAAGACACACACATATTACATATATATATATAACACACACACAAACATGCACACAAATACATACCCACAAATACACACACAGCAAACACATGCCCATACCCACAAACACAAGTGTGCATACTAGCACAAACACAGACTCCTTACCTCCACACACTCCTTACCTCCAGTGAGTCCAGTGGAGCTAAAATGTACACAGCTGTTCCTCTGAGATTCCATGTGTGCACACTCCCATCATCAATCAGGTCATCGGTAATAATTTAAATGCATTGATAAAGGCATGCTCTTATACTCCATCAGGGGAAGTTTTACATGAATCGGACTGCAGGGTTAGACCCCAAATCAGGAACATATGCAAGTCTGGGATTGCTGTTTATTATGCTTAACTACTGATGCAGAGCCAGCAGGTTGACCATGTGAATAAATACCCATTGTTTTCACGGGACCCAAAAAATAGTGGCTATTGCTTTTGTTTTAATGTCTATGCCATGCTCAGTTGTTGACCCGCAGATGCTAACAGGAGCACCCAGCACCTTCTCATCGTCAAGATGGTTTTCAGGATCTGCATCCATGCAGTGTTCAGACATGCTTTCTTTCACCTTTGGCTGGTGGACTGCACTCCTTCCTGTGAGACCCACTCCCACACCTGGTAATCCATACCTCCGAGATGGATTGCCATCATGTGTTTGCACTGTGTTGGAGAGGGAAGTCACAGAAACACAACCTGCCTTTCCCTGGCAGTCGAGGCTCAGCAGAGTTCACCAAGGCAGAAAAGTGCTATCCTTGCCCTGGGAAGTCTTTACTACTCTACCTTTGCATCATGCAGTGTGGCTCTCCAGCAGCAAGATTCCTGCTAGGACATTTCTGGAGTCCATTTTGGTAGCGCTGGAGTGATGTAAACTGGTCCTGGTGAAAAGCATATCTGGATTCTGGGTCAACAGTGTGATCTTAGAGCAGTGCTGACAAACACCCCGTGTGTGTGACTCAGCTGATGCAATTGGCTGATGCCAATAACATCCACACAAAATTGTGGTGGGGAAAGTCCCAGGGCACAAGTCCCTTGCAGTTATAGAAGACATAGCTTCTGGCAAAGAGGGAATGTTGCTGAAGTTCCAGCTGGCACCAGCTAAGGAAGTTTATATTAGTGGGGGACACCTACCTACCCAGCATTCCAAGGGCATTGCTGGGCAGAGACTTTCACTGCCAGAGACCTGCCTGGCATTCCCAGGGCCCAGCTGGAATTTTTGCTCATACTGAGACTGAAGGAATTAACAGTTGTTTGCAGTTTAGATATACTGCTCAGATCTGCATATATGTTGATCATCTATGATATATCTTTAATAGATGTTTGGGTCAAAGTACTGAACCACATGGCAAACCCCAGACTGCACAGAGTATAAAAGCTATTGATGTCAGTGTTTCTCCCAGCTAGGGAGGGGAAGCAATTTGGACCTAATGGTTTTGGGATGCAGGGTGGAGGGGGGGAGGGACAGGGGACCAGACTTTCTGGGACATTCTAGCTATTTTGAATGGCTCCCATAATTCAAAGAAGGCATAAACCCATCCTAAACAATGTATTACATTAATTACTATAATCAACTGGCTTGTATGGTCCCCCTCTACGCCACACCCCCTGATTCCAAATGAGCACAGCCTTTTCTTAGTGCCCTTTCCTGCTCCCAGTGCAGATAGGGGAACCTTTGCTATTGATTTTCAAGCTCTCAAAGTGTCATAGCTACATTTCCTTGTTGTCTTGCCGTGTTCGAGTTGGTCAGATAGGGCTACCGCATGATGCAAAGAGATGGACTATAATACGATGATGGCTATTTAAAAGAAAATACACTGTGATTTAGCTACAGTCGGCCAGGAGAGCAGATATATTACAGATGCAACACACCAAGGCCAATGGTTTAGCTAGAAGTTTAGCAGATTCTTCTGTGATTGGTGAAGCTAGATATCTTAAAAACAGACTGATGCTATCAAGTCAAAAAAATGGGCAGCAGTATAACAACAACAACTATTATTAATTATTTCACTTCCATAGCATCTTTCACCCTGAACAATCCAAAGTGCTTTGCAAAAAAATGGTCCAACTCTTCAGATCATTACCCACGTTCACTTCTCCTTTCGATTTACACTGGGATAACACCACTGGCTTTAGTGGCACTCCTCCAGAGTTACACCAGTGTTACTCACTGGTTGTTCATTGGATGCAATTGGCAAGAGTCTCCTTTCAGGTATGAATCAGGAGTAACACCAGTGAAGTCAAAGGAGCTACAGCAGTGTAAATGTAGGTGTAAGGGAGAGGAAAATCAGGCCCATTGAGAGTTCTGCTTGTGTTAAGACTGAATAAAAACTGCATAAAGAATTTGAGGATCTGGCATCTCTGAAATGCTGTCACTTCTGGGATGGAGCCCAATGTCCAGGCAAATCCTTAGTACCCACAGCACACCATCAAAGAAAGGGGAAACTTTGGATGAGAACCCTGGGACAAACTCCTATGGGTGTCCTTTGTGCCATGGGCATCATCATGCTGCCAGTTTGGCCCAAGCAGTTAGCCCAAGCTCAGGCCCTACAAGGTTGTTTCCAGTGTGAGAAGTGGATCCTAGGAGTCAGGCCTGTTTGATATACAATCCTGTTTATTTACAACAAAAGCACACTGAGTCCTGTTTCCCTGAACATCGCAGAAACAAACAGCAACGGGCACTTTCCTTGCTCAGAAATCTCCAAGTACACCACTCTAGCAGGTTCTGTGCCCAAAAAGCCCCATCTCTTGGCTTCTTCTCAAGGTCACACTCATGGTTCCTCAAGCTGGCTTGTTCTGCCTCCAGCACACACAGTATGCAACCATTCTCCTAGCCCCGTGTCTGCAGCCAGGGAAATCCCTCAGTTCACATAGCTTAGCTCTGACCTGCCATGTGACTTGGTATCTCAGCTGGTCACAACCCTCCCCAGACCCTAGCTGTTTTTATTACATAAAAGGCTTGGTTGCTTCTGTTGAGCCTAAAAGAGTGTGGATCCCCTCCAACTTGGCTTGAAAGAGGTCTTTGGTTTTCAAGATAGTTAAGTGCCAGGCAGACTGTGAAGAGCTACAAAAGGATCTCACAAAACTGGATGACCAGGCTACAAAATGACAGATGAAATTCAATGTTGATAAATGCAAAGTAATGCACATTGGAAAACATAATCCCAACTATACATATAAAATGATGGGGTCTAAATTAGCTGTTATGACTCAAGAAAGAGATCTTGGAGTCATTTTGGATAGTTCTCTGAAAACATCTGCTCAATCTGCAGCGGCAGTCAAAAAAGCAAACAATGTTGTGAATCATCAAGAAAGGGATAGATAATAAGACAGAAAATATCATAGTGTCTCTATATAAATCCATGGTATGCCCACATCTTGAATACTGTGTACATATGTGGTCACCCCATTTCAAAAAAAGATATATTAGAATTGGAAAAGGTTCAGAAAAGGACAACAAATTTATTAGGGATGGCTTCCATATGAGGAGAGATTAAGAAGCCTGGGACTTTTCAGCTTGGAAAAGAGACGACTAAGGGGGGATATGATAGAGGGCTATAAAATCATGACTGGGGTGGAGAAAGTAATAAGGAAGTGTTATTCACTCCTTCTTATAATACATGAACTAAGGGTTACCAAATGAAATTAATAGGCAGCACATTTAAAACAAACAAAAAGAAATATTTATTCACACAACGCACTGTCAGCTTGTGGAACTCCTTGCCAGAGGATGTTGTAAAGGCCAAGACTATAACAGGGTTCAAAAAAGAACTAGATAAATTCATGGAGGATAGGTCCATCAATGGTTATTAGCCAGGATGGGCAGGGCTGGTGTCCCTAGCCTCTATTTGCCAGAAGCTGGGAATGGGCAACAGGGAATGGATTACTTGATGATTACCTGTTCTGTTAATTCCCTCTGAAACACCTGGCATTGGCTACTGTCAGAAGACAGGATACTGGACTAGATAGATCTTTGGTCTGACCCAGTATGTCCATTCTTACATCTTGTGTAGCAGGCTGCTGACTCACTGGTGTAGCGCCTCCTGCTGGTAAATCCAGGAATTAGCTCATCCAGCTCAGGAATGCCCTGCTCTGGCCGATTTTTCGCCCTCAGTTACCTTCCCTGTTGTCTCCACCACCTCTGGCCCCATGTCCCTCTCAGACCCCACTGCCCCTTACCTTGGGGTGCTGCCCCATGGCAGTGTCCCCACACTCTTGGTCTCCCCTCCCAGGCGAACCTCAACCCACCTTGCTCAGTTGCTACTGCATATCATCACCTAGCCTCTTCTCTCAGGGGCAAATTGCAGTCTGAAATGGCTGTTTATCACTGGCAAGAGGGTTGGACCTGCTGCCTTTTCTTGGCCTGGTTGCTTCCCTGCAGCCCTAGTACCTCCTCAGGCCTTTGCTGCAAGGCCTGAGCCTGGAAGGTCACCAGACCAGAGCTCTCCAGCTCAGCCTGCCCTTTCCCAGTACTGCTCTGTCCAAGATAGCCCTGTCTCTACCAGGCAGCTAAGTCCTTCTTACTCCACTGCTGGAAAAAGACTCACTTCCTTTGCCCCAGGAGCCCTTCTTATACTGGCCCATCTGGGCCCTGATTGGCTGCCTCAAGCTCACTTGTGATTGGCTGCCTTGGGGCAGCCCTTTCCCAGGGCTGTTTTTAACTCCTTCCAAACTAGAGCAGGGTGACCACCCCACTACACATTGGATTCAAAATTCACCTGCTGGCTGCCAATAGCACCTTGCAACATAGCACCAGCATGGAGCAGACAAGACCTCTGCTTTCAAAATCTCAGTGGAAGTACCCAGATGAAGTGTCATTTTATCTGCTCTAAAGGATGAAGGATTGAGTGATCTCTGTCAGGCTTTGAAACTGTGGTGTCAGGATGTCTAGGGCCTGCTTATCTCTTACTCCAGTGGGGCAAAGAAGTCATAACGGTGGGAGAAATGTCTCCCTGAACTGGCTTAGAGTTGGCAGAATGGGTCCTGGCATAGGGACATGATGAGTGTAGCAGGAGAGCACCTTTGCTCCACATTCTTTGTTTCCATGACTCATATTCCAGGGGCTGGATGGGCCCTTGACAGTTCATGGAATACAGAGAGCAGAAAGGTGGTTTAAACAGCCAGCACTGAGTGCAGAAAAGAAGGTTCTGAAAATCAAATCAAGGCTTATGTATTTCAGAGATGATGCACTAAACGCTATGGCCTGATTCTGCTCTGACTTACACACCTGTAAATAAAGCACCTCCATCTAAGTCAATGGAGTTACCTCCGTTTAAAGCTGATGTGAGATCAGAAATGGGCCTTTAAGGTGCTAAAGGGTGTGACCCCAGTGCAGCTCCACAGCAAGCAGTGGAGTTACAGCAGGACTGAAGTAGGTGCAAGAGCTCTGTACTGCTCCATTCATAGTCTGGCTAAAAACCATCAAGTGGTGATTTAAAACAATGTGTTTTCAACTGAATCAGTTTTGGAGGTGGGGAAATAGAACCAGCTTCCAGTGATGCCAAGGTCCATCTCTTCCTGATTTCTCGCTCTGCGATTTAACTCAGGGATCTAACCCAGAAGAAAAAAATATCCCTACAGAAAAGTGATTCAGACCAGCTTGTAAAAATCATTATTAAAACCCCACTGCACCCAACTGTGAAAGATAGCTTTCAATTAAACATTCATCCAAGTTTATAGGAAGATGCTTCAATCCCTGAGATGTGCCAGCCAGCAATTTAGTGGGGCCCTTCTGCAGGGAGGAACTTTTTCATCCCTCAGTGTTAGCTGGCACGGAACATCTTAGTTTAAATGGGTAACTTTGTAAGTTTCTTGAGTGTGGTTTCTTCCATTAGAAAATGGGAATCTTTTAACAGCTCAACCAGGCAGCAAAATTCACCCATTCCATCTACTGCATTAGGAACCTGGAGCCTGCACCAATCTGACTCCATGGAGGAGGAGAGAGCGAGAGAAAAGAAAATACAGATGGGGCAAAGTGTATCTCTACTTTTTAATACTAAATTATTTACAGTAAGTAAAATCGTGTGTGTCAATTGTGAAAAGAGTCCAATTTGTTTGATTTACATTGCAGGGGGGGTGCCCTAGGGTAGGGGGTGTTTAACTATCTCCTCTAATGTAATTGCCTATGGCGGCCTGTTAAATATTTTATGGGCTGCCTGGGCAAAGTGAGGAAGCCTTGTCTGATATGCTCATGCAACCCTTTCAGTGTATCAAATGTATTTGCTCATGCAGCCGGAGATTACCTGAGACCTAGCACTAGGAATTCTCATTTCAGGCCCACATGGACTGCAAAAGCGCTTGTCACAGCCTATCTTTGGAAAGCTGGGCATGCCTAATTTCTATGGGAAAGTGCTTCCCATTGGGAAATATGGTCTATTTCCTGGCCTCAGTGTTTCCATTAGAAACCCATGTTCTCTCTCCCTCTCCATAGGAACATTTGTCCACAAACACTGGCAGGGGAAACATGTATTTCTCGAAGCTGACTGAAGGAGTGTGTGCATGTCTGTACAAAGGGGCATGCTGCAGTGTAGGCACATTGGCAGAGCCATGGAGGGCCCAGAACTTGATATGGGTGCCACAGCTGATCAAAGCTGTATGCATTGGCAGAGGTCTGTGGGAGGCAAGGACTAGAAATGCAGGTAATATTACGAGGTCAGTAGTCAGGTGCACTAGTAGAGCAGTGTGGGGAAGCCAGCACAACACCTGGCCATGGTCTTTCTGACTCTAGCCATTGTTACCAAATCCTCCTTCCATACGTGTGAAATTCACCTACAACAAGCGCTGAGAGAGCGCCTTTCACCCAGGAGCTCAATGTACTTTACAAAGAGGTAGGTGACTGTTGAACTGTAAAGCCGTGCGTAATTAAGTAACTTGCCTTTGATAGACACTTGGTGGCCCAACTGGCCATAGAACCTGTGTCTCCTGATTCCCAGACATGTGCTATGATCACCAAACCGTGCTTCCTCTAAGAGATTCAGCAGAAATAAACATGTGAACCGAGGCTCCCAAGGTGAAATCCTGGCCCCATTGAAAGCAATGGCAAAACGCCCCTTGATGTTACTGGGGTCAGAGTTTCACCCGCAGCCTTTAGGGATCTGCCCATCACCAAGAGAATCATTTCCCCATTCTGTGCTATGCTTGGGAGAGCGGGGGGTACAAAGCCCTGACATTAGGACTCAGCCATTTCACAATGGAACTGCCCAGTGATGTCATGGCTCTGTGCTCCATGAGCAGCCACATATTTTCAGATGTTTTAGTTTTATATTCAGGAAAATATTAACAAGAAAGAACCAATGTAAAGTCTCCAGGAGAGAGCACATTGTGTGTGTTTGTGACAGGGTCTATCTGGCCTTCTCTGGCCCCTATGGGAGGCATCAGCAGAGGGCTAAAAGGGCCAGGAGGAAATACTGACCAATCAAGAATCAGCAAGCCTCTTAAGAAGGCTTTCAGGCTTTTGCTCAGGGGCAGAGCTGGATGAGCTTGGTATAGAGGAGGAGCGCCTAAGGGAGAACCCAGGCCAAGGCCTAAGCATTCAAAGGGGTCTTCCCCACTTTGTTTAAAGGTTCAGACAGCTGAGTCTAAAGCTGATATTTTGATATTTGATAGTTTAGAGACTGATGCCAAGTTAACAACTCGGGCTACCCTGCCCCAACCTCATAGACTGAGGAGGGGAGCATCTGCAGTACCATGCGTGGCCCTGAAGGGAGCATTGCAGAGCAGGCTTGCCTCCCATAGTGTTTCCTGTGTAACATGCTGCAGCAACTCTGAACAAAGGAGCATCTATCTTAGGACAGGGGTGGAATTCTTAGAAATTTAAAGGTGCAGGACACAGAAAGCAAATGCACCACAGTGGGAAAGTGAGAAATACATGTGTTCTTCTCACTTCTCAACCGGCACAGCTATACACAGGGTCGGTGCAACCATTTAGGCAAACTAGACGGCCGCCTAGGGCGCCTAGTAGTTGGAGGCGTCTAAAAGTCCCCTCAGGCGAGGAGATGGAGGTGAGCTGGGTGGGGGGGCGCGCGGAGAGGGTTTCCCGCAATAACGAGGGGGAGCGAACAGAGGAACTGCTCCCTGCTCCAGCTCACCTCCGCTCTGCCTCCTCCGCTGAGCACACAGCCCAGCTCTAAGACTCCTCCAATCAGTGCCGCAAGCCTGGGCGGGGAGGAGAATTAGAGCAGCACTGACGTGCTCAGTGGAGGAGGCGGAGCCGAGGTGAGCTGGGTTGGGCTACTCAGGCAGGGTTAGTTTCAGCAGGAGGTCTCCCCAGGCAGGGTTAGCTGCAGGGCGGGGAGGGGGAAGTTTCCCTAGGCAGGGTTAGCCCCGGGGAGGGGGAAAGGGGAAGTCTCCTCAGGCAGGGTTAGCTGCCGGGGGGAAGGGGGAAGTTTCCCCAGGCAGGGTTAGCTGCCGGGGAGGGGGGAAGGGGGGAAGTTTCCCCAGGCAGGATTAGCTGCCGGGGAGGGGGGAAGGGGGAAGTATCCCCAGGCAGGGTTAGCTGCCGGGGCGGGGGAAGTCTCCCCAGGCAGGGTTAGTTGCCATGGGGGAACCGGGGGGGAAAGGGGTTAGCTGTCGCGGTGGGGGGGTAGCTGCTGTGGCGGGGGGGGCTCCCGGGTGGGGGGCTGAGTAGCTGCTGTGGGGGGGTTGTATTGGGGGGGGTGCAAGGTGGAAGTTTCGCCTAGGGCGCGAAACTTCATTGCACCTGCCCTGGCTACACATCTGCCTGATCAGAGAACTGGTCCATCAATGTCTATACAGCAAAGAACTGGAGACTCTTAATAGGTCAGGAATGTCACGGCCTGATTCTCTTTGTCTCCTTTGTGTCTTCCCAAGCAGACACCCCACAGCTCACTAGGGATAATACTGCTGATTTCTCTGAGTGATCCAGTTCAATGGTTTCCTTGTAGATCAACATTCATTTCAGGAATCAGCATGGAATTAGGGGCTGGGTTTTCTCAGCTACCCAGTGCTGTGTTAGGGATATCAGGATCCAGCACTAATCACTATTATCTGTAGCTACAAGAAAACCCAATGTAATACCATGGAAGATTCTTCCCAACCTTTAGTGTGAAGTTTCGCTTAATGGTAATGGTGCATCCCACAAAGTCACCTTGGTACCTTTGGCTCTTTCTTTCTTAGCTAATTTCCAGAGTCTGCCAACAAGGCATCACATGTGGTGGGTTTTTGGAGTAGGTATGTCTGTTAAGTAACAATTCGATGTGAACCTCTCAGTTTATTACATGTAAACTGTCAAGCAGACATTAATGGCAACAGCTTCCAGTCACTACTGATCACCAGCCTGAGATAAAAAGAAGACCCACCGACAGTGATCAATAACCAGATATCCATACAAAGAAGGCCCAGTTTATTATCATTTCACTTGCCTATAAAAAAAAATGATGCAAATCCTTTTAAAACTGTTACACATTTATTCAGTCATCATACTTGTTTTACTTAAGCACAAGTAGAAAGACTATAGGGTTTGGCACATAGTATTTCAGCTGTTTCTGTAGAATGCTGATAGAAAGAACGGAAACTATCTTTTGGCAGTAAAATGCTATCTCCTTGTTCTGAGCGCTTGTCTGCGCCACTTTGCTGGTCTGTGGTGTCACCAGCTGAGGGCTGGGGTTTTAGGGTTGGGGGGAGGGGTTAGAGACTGCAGTCTGCATTGCAGCTGTTGAGACAGGTATCCCCTTGTGCAGCCCAGATCAGCTCTCCCTGTTGCCCCTTTGTTCTGGGATTGAGACGAAGCACCCGTAGAAAAAGATCAAAGATCGCGGTGCACCAGCCCTTCAAACGTCACAGCTGTAATGTGAGCTGAGCCTTCTGAATGGGGATACTGGAGTGAGTAATACAAGAGAGGAGGGAAGGGCCTGCAGCAAGTGGAAAAGCTCCCCCATTTATCACCATTTGCAGTGACAATGGCAAACACATGGAAGCCTTTGGAAAAAGTAGCCAGTCTGCATCAGACACTTCCCCACCCCCAGCAGGCCCTCTGCCGTACTGATCCCAGGAGGCAATCCTCGACTGAGGATGTCACATGTTGGATCCTTTGGAAACCTGCAAGAAATGCCCACTCTCTAGCGGCACCTTACCACCATCAGTAGTTGTACTGCGAGAAGCCTCTGCTGAGCTCGGGCCCTGAAGTGCTAGGCACTGTATACAGGGGCGGCTCCAGGCACCAGCACAGCACGTGTGTGCCTGGGGCGGCCTGTCAGTCGCCATGAGGGAAGCAGGCAGGTGGTGCGCCTGCGGGAGGTCCGCTGGTCCCGCAGCTTCGGGGCAATTGGGTGGAGGGGAGGCCGATGGCACTGCACCGGCGGACAGCCCACAGGTGCGCCGCCTAAAGCTGTCTGCCAGCTGTGCTTGGGGCTGCAAACAACACAGAGCTTCCCCGACTGTACATACACCTAGTGAGAGAGAGCCCTGCCCTGTAGAACTTACAGAGATAGACAAACCAAGAGCTGGGAAAAGGAGGAGTCTTACCCCATTTGACAGATGAGGAACCGAGGCACAGTGACTTATCCTAGGGCACACAGGGAGTCTGTGGAGAAGCTGGGAATTGAAACCAGACATGCCATGCCCTATTCTAGTGCTCGAACCACTTCCTTTCTCTCAGGCTAGCCCAGCAGTGTGAAGCAGCCAGAAGCCAGCTGACCTGATTCCCCTTGTGTAGAAGGAATCAGTTGTAGCACAGAGCCAGTGGGTTCTGGGACATCCCATCCCCCAGCCTGTGACACAGGCATCCTTGTGTCCACTGATCTACAGCTGACACTCGGGCTAGGGGCAGATGGTCTTAACTTAGAGCACCTCTGAGTTTGTTGGCCAGCCCCACAGAGAGGAACTGCTGAAGGGATGTGGAACCACCTTTGCCACCACCCCTCTGCGGCATTACTAAATGCATTTTGGTTGCAGTTGAGGTTCACAGCCGCATACAATCTCTAGAGGATATTTATAAGAGTGCCAGAAAGTATCCCAGGCTTGATGGAGATACACAGGGTCCAACCTGTCCCTAGAATATGCAGATGCAGCATTTTTATTTTTACCAGCATACCTGAGGGCAGACTTGGGCATGGGACACCCATAGAATTGTAGCAACAGTGAGGAAGGGATTGCATGAGTATTAGATAACTCCCCCCTCCCCATGGGTCTACTCTCTGTTAATAGAAGAGCCTATGGGTCTTACTGCCGGGGGCATGGTTTCCACTGACACTGGCACCAAGTGGTAAGGGATCAGCCAATACACCCCAAGAACAGGGTTGGTGGGGTAAGTGGATTCTTCTTTTGAAGCCCCTTCAGCACATGGTTTGAAATTACTGTTACCATTTTTATAATTCTGAGGAGAGTTCAGGAAATGTCACTGTTTTATTCAACTAGTGAAGAAAGGAGGGAAGCAGATGAAGCTGAACGTGCATTAATGAGCTCTGCCACATTAGACCCAGCTGGAATAATGCACAGCAACAGACATCTACCAACAGCTTGGCTCATGGCTTAGGCAGGAAAGCCAAGCCAACCAGCTCTGCTGGAGTCTGACCAGCTCTTCTCCAACATTGTGAGTTCATTTTGGCGGACAAAGGGTTAACTCCTCTTAGATGTTTGCTCTGGGAGTATACCCTTTGAGCCCAGGCAGACAGAAGAGGAGTTTGGGTGCATGTTCAAGTCTGCCAATGGTAGTAGTCGAGTTGACAGCACACCTTGACCTCACACATCTCTGGCATTGGGCTCCTGTAATCAAGATGTTTCTATCCTGGGGTCATCTGCAGCACATGAGATTCTGGGGTTGGGGGGCAGTTTCTGCATGCTGGGAACTTTGCTACCTCTCTAAGCATCCTCCATGGGTAACACTTACAGTAGCTAGGAATTCCTGGAGGGCAGAAAATATCACGTAACCAAGGCTCATGGTTAATATTTAACAAGGGGAAGATGCCTTCGCCTCTCTCGTCTTCTCATACATATTAAACCATGGCATCTATTTCAGCAGGCAAAATCGTGCTCCTCTCATCACTTCTCTCCTGGGCTTCCTCAATTCTAGCACTGGGGAGAAAACAACCCCTCTGGAAATGAGCTGAAGAGGCTCTTTGGCGCTGGGAGCCACGTACACTGGAAAAGCCACTACCAAACAAGCAAAGGCCCAGTAAAGCCTTGGAAGAAGTAAAGTGTGAGATGGGGATCTGGGTGGGGCAGGGGTATGAAGCAACCTGAACCAGCTGACATCTAGCCCTTTAGCTCATTTGAGTTCAGCATATGAATCATGGTGATGCTGCAGTGTTGCATCCTGACATCATGATGCTGATGAAGATGAGAGCTGTTATATCTATATTTATTCGACACTAGTGAGGCCACACCTGGAGTATTGTGTCCAGTTTTGGTCCCTTCTCTACAGAAGGGATGTGGACAAATTGGAGATAGTCCAGTGGATGGCAATGAAAATGATTAGGGGGCTGGGGCACATGACTTATGAGGAGAGGCAGAAGGAACTGGGCTTATCTAGTCTGGAGAAGAGAAGATTGAGGGGGATTTGATAGCAGCCTTCAATTACCTGAATGGGGGGTTCCAAAGACGATGGAGCTCGGCTGATTCTCAGTGATGGCAGATGACAGAACAAGAAGCAATGGTCTCAAGTTGCAGTGGGGGAGGTCTAGGTTGGATATTAGGAAAAACTATTTCACTAGGAAGATGGTGAAGCACTGGAATATGTTACCTAGGGAGGTGGTGGAATCTCCATCCTTAAAGGTTTATAAGGCCAAGTTTGACAAAGCCTTGGCTGGGATGATTTAGTTGTTGTTGGTCCTGCTTTGAGCAGGGGATTGGACTACATGACCTCCTGAGGTCTCTTCCAACACTAATATTCTATGATTCTATCAGCTCAGAAGAGCGTTGCATCCTTGGAGGGCGGGAGCAACGTGAGCTCACCCACAGTTGTAGAAGCTACATTTCTCCTGGTCTGCCTTCTCCAAGACTTCCCCTCAGACTGATTGGTGCCAGAACTGTAAGGCATAGCCCTTGTAACTTGTAAGTTACGGTGTGGAGAGGCATGACAGTGCAGTGGATAGATTTTCACAAGCTGGTGAAGAAGCCAATCCATGGAATGCCAGCAAGAGCTGTGTGATGTAGGGAGAAAGCAACCCACACAAAGGGAGTGTTGAAGGAGCTGCCTAGGTGAAGGAAGGCTATTTTGCTCCCAGAATAGGGATCTGAGGGAACAGATCTTTCTGTCTTTCCCTGGAACATTGGGAATGTTTGCTGTAACATGCCCATGCCATTCTTCTAGTGGATCCTTGTCATCTCTCCGGGCTCCTCCAGACTGTTACAGAATACAGACCTCTCCAGAATATATGAGCCTGACTTGTTTGAGTTGTCTTGTGACTTTTTTTCTCTCTCTCTCTATTTTATTTACAGAAAATATCTCTATTAATATCCCGTTGTCTTCTTCTATACCCATTATTCTCCTGATGGCCCAAATTTCCAGTTATCTCCTCTCCAAATTTAAACAATTGCTTCCCCCCTCCTATCTTTCTCCCTCCCCACCTTTCCGAGAGATGATGTCACAAATGACCTATATTCTCCTTCCTCCTTAATGGCTGGCGCCTGGGCTATTAGATCCCAGCTACTCAACTCTGATTGGCTGACAGCCAGTCCCAACCTCACAAGTAACCACTCTGTGCTGTAAATGGCCATTCAACAGGAGAAGGGGAAACTCCAGCACTAAAAATAAGACTCAGAGGAATGGAAGAGGAAGAAAGGAAGGAGATGATGTTGTAGAAAATGGATCTCACTCCCCTCCCATCCAAGGCATGTTTGCAGAGAGACAAGGCAGGGGAGTAATAAAATAATTAACAGCATTGACCAAATTAAAGGGACTGAGGGGAATTATTGCAAACTTCTATGTTCCACCTCCTACCAGAGGCAAGGAAAGGATCAGGAGATTCTGTAACACCAGCAGTAAGATAACAGTGCATTTGCCACTCCTGTAACCATTCCCCAATCATTGTGGGTCCCTATGCAATACTCTAGACACTTCTTTCTCTGCTTCTGCTCTAGGGGAATATCTCCTCCAAAATATTATTAGTCCTATTTTAATAGTCACTTTGGGTGCCTGGAAAGCTCCTCTTGCGGGATGCGATCCTTTTAGAGCCAAGTCACTGGCACAAATCCACACTGAGGCAACAGTGAGCAAAAGGCTGTTTTTTGTTGTTGTTGTTTTTACTGTTCAGTGGCTTTTGTGAAACAAGTGCCTAGATGGTCTCAGTCAACTGCCTATCAGGCAGGTCTCTCCTCTAGTGTTGGCATTGATTGGCACTCTTGGCAGACAGGTCATTGATTGATTAGCTTATGGAGAATGAATCCCTCCACCTCCTTTAAGGTCCATCCTGGGCATTGGTGAGACCCATTGGCAGAGAAGAGCATGGAGGAAACTTACACTATTGTTGTCATGCTGTACCTGTTCTGTGGGTAAAAGAATGCAACAGTCCAGTACCTTGCACCAGCCATGATATTCTATGAGATTTTCATTGCAGGTCCAATGGATTCCTGTCCAAGTGCCCGGCTTCTGCTGCTCTGGCCAGATCATCTGCAAAATTAATGCTTTATGTTATAGCCAACCAGCAGCAGTGGGTCAGCCAGGCAAACAACAGAGCTGCAGCATCCCAGGCCTCTTAGAGGAACAGATGAGAGGAAAGCTGAAAGATGCCCTGGATTTGCCTTGGGACTTTGTGTGACTCACATGGAAATGCCACTGTTCCCCAGTGATTACAGGTACATTAATGTCACAGGAAAGACTGGTATTCACAGCTGCTTCCCTCGAAGGCAAAGCACATGGACTCTTCTGTTGCTGCTGCTTCCACCAGTTCCCTGAGCACAGCTTTACTGAATCAGCACCTTGGATAGTCCTGCCTCCTGCCACCTCATGAAGGGGTGTCCTACCTCTGGCAGGCACTGAGAAGCAGAGGGTCTACACAGGCATTTGTATAATGTGGGGAAGAGGAGAGAGAGAGGGAAAATGGGTGGGGCATAAGAAAAGCAGGAAATAGAGGTCCCTTCCCTTCTTTAATATTCCAGCCCCAGGAACCCCTCCCTCATCTCCCAGTGAGCCTCACTCCCACTGTGCCTTTCTAGTCTAGGCCTGAGCCTCCTATGCTGCACTGCAAAATAGATGCCAGTCCTGAGCTACATCACCTCCAGTTATCCCAGAGCTCGGATCCCCACCAACTCTGCTGGTGCAGCCCCACAACATCCCCTGCCATTCCAGCCCTGAGCCTTTAACTCTACCAACGCACTCCTACCCTGACCTGTATCCCTCATTCCCATTGCCAACCTGAGACTTTCAGAGCAGATAGTTCAAGATTAAAAGCCTAATCCTTTAGCTTGTGTTTATATGATTTCACTCTGGGTGTAAGAGCTGCAGCAAGGAGCCCCTAAAGCCCAGGCCTGGGCTCCTGACTCATTCAGACAACAATACTATTTACTTTGATGGGAGTTTTTCCTGAGTGGGGAGTTTGGGTCTGTGTCCCAAGTTCTAGTGTTGTGGCATCGAGAAAGTTCCACAAGTGATTCTGGGAGAACACCAACCCCATTTCACTTCACAGCCCAGCCAGATTTTAAACAAGCATCCAGAGCAGGCAAAGCTCCTGGAAACAGCTTCCCTCTCCCACCCTTTTGAAAAATGCCAACTCTAATTGTGTTTCATTCCAGTTTATTTAATGAAGTTATTACTGTAAATTGTTCCAATTAGTGTAATAATTCCAAAGAAAGAAAGAAAGAACAGGAAGCAAATGAAGAGAAAAAGGCAAGGAAAAACAGAAAGAAAGACAAAGTCTTGGTTTTCTGAGTAAAAAGTAAAATTATCTTGATTTCTGATTGAATAATTCATGTTTGCCATGGGCCATGTATTCCTGAGCTTGTGTGTCAAGTATTTATTGAATATACCTCTTGACAGGGCACTTGTGTGATAGTCTGCCATCTGCAGCATGTTAAAAAAAACCCACAACAAATGTAAAAAAGGGAAAAAAGTGAACTCTGAGATGATGGCTTCCTCTACCTCAGTTTGAGAATAATTGGTACAAATGATGCTCCTTTCTTTTTAATACAGAGTTTGTTTCTCTCTGTCCCCTCCCCCTAGGCTGGGAAACTTGCTGTAATGTGTGGACATGGCAGGGAAACTTACAATGGCCAGTTAAGATGATGAGTGAATCCACAGAGCTAAATTCAGAGGTGTTTCTAGGAATTTTCTCAATGCTGCTGCAGTAGTATGAGCTCTTCATGGTGGGAGGAAGAAATTCTCTCCCAGAGTCATGAATAATAATAATTAATAAAATTAAATAATAATGCCTGTTTCTTATATAGCACTCGTCATCAGTAGATCTCAAAATGCTTCTCAATCTTTTAATGTATTGAGCCTCACAACAGTGCTGGGAGGTAGGCGAGCATTATTATCCCCATGTTACAGATGGGGAACTGAGGCACAGAGAGGGGAAGTGGTTTGGCTAAGGTCACATAGGAAGTCCATGACAGAGGAGGAAACTGAATTTGGGTCTTCCACATAGTTGGTCCGTGCCCTAACCACAGGACCAGGCTCCCTCTCTTTGATGTTTTCCAAGGTCTAGATCCCTAACCCTTCAGAGATGGGTCTAACCTCATGTCCAGACAACCCTGAACCTTGTGGAAGTTCCAGTCCAAAACCTAATCATGGGCTAAGCCCACTGAGTGCAAGGGCTGGTTCAGCCCCACTGCTGGAGAGCAGCACAGTCCATGCTAGAGAACTGCGGATGACGGGCCACACATTGCCTCTCAGGGCATATCTACACTGCATTCACAGGGTGTGACTGCAGCATGTGTACACATACCCGAGCCAGCTTTACTCGTGTGAGCTTTGGGGCTGGAGCAGTGAAGCCACAGCAGCATGGCCTTCAGTGTGGGCTAGCTGCCCAAGTGATTACGTAGAGCTGTACAGTCCACACTGAAGCCCACACTGTGGTGGTTGCATTGGTCTGGTGCCAGAAGGAGCTAGATTAAAGCTAGCTCAGTTATGTCTACGTGAACTGCAACCACAACCCGTCAGGGGACCTGATGACAGTCTTCAAATTGGTTACCAGATGATCTAAAGAGGACAGTGAACAATTGTTCTCAATGTCCACTGAAGATAGGACAAGAAACCATGGGCTTAGGTTAGATATTAGGAAAATCTTTCTAACACTAAGGACAGTTAAGCTCTGGAACAAGTTTCCAAGGGAGGTTGTGGAATTCCCGTCATTGAAGGTTTCTAAGAGCAGGCTGGACAAACACCTGTCAGGGCTGGTGTAGGTGTACTCGGTCCTGCTCAGCTTAGAGTGGCTGGACTAAATGAATTCTCAAGATCCCTTCTAGCTCTGCATTTCTGTGAGTCTATGATCACAGTGTAGAGATTCACTCATCAATAGGCCTGGTTGGGAAATGACTAACTGAAAACACAGTTTTTCAACAGAAAAAAATAATATCCATGGTCAATTTGTGAGCAGTTTTATCTGCAGCATCCAGCAATCCCTAGAATCTGAACCCTTGGGAGCGGGTCACATGCCTGGGGTCTTTCAATAGCCAGGGAACAGCTGGGATATGTTAATATTCAAGCCAAACTACCTCCCATTGCCAGCCCTCCTTCACAACCCCTAAATCCCCATTTTGGGGTGCTGAGGGTGCTGAGTTGGCAGCCCCAGGTCTGTGAATGGTGGAAAGGGCCCTCTGTTACTGGGACTATTTCCCAGGAGAACATGGGGCTGCTTAATGGCCAAATTGCATTGGCTATGATGGTACAAAGTAGCCATGGGGCAACCATGATTCGGGCCTGAGAGCCTCATCTGAGAGGTCAGGGGCACTTGCCTCTTCATTTCAGTGGACATGGAGGGCACTCAGCATTTTGCGGGATTGGGCCTTTGGGGCTGTTGCTGGGGATTCAGTGAATCTATGTGTTGTTTCTTTCATGGGCAGCACATATCCACTGACAGCGCTCCGTGGATACCAAATGATCAAGAGCAGGACAGGCACCCTGAACTATACAGACAGGGTCCGAGTGCAGAAGCAGAGCCAAGCAGACAGAAGGAGTAGGAGGGTGACCACTGGAGCTCAGGAAGGGGTAGAAGGATACAATGGGTCACGTATATGTGTTGGGGTCACCAGGAGGGGACATGAGGTCTGTGACGGGTTCAGTCACAGAGACGCCCTTGAGGCTGTCACCTGATGTGCTGAAATTACCTCTGAGCCCATTTTCCCTGCCAACTTGGGACTTCCCGAACCCTGCCTTGTTGAGCCAGACATGCTAGCCTGCTGCAACACAGACCCAGGGTCTGGTCCACGCCCCCAAAGCTGCAGACTTAACTGAAAACAGCTGAGCAGGTTACCTGTCTCCAAAACCCAGATACCCAATTCACAATGGGATCCAAACCCTAAATAAATCTGTTTTACTCTGTATAAAGCTTATGCAGGATAAATTCATAAATTGTCCACCTTCTATAACACTGATAGAGAGATATGCCCAGTGGTTTGCTCCCCCAGGGGGCCAGGCTGGAATAGATTTTGAAATCAGGTCTGCATGGAGGGATTCACATATAACAGGGACTCATCACTTAGTTTTGGGACTGACTCGGTACTCAGACATCACCCACTAAACAAACCCCTTTTCTTGGTTCACTGTGGACAGAAAACTCTAGGGCCTTCTTTTTTGCATTGAAGGCACAAAACACCCAGCAAAATGATGTCTGATTCCTTTAACACTTCTTGTGAACACAGAACTTGCCTTAAGCTAGCTATGACCTGGGAAAAGCACAGGACTTTGTATTTTGAGGAGGAGGAATAGCTCAGTAGTTTGCGCATGGGCCTGCTAAACCTAGAGTTATGAGCTCAATCCTTGAGGGGACTGTCTGGGGTTTGGTCCTGCTTTGAGCAAGGGGATAGACTAGATGATCTTCTGAGGACCCTTCCAACCTTAATATTCTTTAGCCAACTGACAATTGTGTTTTCACCAACCTCCATCCATTTTTAGTGCATATCTGGAACAATATGGGCACCCTCTAGTGGCCAAAAATAATACCTGGGACTATTCATGCTTTTTAGGGCTTAGACACTGGTTCCCAACCTGAATCATGTTGGTGAGCAGATGTTTCCCCCCAAATCAGGGGAACATCTGAAACTAGGACATGATTTTTTGGTGTTTTCCGTCAGTTTCTCAAATTGAGAAAGCTAACCTCTTCCATGGCAGAGACAGCAAGAGGTATTTCAGCCATCACCCACACACTAAAATGAGGGAAGAGAGGAAATGCCCATTGAAACCAATGAGAATCCTCCCATTGACATCAATGGGCATTGGATCAAGCACTTGGAGTTAGCAAGCTGTCCAGAAGAGAGTGGTGCTAAAAGTGTCAGAGCCTCTACACTCCTACTGATAGGTTTTAGGGAGAGGGGAAATTTGCTCCCTCAGTGCCCCCACTTTAGGTTTGATTTTCTAAAGCACCATATGTACCCCCTTTTACGTCCTCCATCATCTTAGCTCCACATCCAAGCAAGAGGCAGAAAATGTCACCTACACCTTCTACACTCTAGCTGTATTATTTTCACTCAAGACTCAGTCAATACCGAATTGTCTGTCATCTGTGGCAGGGTTGCTCAACCTGCAGCTGATGGGCCGTACATGGCCCATCAGAGTAGTTCATAAGGCCCATGGCCTGCTTCAGCACAATGTACTAACAGCTGATTCATTAGCATTTTGTTGTCAGGTTTGCATCATTTTAGTTTAGTTATCTAAATCCATACAAAACAGAATCTGTTTGGCCCATACAAGGCTGTAGTTAGGTTTATGTGGCCCTCCTGTGTAATAAGGTTGGGCAACACTGGTCTGTGGGATCTTCCATTTTGAACTTCTTTCACATTTGAATGGAATGATCCAGCAAGACAGAAATATGAGCAGGCTTCCCCTAGCATCACCTACAGATTCAAACTTCAAGGGAGGGTCCCAGTTTCCTTAGGTCTCTGATCCCTGTTCCAGGAACAAGGGTGAGCAGGGGAACTAATAGATCTTCTACATTTATTTTTCCTACCATGATGTAAAAGGGATGACATTGTATATAGGGGTTGTTTCAATATCGTAGGAGGGCAAAATATTCTAGCATGCGTGAATTTTCATTCAAATATTTTGTGACTTTTTTCACTTGCCCAGGGGCCCCTTTCCAAGTGAAAGTGAACTGGTCCATAGCTAAAATGGGCCCATTTGAAAAGAAAAGAGGGGCCCAATGCAAACTTCAAAGTTCTCTCATTTTTTTCAGTGCAAACAGCCATTTTGTCAAAATTCACAGACACGCGAAATCTCAGGGTGAGGTTGCTGGCAATGAAATGGTGACATTGTACATGAGAAATTTTTACTACTTAGAGAGCAAGTTCTTTGGTGCTGAAATCATCTTTAGATATATGTGTGTACAGTGCCTAGCACAATGGGCTTCTCAGAGCTATCGCATGTATGAATGAATTAAGAATTAGAGAGGTGCAGACTAAGCATGTGTTACCCTCCACTGTGCTTCCAGCCAAGGCTCTTGAAGCACTTCACAAAAATTAGTGAATTAACCTTCACCCACGCCCTGTGAGATAAGTAGGTATTACTCCTATTTTACACATGGGGAAACTGAGGCACAGAGCAGCCAAGTGACGTGGCCAAGGTCATACATACTAGCAATGCCCAGAACAAAACTCACAATTCTGGACTCACTGCTCTTTGCCTCCTCATTTCTCATGTTCATGACATTTGGTTCTTCAAGCCACGATGCCATGCTAATGGGTGTAATGCGAGGCAGGATTTGAAGAAGCAGAGGCTGTCATTGCACAGGACAAATATAAATAGAAGGCAACTCTGATAGTCCTGGCTACATGGCTTACATGCACCCCTGAAATGCATCTTTCCCCCAGCATGTTCTGGGATGGGCCTATATCTGCCCTGGAACCCTCATTGCAAGAGCTAGGGAAAGAGTATTTGTCTCTACTGTTGGGGAGAGAAACAGAGCACAGTTAACTCCTCTGACTCCCAGTTGGCTCTGTTTATTTCTCATTGTATGCAGTAGAGATGAGCCCAATTTGCAGGGTTTCATAGAGTTTGTGGACTGATAGGGGGATTCAGACAGACTGATTTTAGAGTAAGGAGGCTGACAGCAGAGCTGGGACCTGGATTCAAATTTCCCCAGAGCTTGTGCGGTGGGGTGGGTTTGAACCTAGGGTTTGACTCAGATCTATGCGTTTAGGAGGCTGAGAGGTTGACAGCAGCTGCTGGAATTCCCTGGAGCTACCATTGCTCCCTTACCTCTCCCAGAAGTCAGCTCCAAACAGACCAAGTCACATTGCCAAGTTTTGGAAGGGGATGCTCCAGGCCAGACTCAGATTGGGTCAGTGTTGGCCAGGCTTGTCTTGAATCTGAATGTGCACAAACACCTATGGGACCGTGTGCACTGCAGCCGGGAGTCAGCTTCCTAGCCTGGGGGACAGACTTGTGCTAGCAGGGCTTGAGCTAGCACTCTAAAAACAACAGTAAGGATGTGGCAGCCCTGGCTCTCTAGCCCACTTGACCTCTCGTCTGGAGAGCCTGTACTGCAGCCCAACCTGCAGCAGCCATATGGCTCTCTTTAGTATGGGAGCTCCAATCCCGCTAGAATGAGTTTGTCTACCCAGGCAGGGAGGCTCGCTCCTGGCTGCAATGCAGACAAACCCTCTGGGGCCAGTTACACAACCCCAGTATCCATTAGAGTCAATGGGAATTCCCCCTCTCTGGATTGGGGAGGCAGAACTGGCTCTCCAAGAGGCTATCATCATTTAACCATTCAAGGGATCCTGTTTAATCTAACCTGGATTAGGAGCAACTGCAAACCCACTGGTGAAGTAACATTTCCCTTTCTTTCTATTGACTTTTACACAACCATCCCAAATCTCCTCCTTCCCCCAGGGGATGACAGAAAGATTATTATTGCCATTTTTTCTGCTTTCATTGACTCCCCCGGGATCTTAGATTATGGAGCAACAAAGGTTTAGAAGAGGAGAAAAGAATGAAGGGAAAGATGAGAGAGAGAGAGAGAGAGAGAGAGAGAGAAGTACTTTGTATGGAAATTAGCCATACTATATATCACCTTGAGTCACATAAGTTCTAAGCTCAGAATGTTTCCTAAAATCATACCACTATAAAACTACCAGTGATGTTTGTAAATGATAATACACTATATAGAATCTGAGCATTCTGTGTACATGATGGCCTGGACTCCTCCCCTCCTTTGTAAACAGTTGGTTCTCAAACTGTGCTACATGGATCATGGTCACATGATGCTGGCTCCTTCTCCTTGTTCCCACCTGCAAATCCACATGAAAAGATGCTAAGTATACAATAACATCTTTGTAAGCAATAGCTGCTATGGTGAATGGGAAGGAAGACAGGGGCTTGGTTATCGTGAATAGAAGTTGTGGCCCCCAACGCCCAAAAGTCTGAGACCTCCTAGATCACTAGGAGCTGCAGGTTAATCCACATAGGTCAGCAGTAAGGTCTTGGCTTTCACCATGATGTCAAGGCATTAAGGATTTCTGTTCTGTATGTAGCCAGATAAAACACAGTTTACAAGTACATGCTAGAACTCCTTGTGTTCAAACGGATTTCCACCAAGAAGATCCACTAGCAATGAAACATTACAACCCCCCAGGATCATAGATCTTATCAATGGATCCAGCCCATGTCCAGGGCAATGCAGACCTCCTTTTCTCTACAGTGCATGAAACGAGCCAGTTGTCCTGCTGTGTCCATTGGGCTCAGTCTGAGGAGAACAACACTTCAAATGAAGACAGTAATTTCATAAACATGGGGAAAAGAGGGTGGAAGTGGGGTAGCCTGAGGGCTTGGCTACACTTGCAGTTGTGCAGCGCTGGGAGTTACAGCTGTCTTCATACAGCTGTGTAGGGAAAGCGCTGCAGTGTGGCCACACTGACAGCTACCAGCGTTGCAGTGTGGCCACATTCGCAGCATTTGCAGCGCTGTTGGGAGTGGTGCATTGTGGGCAGCTATCCCACAGAGCACCTCGTCCCATTTTGGCGCCGTGGGTTGTGGGAAGGGGACGGAAGGGGACGGGTCATTCCACTTCCTGTCCCAACGCCCGATGGTGCATCGCTTCACATCCCAGCAGTCACTGTTTTTCCATCCATGTTTGGCGCCATTGTGAGTCTCCCAATGGTTTCTGTGCAGCACAATTTTTGTGGGAAATGGAGCCCGAACTGCTGAGGACATTGCTGATGAGTGTTGCCAGCACATCAAGGTTGGCAGTTGAGCTATTCTTTCAGCTCCAAAATGACAGTGAGGAGTCCGACGATGATAGCGAGTCGCCTGACGCATAAGACACTAAAGGGCTTTTGGCATTAACAGAAATGCTCAGTACTGTGGAACGCTGCTTTTGGGCTAACAAGCACTGAGGTGGGATCACCATCATCATGAAGTCTGGGACGAGCCATGGCTGAAACTTCAGATTGAGAAATAGCCACTTTCAGGGACCAGTGTAACTTGCCCCCACCACTGTGGCGCAGGACATGAATTGAGAGCTGCCCTGCAGTGGAGTAAGCGGTGCTATTGCAATCTAAGCTGGCCACTCCAGACAGCTACGACGGTCGGAACCAGGTTTGGAGTGGGAAAAGTCCGACCGTATGGAATAGTATGTGATGCAAAGGTTGCCAAGCGGCCATTTAATGCACATCCTGCTAAGAAGAACCGTGACTCTGGGGAAATGTGCAGGACCATTCTGAATGGCTTTGCACAAATCGTTTTCACACTAAACTGTGAGGGGCGATAGAATGGGATTGCATATTCCTATTCTGGCCCCACCCCACCAGGGCATCCGAGTAACAATTAATCGGAAGGGGTAATTTCTCTATAGATCTCTCCAGAGCGCCTTGTGGATCCACCGTGGGCGTGCATTGACATTTACATAGGCTGCCTGGAAAGAGGCATACAACCATCTTCTTGAACAGTGGCCTGTCAGAGCTGCAGGCCGGGACTTCCCGCCAAAGATCAAGTAGGGGATGTTGCAAACCCTTGCGACCTTGGAGACCTGCCTACCCGTTAATGCCTGGCTCTGAAGAACCATATACAGAACTTGACCAAGCAAGGACTGGTTCAACTAACAGGCGGAGCCAGAGCCGAATACTGTGGAGGCTGCTGTTGCCATGAAAAGGCGTCTGCGTCTCTTTAGGGAAGCAGACTTGGGGAAACAGCATCCTGAGGTCATATGTCCGTGTGCTGTACCTCCATAATATTGTGAAGGAAGGGAAACATTCAGGTCAGAATGGACCTCCGAGTTCAGTGCTCTGGAGCTGAATTGCACAGCCAGAGATGCAAGGGCTCCTAGAGAGGCCAGACAAGGCTACAGATAGGACTGCTTGAGGGAGAATTTGGGCTTAGAAAGCCAAGCAGTTTGGTGCCTGCATGGGAGTGAAGTGCAGTGTTACAATGATTTGCAGTTGGTTTTTTTTTTCCTGGCTACGGATTCTTCACTTTCTGCAATAAAGAAAACTGTTTGAAACCACGATTCATTATTGAAAAAAATAACTAAAAGGGCAGGGGGTGGGTGGGGTGAACAGTAACATGTCAGAGGTTGAATATGTCCGGTGCTGCAGCGCTGTGCAATGACTTCCTGCACTTCAGGATGAAAATGCTGCATGGTGATGGGGGTTGAGTGCAGAGGGTAAGGGTTGTAGTTCTCAGGGCTGGCTGGTGAATGTACAGGTGTTGGGGGCAGCTGCTGGTGGTAATAACCTGGATTATGGAGAAGGGGGTTTTGGGGCACAAGGGAAAGAGCTTTGGGACTGGGGGGGGAGGGCACACGGTAGTGCTCTGCCGGCATGGCTAGGAGTGACTGGATACAGTCCGTTTGGTGCGCCAAGATGCTTATCAGCTGCTTCGTGCTTTTCTTCTTAGCTGCTACCTTCTCCTGCTTTCTCTTTCCCTCCTGTACTGCATTTTTTCCCTCCAGTACTGGAGTTTTTTACTCTCTCTGGCAGACTAATTCATAACTGCTTTCACCATATCTTCTCTGCTTTTTCATGGCTTCTTTCTCAGGTTTTGTAGCCTTTCAGCAGTCTCTGATCCAGCCAGTGGGGTATTCAAGGACAAAAGAAAGACAAAAATTGAAACATTTAACAGAGAGGCAGCATTGTGTATAATCACAGTGAAGGAGTTTACAGTCTTACTTTAGCATACTTTCCACATACCAACCAGAGTACAGAGAACACACAGCAGCAGCGAAGAAATGGTGAGTAACGGGGAATGAGTGCAGGAGTTAATTAATCCTGGAAGATATCTCGCTGCTGCAGGTCACCTGGGAAGAGCGGGAGGGTCTTCTACAGCAATGCGGATTCTGCCCTGGCCCCTATGCAGCTTGCCTGTGTGCAGCAATGGTCCCCCCACCCCTCGCGGCACAGTGGCATGGGACGCGTTAGCCTGACTGGGACAAGGACTACAGTGGCTCTCCCTATAAACTTGCGCAAGCGCATTGCCCACGCTCTGGCAGAAACTTTTGAAGAGATTACCGAGGCCGATTACCGTGACGTGATAGACCACATCAATCGGCTATTCCACATCTAGGGATGCATGCATGCAGCCATAACCCCTCCTCCTCTCCTGAAACATTTCCATCTTGAAAATAAAAGCTGCTTACCGGGAACCCACTCCTCTGCTTGTCCTTCACCAAGTACCGGCTGCTGCAACTGGCTACCTTCCTCCTGGCTTGAGAAGAGCTCCTGGCTGCATGCCTCCTGGGACTCTGAGGTGTCTCCCCCCACCCCAGTACCCTCACTCTCGGTTTCTTCCCCGCCCTCCACCTCCCCCTCTTCTCCCCACTCTGAACTGTCCATCGTGGTCCTCGGATTGGCAGTGGGGTCACCCCCAAGTATTGCATCCAGCTCCTTGTAAAAACGGCAGATCGTGGGGGCAGCTCATGAGTGGTGGTTTCCCTCGCAGGCTTTGCAATAGGCACTCCGCAGCTCCTTTACTTTAACCCTGCACTGCACCGCATCCCAGTCATGGTCCCTTGAGATTGCCATAGGTATACGTAATTCGTACGGCTGGAGCGGCAGCTGTGATGCACAGGCTATCCTCTCCCCAACACTTGCTGGGGCTCGTTTGGCGCATGGAGGCATGGTCACTTGGAAAGATTCACTGATTGATTGCACTCCACACCTGGCTGAGCAAACAGGAAGGGGATTTTTAGTATTCCTGGGGCATTTAAAGGGCAGGTCACCTGAGGCCAGGGCAGTAGAGTGCGAACTGATGAGCAGAGTGGCTGAACAGGCATTCTGGGATACCTCCGAATGTCCCGGAGGCCAATTACAGCGCTTTTGGTGGCCACATTTAAGGAGCAGCACTGCATCACCAGTGCTGCAATCCTTATACCCGAGGCAGAGCAGAAGTACAACCAGCGCTGCAGCCAGGGAGATGCAGCGCTGTATGTGCCTTCCAAGTGTGGACGGTAAGTTGCAGCGCTGGTGGTGGGTTTACAGCGCTGCAACTCTCCAGTGTAGCCAAGCCCTTATTAAGTATTTGACATATGAGGCCTTATATGAGACATAGTGTATGTCACATGATCCCTGTGACACATGGTAAGTGTTTATCACGTGTGGCATGCAGCCAGCTGAAGATATTCAGATCCAGGGCTCCAACATGGAGCCCTCTCCAAAGCCAATACTCAATGTGATGATCAAACTAAAGCAGCCCTCAGCCCAGCTGGAGTGTGTGACTGACCCAAAGCAAAGGGACTGGCACAAGGGCAGAGCATTGGCTGCAAGTGGAAATGCATTTGGGTGACCAGGGGCCTGATCCAAAACCCATTGAAACAATTATTGTAATTTGTATTCCAGCAGCCCTCAAAGACCAAACCAAGATCAGGAGCACCTCGTGCTAGGCGCTGTACATACACTCAGGGTATGTCTACAGTACGTAATTAGGTAGAATTTATAGAAGTCGGTTTTTTAGAAATCATTTTTATACAGTCGATTGTGTGTGTCCCCACACAAAATGCTCTAAGTGCATTAAGTCGGCTGACTATGTCCACAATACCAAGCCTAGCGTCAACTTCCAGAGCGTTGTACTGTGGGTAGCTGTGGATAGCTATCCCACAGTTCCCGCAGTCTCTGCTGCCCATTAGAATTCTGGGTTGAGATCTCAATGCCCGATGGGGCAAAAACAATATCACGGGTAGTTCTGGGTACATGTCATCAGGCCCCCCTCTCCCTCCCTCTGTGAAAGCAATGGCAGACAATTGTTTCATGTCTTTTTTCCTGAGTTACCTGAGCAGATGCCATACCACGGCAGCATGGAGTCTGCTCAGCTCACCATCACCGTACGTCTCCTGGGTGCTGGCAGACATGGAACTGCATTGCTATACAGCAGGAGCTCATTGCCTTTTGGCAGCAGACGGTGCATTACGATTGGTAGCCATTGTCGTCGTATTCCTGGGTGCTCTTTTAGCCGACCTCGGTGAGGTCGGTCAGGGGCATCTAGGCAGACATGGGAGTGACTCAGCCAGGTCATTTCCATCTTCTGGTGAGCACTGAGGAGATGACAATGGCTAGCAATTGTACTGCATCGTCTTCTGACGAGCAGCCAGGAGATGATGATGGCTAGCAATCGTAATGCAGCATCTTCTGCACAGCATCCAGGAGATGACGATGGCTAGCAGTCATACTGTGCCGTCTGCTGCCAGCCTAAAATGTAAAAGATAAATGGAGTGGATCAAAAAAAGAAATTCACTCAGCAATGTGCACATCATGCTGATGAGCTCTGCATGAACTCTGCATGGTCACCTGTGCTGATCAGCTCTCCACACTGGCCAAACAGGAAATGAAATTCAAAAGTTCACAGGCCTTTTCCTGTCTACTTGGCCAGTCCACCTGAATTCAGATTGCTGTCCAGAGTGGTCACAATGGAGCACTCTGGGATAGCTCCCGGAGGCCAATACCATCGAATTGCATCCACACTACCCCAAATTCGACCCGGCAAGGCCAATTTCAGCGCTAATCCCCTCGTCGGAGATGGCGTAAAGAAATCGATTTACAGAGCCTTTTAAGTAAAAAAAAAAAAAAGGGGGCTTCATCATGTGGATGGGTCCAGGCTTAAATTGAGGTAACGCTGCTAAATTCAACCTAGAATTGTACTGTAGACCAGGCCATAGTAAGACACAGTCCCTGCTCTGGAGGGCTCCCACACCAGACAAAGGATGGCTCATTAGCCCTATATTACAGATGGGAAATTTAGACAGAGAAATTCATTGACTTGCCCAAGGTCCCTCAGAGAGTTGTAGCTGAGCCAGGAACTGAACCCACATTTTGTAAATCCTTGTCTTACACCTTAAGCCCAAGCCCAGTCTGGGGTAAACCCTTGCTGATGAGGAGCATTGGGGATATGAGCACTCTCAGCAGCTGCAGCAGTGAGCAGTTCCTCTGACCGAGCTATGCTTCCTTGATGAGAAATATCTGGAGAAAGGTGGGGAGCAACTTATTCTCCAGAGGGCGGGGACCCTGGTTGAACCACATGACCCGGGGAGCCTTTTACACTAGCCAGGCCTGCCCATGCTGGTAAAACACACAGAGAACAAAAGAAGGGGGACAGAAGGCACAGCAGTGGGGAAAGAGGAGAGGGGGGAGGATAAGAAGAAAGGGAGAGAAGGCAGTAGGGGAAGAGAGAACTTGAGAAGAGGAGCTTAGCCTGAAAGCCTGGGCTATTTCTCCCCCCAGGCATCCAGACAGCTACTAACTGGCCTCTTTAAGAACTGTTATTTGAATAACTGCCTCAGCAGAGGGTGAGCAACAGCTAGTGATAGAGACAGACAGGGAGATGAAGCCTTTTAATGTGTGCTTGATCCACAGCACCCAGCTCACAGCTGGTGCACCAGCAGGTATCCCTGCCTGGCCATATGCTGTACGTGCTGCTACAATTACCCCTCCCGAGGAAGCAGGGAGTTCACACAGCACCATTCTCCCAGGGAGAGGAGAGGAAAGAAGAGTGCTGCGGGGGGAGGGGATGCGCCCCAGGCTCAGGGAGGGATGAGGATAGCCTTTGCACAGGCTGCTCCATCTGATCTGGGCTTGTTTTCACCCCTCCATCAAGGAGAGTTGGCCAGATTCTCAGCAGATGTACGTCAGAGTAGCTCTTTTGGCTGCAGTGGGAGAGACTGACTTCAGTGAATCTATGCCAATTTACACCAGCTAAGAATCCAAATCAATGCCTGTAGTTTCATTCTGCTTGGACAATCATTTATTTCCATTACTGGAAGAAAGCGATATATCACAGGAAGGAATCCCATTGCAGAACTCTGCAAAAACCAGTTCTAGATTTAAACACCCACCAACCTTTGAAAGGTGTCGGATCAGAGGTTTTGATGCATCCCATTCTAAAGATCAGGCCCTTTAATGACACTGACATCAGAGTTCCAATTCAGGAGCATGGCCCTAAATTCAGGAGTGTCTGGATGCTGGAGGGCAGAGCCATCTCTAGTTGTAAGGATGGACAAATTGGAATGGAAAAGATAAAAATTTCCCCATCCCATTAGCCGAGAACTTTAGCCAAAGCTGAGAGCGTGCTCAATTTTTATGGAGATCAGGGCTGGTAAGAAATTTTCCATCAATTTTTTTTCAGTGGAAAATGGGGATTTTGTCCAAAAGGAAACATTGACAGATAATGTCTGCATTCCTCAAGAAGGCTCAATTATTGTTGGAAAACCACAAAACAGAAAACTAAAGTTTTTCTTCAGACTTCAGCTAAATATTTTCAATTTTTTGGCAGTTTTCACTTAAAATGTTTTCATTTTCTGTTTTTGGAAAAACAATTGTCAGCTTTTCCTTATTCAAAGAAAAGCTGAAATTTTCCCTGGAAAAGAAACCAATTTTCTGACCAAGAGTGATCCAGCAAATATAAAACGGGCTAGCTGCACAAATCCTGTTTCCAGCAACAGATGTTACCCGGGGTTCTTTCAACCCAAAGCTCTCAGTAACTTTTACTCTGTGCAAGGTGGTGTCAGGAAATAAATTAGGGGAGACACGGTCGTCCAACCAATAGATGGCTGGCACAAACAGGACAACACAAGAGTGCTTTCACTTAAAGCTATACTTTATTTCGTCTCAAGCACTTACACACGTCTGCAACAGGTTAGTAAAACAACCCCGACCCTCAGTAATTACCAAAGCTGAGTGTGGCTCTCGAGTGTGGCTCTCTACTGGTGGGGAACTCAAGATGCATCCAGAGGGAGCATGGATAGCAAGTCTGTAGAAATTTTGGTGGTGCCCAGAACCCGCCCCCCAACTCCACCCCCACCTGCCTAAGGCTCTGGGCAGGGTTTTGGGGGAGAGGTCTGGGGTGCAGGTCCTGGGCTGAGGATTAGGGTGCAGGAGGGGTGCAGGCCTTCGGATGGAGTTTGGGTGCTGGCTGCAGGCTCCGGGCTGGGGTAGGGGGTGGGTGTGTAGGAGGGGGTGAGGTGTGCAGGCTTTGGGACGGAGTTTAGGTGCAGGCTCTGGGCTGGGGGTGGGGGTGTAGGAAGGGGTGAGGGGTGCAGGCTCTGGGAGGGAGTTTGGGTGCTTGGTGCAGACTCTGGGCTGGGGCAGGGAGTGGGTGTGCAGGAGGGGGTGAGGGATGCAGGCTTTAGGATGGAGTTTGGGTGCAGGCTCTGGGCTGGAGGTGGGGGTGTAGGAAGGGGTGAGGGGTGCAGGCTCTGGGAGGGAGTTTGGGGGCGGGATGGGGTCTGTGGGAAAGGGGAGGTGGTGCACGATCTGGGAGGCGGTGCACGCTCTAGGAGGGAGTTTGGGGATAGGAGGGAGTGCAGGGGAGAAAGTTGTGGGGCTGAGGATGATGGTTTCATGATGTGGGGGGGCTCAAGGCTAGGGAAGAGGGTTGGGCTGTGGGGTGAGGGCTGTGGGGCTGAGGATGAGGGGTTCATGCTGCGGGGGGCAGGGTCAGGGCTGGGGCAGAGGATTAGGGTGCGGGGGGATGAGGGCTGTGGCTGGGGATGAGGGGTTCAGGCTGCAGGGGGGCAGGGTCAGGGCTGGGGCAGAGGATTAGGGTGCGGGGGGATGAGGGCTGTGGCTGGGGATGAGGGGTGAGGGGTTCATGCTGCGGGGGGTGCTCAGGGCTGGGGCAGAGGGTTAGGGTGTAGGGGGATGAGGGCTGTGGCTGGGGATGAGGGGTTTGGAGCGTTGGAAGGGCTCAGGGCTAGGGCTGAAGGGCAGGGTAAGGGCAGCCAGCCCTGCCATAAGCAGATGGCAGGCACTAGGACCCTGGGGTAGCAGACAGCAGTTCTGCCGAGAGCGGCAGCACAAGCAGGCAGGGATGTCAAGGGGGGACACGCAGGGGGAGGGGTAGCAGGCGGAGGCCAGAAACCACTCCAGGCAGAGACAGCGTGGGGGAGAGACCCACAGGGGCCAGGGCCCGATCCAGGCAGGGCCGGGGGAGAGACCCAGCTCCAAATATTGCTGGAGCAGGGCCCCCAGCCCTGAATATTCCGAGCACCACAAACATATACAACCTGCCGCCTATGAGAGGGAGAGTCCAGTGCTGAAGAGTCCTCATCACTCCCCAACTCTTCCCCCTTATTTTATACATTAGTAATACAATGACATGTCCCTTAAAGAAAACTTGTTAAGCTAGCAGTTTCAATGTTCGAGCAAGAGGTTCCAATTACTGATTAACCAGGTGTGGGTTTTTCCAGAGTTTGCAGCCTTGAGGCCCCAATAGACATTTCTGAGGCACACCCTGCTCTTCTAAAATGAATGTATCAGCAGCTTCAACACAATTCTTATCAGGAAGGACACGGGGTTAAGCTACCCTTTCTTTGGCACCCAAAACCCCCTCCCTTCTGCCTTGGTCAAGCTGAGCTCTCTACATGGCCACTTTATGGCCTGCTGACTTGGCTGCTTTTAGCAACAAGCCATAGTGGTTTCAGGCACTTTACTGGTTTGCCAAAATCTCCCCGTACACAGGCACTGACCTAATGCTGTCTAGACTGTTTCATTCTGCAATTTTTTAGAGCAAAAGAATGACGTACACACACACACACATACACACACTCTCCACACTCTGTCTCTCTTTCTCTAAACCATTTCTATTCTTGGTGTTCAGCCCAATAAAGGTGCCTTACAATATATGAGTTGGGCAGGAACAAGATTTTCCATATTGTGGGAAACACCATGCTTTTTTAATTTTTTGCCATTCTGAAACAGAACAAAACCAAAAACCAAAAAACCTGAGATTGCCTGCTAAATGAAATTCTGAAAAAAAGTCTTTCAGGTCGATACAAATAAAATTAAAATGTTGCTGCAATTCTGACCTTTTAAAATATTTAATTTTTTTTATATAAAGACAATGAATTTCAGTTTGAAAAGTTGTTTCCAAATGTAAAATTGAAACATTTTTTTCTGAAAATGTCAAAATGACATTGTGATGGGGCTTTCCTCCTACACCAACACGGATGGGGTTAAAGTGGCAAGAAAGGCCAATCCATCTTAGGCTGCACCTGCTGGGGGCTAAGGGGTAATGAGACTGGTTAAGAAGGAAGTTCACCTTGGCAGGAGCAGGTGGAGCTTCTATAAAGCCTAGCAGTTGAGGCTAGAGCTGCTGGGAGACAGTAGGAGCCTGAGAAGGGCAGGGTCAGGTGCAATCCAGGGAAGGAGCAGTAAAGGCTGAGAGGGATAGACCTGAACCGCTGGTTTCAGAGTCCTGGATCGGAGCCCAGTATAGAGGGTATGCCAGGGTTCCTCTACCAGCCACTGTGGGAGTGGCGCAGTCAGCACCTTGGAGATGGAGATTGAGGAAGGAGACTCTGATAATAGCCTGGAAGGGGGGACAATGGTGATTTGGACGCAGGGCTAAACCACAAAGAAATGTGCTGCAGCTCCTGACATGCAAGAGAGGGACAAGCACAGTGTGAGTGTCCGAGGCGACAGGCTGAGTGACTGCCAAATGGGGTGCACACAGGGGTGAGTTAATTTCCCAGACAAGCCATGAGGAGGCACTGCTGAGGGGTGAGTAGCAGACCCTGTGACAGGCACCTTTGACATTATTGAAATCTTTCATTTAATATTTTAAAACAAATTTTAATCCAAATCAATGTTTTTGTAAGTGTATCGATTTCAATAAAACCAGCATTTTTTTGATAAAAAAAAAATATTTCAACAAAATTTTTCCGACCAGCACATGATGTCCCAAATACCTGTCAAAGCATCCCCAACACTGGGCACCAGAGAAAGTTTGGGGACTTTTAATTTTTGTACTTCTTTATAAAGTATGAGTTTATAAAAGTAAGAGAGAATTAGTCTGGCTGGAGGAAAGCATTGTGCATGCATCCTAAATAGCTATTGATGCACATCCCCTACCCCCAAGGTCTGGGCTCCCCACACAGCTCACCAATGCACCTGAGTCCAAGCCTGCAGTCCCCCTGCTATCCCGGGTCTGGGCTCCCCACACACAGCTCTACTGATGCATCTCATTCATGGCCTGCAGCCTCCCATACTCTCTCACTATTCAAGTCTTTGGAACCCATGCAGCTTTGCCAATGTGCCTTACTCATGAGTAGCAGCCTCCCCGCTAGGGCCCAAGGAAGAACACAAAAGAAATGGCCATTAGCATTCATACAGATTGAAATGTGGATGTCTGTCATCTATGGTTGCACACCCTTTTTTGTTATGTAAACACCTCTGATCAAGAGTTAGTAGCATCGATGTCTTTTCACTGAGGCCTTGGCTACACTGGCGCTTTACAGCGCTGCAATTTTCTTGCTCAGGGGTGTGAAAAAAACATACCCCGAGCGCTGCAAGATACAGCACTTTAAAGTGCCAGCGTAAACAGTGCCGCAATACTGGGAGCGCGGCTCCCAGCACTGCAAGCTAATCTCCATGAGAAGGTGGAGTACATGCAGAGCTGGGAGAGCTCTCTCCCAGCGCTGGCGCTGCGACCACACTCACACTTCAAAGCGCTGCTGCAGCAGCGCTCGCACGGCAATGCTTTGAAGTTTTGAGTGTAGCCAAGCCCTTACTCTAGCAAAGCTTCAACAAGTATTTGTATCAGAAATCTGATTGAAGTCAATGGGAAAATTCCCCTTGATTTCAGTCGGTGCTGGTTCAAGCCCTATAAAAGCTACACCTCTACTCCAGGGACAAGATAAGAACAACATCACTTGATTGCTGTGGCCAGTCACAACTAAGCAAGACAGTGAACATTTCAGAAGGTATGTCTACACTACAGGATTATTCCGATTTTAATAAACAGGTTTTGTAAAACAGATTGTATAAAGTCGAGTGCACGCGGCCACATTAAGCACATTAATTCAACGGTGTGCGTCCATGTACTGAGGCTAGTGTCAATTTCCAGAGCGTTGCACTGTGGGTAGCTATCCTGTAGCTATCCCATAGTTCCCGCAGTCTCCCCCGCCCATGGGTATTCTGGGTTGAGATCCCAATGCAAAAACAGTGTCGCAGGTGATTCTGGGTACATGTCGTCACTCAATCCTTCCTCTGTGAAAGCAACAGCAGATAATCATTTTGCGCCCTTTTTCCCTGGATTGCCCCGGCAGACACCATAGCATGGCAACCATGGAGCCCGTTTTGCCTTTTGTCACTGTATGTGTACTGGATGCTGCTGACAGAGGTGGTACTGCAGTGCTACACAGCAGCATTCATTTACCTTTGCAAGGTAGCAGAGACGGTTACCATCCCTATTGCACTGTTTGCCATGCCATTGTAAATTGGCGATGAGACGACAGTTATCAGTCATTTCGTACCATCTGTTGCTGTCATGGGTGCTCCTCGCTGAGGTCGGCTGGGAACGCATGGACAAAAATGGGAATGACTCCCTGCGCATCATGCCATTGGTAAATTCGAGGTTGAGGTGATGATGTCTACGCCCAGTGGTAATCAGATCGTTCTGTAGCGGACCACAATCTGCTGGGGAATGTGTTTCAATCTTGTTGCTCCTCCTGTAGTGTGTTTCGGCTGGAACGGCGGGTGGTGAGTTGATGGACAAATTGATGTGAATGGCGGGAAGAATGACTCCCTGGGTCATTTCCCTTCTTTATGTTTTGTCTAAAAATAAGTCAGTCCTGCCTAGAATATGGGGCAAGTTTACTAGTAAGAGAACCAGAGAGCACAGCTGCTCCGTGTCAGAGCCCCAGATATCCGCAGAAATGATGAGCTTGCATGCCATTCTAGGGAGTGCCCTGCAACAACCCCACTCTATTGCTTCCCTTCCCTCCCCAACCCTCCTGGGCTACCGTGGCAGTGTCCCCCATTTGTGTGATGAAGTAATAAAGAATGCAGGAATAAGAAACACTGACTTTTTTTAGTGAGATAAAATGAGGGAGGAGCCTCCAGCTGCTATGATAGTCCAGGCAGGACCATTAAAGGGTGGAGTGGGGAGAGGAGCGCAGCCTCCTGCTGCTATGATTAGTCCAGGCAGTACAGAATCTTTTCTTTAGACATGAAAGGAGGAGGGGGGTGATGGAGCTCAGCCTCCAGTTGCTATGATGAGACGGTACCAGCCGTTCTGTACCATCTGCTGGGAATGACCAAGGAAAGTCATTCCATTTTTACCCAGCACCCCCAGCCAACCTCACCGAGGCCAGCCAGGTAGCACTCACACAGGCTGATGATGCAATGATGGAGTAGCAGTCATATTGTACCGTCTGCACCAGGAAGGGGATGCTGTGTGTTCAGCGTTGCAGCACCCCGGTCTACCAGCGCATGCCAGTAAACATAGGGTGACATTGAAAAAAGGCGAGAAACAATTTTTTCCCTTTTCTTTCGTGGGGCTGGGAAGGTGTAAATTGACTTAATGTATACCTGAAAACATCCGGCGAAAATGATCATCTAGTCTGACCTCCTGCACAAGGCAGGCCACAGAACCCTACCCATCCACTTTTATAACAACCCCTAAACCCATGACTGAGTTATTGAAATCCTCAAAATTGTGGTTTGAAGACCTCAAGCTGCAGAGAATCCACCAGCAAGCGACCCATGCCCCACGCTGCAGAGGAAGGCGAAAAACCTCCAGGGCCTCTGCCAATCCGCCCTGGAGGAAAATTCCTTCCCGACCCCAAATATGGCGATCAGCTAAACCCTGAGCATGTGGGCAAGACTCACCAGCCAGCACCCAGAAAGAATTCTCTGCAGTAACTCAGTTCCCATCCCATCCAACATCCCCTCACAGACCATTGAGCAGACTTATCTGCTGATAATCCAAGATCAATTGCCCAAATTAAACTATCCCATCATAACATCCCCTCCATATACTTATCAAGCTTAGTCTTAAAGCCAGATAAGTCTTTTGCCCCCACTACTTCCCTCGGAAGGCTGTTCCAGAACTTCACTCCCCTAATGGTTAGAAACCTTCGTCTAATTTCAAGTCTAAACTTCCTAATATCCAGTTTGTACCCATTTGTCCTTGTGCCTACATTAGTACTAAACTTAAATAATTCCTCTCCCTCCCTAACGTTAATCCCCCTGATATATTTATATAGAGCAAGCATATCCCCCCGGAGCCTTCTTTTGGCCAGGCTAAACAAGCCAAGCTCTTTGAGTCTCCTTTCATAAGGCAGGTTTTCCATTCCTCGGATCATCCTAGTAGCCCGTCTCTGAACTGTTCCAGTTTGAATTCATCCTTCTTAAACATGGGACACCACCAGAACTGCACACAATATTCCAGGTGGGGTCTCACCAGCGCCTTATATAACGGTACTAACCCTCCTTATCCTTGCTGGAAATACCTCGCCTGATGCATCCTAAAACCGCATTTGCTTTTTTAACAGCCATATCACATTGGCGGCTCATAGTCATCCTGCTATCAACCAATACCCCAAGGTCCTTCTCCTCCTCTGTCGCTTCCAACTGATGCGTCCCCAACGTATATCTAAAATTCTTATTATTAATCCCTAAGTGCATGACCTTGCACTTTTCACTATTATATTTCATCCTATTACTATTACTCCAGTTTACAAGGTGGTCCAGATCTTCCTGAATAGTATCCCGGTCCTTCTCCGTGTTAGCAATACCCCCCAGCTTCGTGTCATCCGCAAACTTTATTAGCACATTCCGCTCTTTGTGCCAAGGTCAGTAATAAAAAGGTTAAATAAGATCGGTCCCAAAACCGATCCTTGAGGGACTCCACTAGTAACCTCCTTCCAGCCTGACAGTTCACCCTTCAGTACGACCCGCTGGAGTCTCCCCTTTAACCAGTTCCTTATCCACCTTACAACTTTCATATTCATCCCCATCTTTTCCAATTTAACTAACAGTTCCCCATGCGGAACCGTGTCAAACGCCTTACTGAAATCGAGGTAAATTAGATCTACCGCATTTCCTTTGTCTAAGTAATCCGTCACCTTCTCAAAGAAGGAGATCAGGTTGGTTTGGCACGATCTACCTTTAGTAAATCCATGTTGCAATTCGTCCCAATTACCATTGACCTCAATGTCCTTAACTACTTTCTCCCTTAAAATTTTTTCCAAGACCTTACATACTACAGACGTCAAGCTAACAGGCCTATAATTACCCGGATCACTTTTTTTCCCTTTCTTAAAATAGGAACTACGTTAGCAATTCTCCAGTCGTACGGTACAACCCCCGAGTTTACCGATTGCTTAAAAATTCTCGCTAACGGCTCGCAATTTCATGCGCCAGTTCCTTTAATATCCTCGGATGGAGATTGTCCGGGCCCTCCGATTTTGTCCCATTAAGCTGTTCAAGTTTGGCCTCTACCTCAGATGCGGTAATATCCACCTCCATATCCTCATTCCCGTTTATCATCCCTCCATCATCCCTAAACTCCTCACTAGTCTTATTAAAGACTGAGGCAAAGTACTTATTTAGATATTGGGCCATGCCTAGGTTATCCTTAACCTCCGTTCCATCCTCAGTGTAATAGCGGCCCCACTTCTTCTTTCTTTGTTTTCTTCTTATTTATGTGGCTGTAGAACCTTTTACTATTGGTTTTTGATTCCCTTTGCAAGGTCCAGTTCTACGCGGCTTTTAGCCTTCCTCACTTTATCCCTACATGTTCTGACCTCACTAAGGTAGCTTCCCTTCCTAATCCCGCCTTTCTTCCACTCCCTGTAAGCTTTCTGCTTTTTCCTAATCCCTCTCTGAGATGCTTGCTCATCCAGCTTGGCTACAACTCCTGTCCCATGGTTTTTTTCCCCTTTCTTGGGATGCAGGCTTCCGACATGTTTCCGCAGCTGCGACTTAAAGTAATTCCAGGCCTCCTCCACTGCATTTAAATCCACAAGTTCCTCCGTCCAATCCACTTCCCTAACTAATTTCCTTAACTCTTTAAAATTAGCCCTTGAGAAGTCGAAACCCTAAATCCCAGATCTACATTTGTTTATCCCTTCCATCTAGTTTGAACTGAATCAGCTCATGATCACTCGAACCAAGGTTGTTCCCTACCGCCCCATTTCTTCTACGAGGTCCTCACTGCTCACCAAAACCAAATCTAAAATGGCATCCCCTCTTGTAGGTACTTCAACTACTTGATGAAGAAATCCATCCGCTATCACATCCAGAAAAATCTGACCCCTATTATTCTTGCAAGCACTCGTGCTGATCAGAGCTCCACGCTGGGCAAACACGAAATGAAATTCAAAAGTTTGCGGGGCTTTTCCTGTCTACCTGGCCAGTGCGTCCGAGTTCAGATTGCTTTCCACAGCGGTCACAATGGTGCACTGTGGGATATCGCCCGGAGGCCAATACCGTCGATTTGCGGCCACACTAACCCTAATCTGACATGGCAATACCAATTTCAGCGATACTCCTCTCATCGGGGAGGAGTACAGAAATCAGTTTAAAGAGCCCTTTATATTAATATGAAGGGCCTCGTGTGGACGGGTGCAGGGTTAAATCGGTTTAACGCTGCTAAATTCGGTTTAAACGCACAGTGTAGACCAGGCCAGATATTGACCATCAAATGGCAAGTCAATGAAATTAGCAAAAATGTCATTAACTAATTTCAAATACCAGAGACATCTGAGGACATTGTGATGTGCTCACAAGCATCCTGGTGACACAAAAAAAGGTGACATTGCTTGAATAAATTATTCCTTATGAATTATTCTCTCATTTCTGGTCTCTGTTACGCTATTCCTGGGCTCTCACACAGCTCACCTCAATCCTGACCTGTATTCCTGTCTCTGTTAGTGCACTTTGCTACCTCCAGCTTCCCACTCCAGCACCAGCTCTATGAGCAGCCCTCTGTTCTGACCTGCAGCAGTCCCCCATAATTCCCATATGGTTTGTCTCCAGAGATTGCCGATCATACTAATGCTATGATATGGTTAATGGGCTAGCATGCTGTAGAAGATGGCACTGGTCTTGAAAGTCAGAAAAGTAGCAGTCAATTCCCAGCTTAGCTACAGACTTTCTGTGCAACCTTGGCCATGTCACTTAACCTATCCTGAACCTTGTATAAAATGTGAATAGTAACTCGCAAGGGTATTGAGCAACTAACTCCATCATTGATAGAGAAGCACTCAGATGAGATGGAGATGAGAGCTACACAAATACTTGGAATGTATTTAAGGCCTTCTGTAGATGATAATGACACATAAGTGCTAAACAATAGTGATGCTTTTGTTATGCAGACAAGGGGGGATGTCAAACCAGGAGGCTAAATTACAATTATGTGACTTAGGCAAGATTTTACCTCCATTCTCCAGTGACTAAATGTCATTGCATGAATGAATCCACTTCGGTACTTAGCCTCATGCATGCAACATGCAGGTATGTATACTGTGGATGGCAATGGAATCCTTGCAACGCTATACTTGTGACAGGTAGGTGCCTTTGTTACTGATCCTTTGGGGAATGCAGGGACTGAACTGGAGTGGCCAGTTCTAAAGCACAGAAAGTTTATGTTTCACAGGTTTGTTCTTTCAGTAAGGCAAAGCAATCTTATACTTACCAGACCCTGTTTATTAGCCTCTCCTAGGGAATGGAGTCCACTGTGTTGGTATCTTAGCTAATGTGGTCCTGCAATAATGATGCTCTACTTTTATGCACCATTTTTCATCCAAGGATCATAATACCTGGACATAGCAGAAGGACAAAGTATTGATTGAAAGACAGAGTTGAAATCCCTTAGTGATGTTATAATGTTGTTTCTTTTACATCAGAATAGTATAAGCAACTGCTGTGCTAGGAACAGGTGACCAGTTGCATTAGATAGAAATAGATTCAATTTTGGAGCCAAAATTCAAACCATACCTGAACCTTCATTAGTTTTATTTTTAGTGTGGGAATAATAGTCCTGGAGAATGAAGTTACCCATCCTACCATCAACTGGTCCCACACTGACTTCTCTCGCTGTCCTACAAGGAAACGTGACTGTGTTCTGTCATAGTCTGTCTGGCATGCTGCCTGTAGCATGGGAAGCCTGGCACATGGAAAACTGTAGACTTTTGGTGCCACTGTATTCCTGCCCTGCTTGCCCAGTAGCACTCCAGCTGGAAAAATGACCAGGTCAATTCAGTAACCTGGGCCATGTGCTTTTTGTAAAACCCACTACAGCATTATGTACTTAGGGCTTCTGTGTTCCTGAGAATGGGTCTGTTATGAGCATAAGCATTGCACTGGTTACCATTCTTGCAAAGAGGACGGGGAATGCATTGTGTGGAAATATATTAGTGAGTTGGCTGATGAGATGGTTTATTTTATCTCACTTTCTAAGTCCCATTGTCCTGGCTGACAGACAGAATTCTTCCAGGAAGGTTCCATGAGAGTTTTGGTAGGCAAAGGGTTAAGAGCCCTCTAGGCTAGGACCTGACCCACAGGCCTTCTCCATATTGTTCCTCTTCTTATCCCGAATTGCTGGAGAGATCAGCAGCCAGCAGATTAACTTCAGTTGTGAAGCTCACAGCCACGGCTGGTGCTTTGGAAATGAAGGAGGAGAGGAGAGAGTGGTTGCTCTGTGAATTTCTAAATGCTTGGACTTCCATGCAAGCAGCAGACAAGGGCTTTGGGGCGAGGGGAATTAATGCCTTGATTTGGATAGGAAGAAGGCTTCTGGGGTTTCAGGGAATGTTTATTGGAAAAGTCACACATTTGCTCAAATGGATTTGGGCCCATATCCTCAAAGGGATTTAGGAGCCTAATTCCCACTGAAATCAATGGGCCCTGGGCTTTGGTGCCCTATTTCAGAAGTAGCAGCCCTAGAAAAGTGTAGGCTTCATGGAGTGTCTGGCCACCAGCTGGCAGACAGAACATACAGATCAGTCCAATTCTGATTATCAGGAACAAAGAGAATCTCCTTCCAAAGAAGCTGGCCCATGGAAACCACTTATAACCTTATATCACTAGTCCAACCTTCTAGCATTTCTCCTGGGTAGCTCCCAATTTTAGCCAAACCCAGAATAGTTGCCTTCCCCCAACAATAAGAACATGAACATAAGAATAGCCATACTGCGTCAGACCAAAGGTCCATCTAGCCCAGTATCCTGTCTTCTAACAGTGGCCAATGCCAGGTGCCCCAGAGGAAATGAACAGAACAGGTAATCATCAACTGATCCATCCCCTGTCGCCTATTCTCAGTTTCTGGCAAATAGAGCATAGGGACACCAGCCCTCTCCATTCTCGCTAATAGCCATTGATGGACCTATCCTCCATGAATTTATCTAGTTCTTTTTTTAATCCTGTTATAGTCTTGGCCTTCACAACATCCTCTGGCAAGGAGTTCCACAGGTTGACTGTATATTGTATGAAAAAATACTTCCTTTTGTTTGTTTTAAACCTCTGCCTATTAATTTCATTTGATGGCCCCTAGTTCTTAATTTATGAGAAGGAGTAAATAACACTTCCTTTTTTATTTTCTCCACCCAGTCATGATTTTATAGACTTCTATCATATCCCCCCTTAGTCGTCTCTTTTCCAAGCTCAAAAGTCCCAGTCCTATTAATCTCTCCTCATACGGTAACCATTCCATACCCCTAATCATTTTTGTTGCCCTTTTCTGAACCTTTTCCAATTCCAATATATCTTTTCTGAGATGAAGTGACTACATCTGCATGCAGTATTCAAGATGTGGGCGTATCATGGATTTATATAGAGGCAACATGATATTTTCTGTCTTATTATCTATCCCTTTCTTAATGATTCCCAACATTCTATTGGCTAAACAATATAGAACATGCATTTCCTGAGCACACTAATCTCTGCAATAAGGAAAGCAAGAGAGTTCTGGTAAAGAAACAAAATTACAGGAACCCCAAGGGTGAAAACAGCAGCAAAAGGAGCGAGGGGTAATGGTGAGCATCCAGAAGGGAGCCCTCCTCCCTTTAAACAATGGAAGCAGAAATAACGTCTAGCTCCACTAAAGCACAAACCTAAATGCCAGATGCTGCTATGTAGCCACTGGGCCTGGTACCCACTTTATGCTGCAGCCCCAAACTAGAATTGTGCAGGAGAAACCCGTGTAGGAACCATTGAAGGCCTAATTATCTCCGCACTGCAGTCTGGATTATGCAAACCCGTGTCTGCAAAATTAGAGGCCACATCTGAACATTAAGTTCAAAGAGAGGGGCCTTCTGGGCTCCAACCCATTCATATAAGATGTTTAGGAAAGTTCATTCTGATGATCTGATTGGCTAAACCAGGGGTAGGCAACCTACAGCACGGGTGCCAAAGGCGGCACGCAAGCTGATTTTCAGTGGCACTCACACTGTCTGGGTCCTGGCCACCAGTCCGGGAGGCTCTGCATTTTAATTTAATTTTAAATGAAGCTTCTTAAACATTTTAAAAACCTTATTTACTTTACATACAACAATAGTTTAGTTATATATTATAGACTTACAGAAAGAGACCTTCTAAAAACATTAAAATGTATTATTGGCACACAAAACCTTACATTAGAGTGAATAAACGAAAACTCAGCACAGCACTTCTGAAAGGTGCCGACCCCTGGGCTAAACACTAGAGCTGCACAAACCTTTTAAATAAAAGCCTTTCCCCTTGCCAATCTTGACTTTTTCATGTTTGACCATGGAATAAACCGTCAAATTTCGTTCAAGACTTTCCAGGCTCTACAAACCAAGTGGAACTTGTTGCCATCTTTGGATTGGTTCAGTTTCCCCCTGGTTGATCTGTGATTTGTTTTGATTTCAATTACATGTGTGACACCCTGGACTCATGGCTGATCTTCATGGTCAAACAAACCCTCTTCCAATCAAGCCCATGTATAATGAACCAAGATTAATGGAACTCACCACTTTTGTTGCAAATATCACCTATGTGTGCCATGTTGAACTGGAGCAAGCCAAAAACATGAAAGAAAAATCAATGGATGTGAAACCATACAAGCTGAAATGGACAGAATAACTTGTTAAACCTCAAATATATCTGTCTGTCTATCTAAGTATAATCAGCATAGTATCTATGTGCTACAGACTAGCAACTAAATGTGGTGAGCAAATATATGACATAACTCTGCTGATCACTCCCTTGCATAGCACTGCTGATTGCCTAAGAACATTGAAGATTATTGATTTATCAGGTACAATTGCCCATCAGAAAATTTAGTAGCCAAACTGCAAGAGATGATTAATGTGGGGAGAACATCTAGGTTTAGCCTCTGTAGCCCTTAATCATGTTGGTGAGCATTTACTCACACAAATAGTTTCACTGACTTCAGTGAGATTATTAAATGTTCACTGATATTAGTAAGAATTACACAATTTAACCCCTCAAAAACATTAACTAGGATCCCTCTTCCACATACACACACACCCAGACACAGTGTTCCTTGTCCATCTCAATGTAGTTAAAATGAAATCTTGTCCCATTGATCAGGTCATGCGATCAATGGGCATCCGAGTGCTAAGACACCATCCAAATAAAGATAATACAAATGGCAATAAAATAGTGCCATTGATTTTAAAATACCCCATTAAAGGCTTTATAAAGTATTCATTAACTGTCTATTAGGATAAATTGAAAGCATTAGGAACAATGGTAACTGGTTATGCAGATTTGCCAGTGTTTTGCAGATCGATCTATCTATCTATCTATCTATCTATCTATCTATCTATCTATCTATCTATCCCCTAGCCCGTATTAATTTTAATGGATTTCAGTTTACTATGCATTGCGTATTTAGTAAAGAACGGCAGAGACCAGTGGTATCAGAAAGCAGGGTTGCAAAACTGATAGTTAAAGCTATTCTCTGAGGCTGTTGGAGGGCCTGATCCAAACAGCACTGAAATCCATGGAAAGACTCTTACCAACTTCAAAAAAAGGCTTTGAATCAGATCTAAAGCAGCAGATAAATATCATAATGAATTTGAAATTAAACTGGCCAGGAAAAGCCTGTCCTGGCAAACCAACCTGAGAAGCTTCCACTGATAGCGTGCAGTTAGGAAGCTCACCATTTGTGTTCTACTGGATGAATTTTGTTGCTATTGGTAGTTCTTCTACTGCTAGTTCTGCAATGATGATGATGATTCCAATAGTACCGTTTTGCTAGGTGCTGTACATACACATGTTAAGAGTCAGTCTCTGCCTCAGAGAACCTACAATCTAAATAGACAAGCCAGACAAGAGGAGAAAGGAGTCACTAGTATGCCCATTTTACAGATGGAAAACTGAAGCACAGAGACATTATTTGGGCTGTAAGTTCTCTGGAGCAAGGATTGTCTTTTTGTCATATGTGTGTACAGTTAGTAGTACAACTCTGTGAGTCGGGTCTCTTGGCATTACTGTGGTACAGATAATAAATTGTAATTACATACAAACATCCTTCTTTGTCCATTTTCCATACCTTGCATAGATAACATGAATATTTATATGCCAGCAGCTTCCCCACGTCCAAAATGATACCAGGCAAAACCTGGAAAAAGGCTTGTCTTTTTTTTAAAAAAGCTGCTAGGTTGTCATCTGAATTATTCTGCACAATGTGATCAAATCAAATGACAGCTTTACACTGCGTGGTGCAAGAACGGACTTGCAAAGATGTTTGCATAAAGTGCTCTAACCATAAATGCATATCAGGCAAATGCTTTAGAGCAGTGCATGTGAGGACCAAGACTTTCTGGTTCTACTCCCAAATTTGCCAGTGGCTTATTGTGTGGCCTTGGATGAGCCTCAGCCTGCTTTTGCCTCAGTTTCTCCCTCTGGACAATGGGGATGATAATATGTTCCAATCCACAGAGTGTTAAAGATCTCAGTTAATGTTTGCAGAGTTAGAATTATAGAATCATAGAATATCAGGGTTGGAAGGGACCGCAGGAGGTCTTGAGGTCCTCAGATGAACAGGGCTAATGCAGTGCATCATCGATGCAACATAGCCCATATCGTCTTCTCTCTCTTTTTAGCTCCTCTCCTTCCTTTGTTATCCTTTTGTTTGCCTGCTTTCACTCTACCCCTTTCCTCCTTTTCTCTCACTGAATAAACTGTATTGAAAATACTGAGCCCTGTTGCTTTGTGAATTATTAGAGACATTTACCATAGGCCTCCTCATTAATCATTCATGTTTTGTTCTGGGGCTCAGATGTAATTAATGGCTCAATTAATATTTAAATATTAACTATTTTTAAAAACCAAGACATCTCTGTTAAGCTCACCCATTGAGAGATCGGAACCAGGGTGAATGAGGCTCACAGGAAAACCCCAGTGTGGACTGGGAAGCCCTTGCTGAACCAGGTTTCCATGTAACTGTGAAGGTGAGCCCTGGGAAGTGCAGTGGGAGAGGAGTACCAGTGAGTTTGGCCATGTCCCTAATGCCTTTTGTGTGGGTGTTATATTTCTTGTTATTCCTCCTGAGCCTGACCCAGATACTTATAGAAACTATGAATGGAAAAAGGTGCTGGGAGCTAAGAGTATGTGATGTCAAATCTGAGGTCTCAGATACCTAAATCTTTGGTGGACCGCTTCAGAGTATGAATGGGTGAACTTAAGTGGGTTTAAAGCTGGGTTCCTACACGCACTACATGGCAGCTACATGGATTATCCAGTTCTCTTGGATCTCCAAACTGGACGGAAAATCTCCCAAAAGTAGGCTTCCTCCTGGTATTTCAGCAACTCCTGCCCCAGACAGAACTACATATGCAGAGAAACAGAAAATGAATGATGTTTAAACATGGGCAGAGCCTCAGCTGGTGTCAGTCAGTGGTAGTTTCATTGACCAGTATACAGCAGCTGAGGTCTGACCCTATTTCCAAACAGAACCATACGTCTCAGACAGGGTTCAATCTGGGAGTTCAGTTCATGTTCTCAATGGTTGTTTGGAGTGATTCTTCCTTTATGAGAACTAGTTTGAAATCAGAAGTTCTTGGATCCTAGCCCTCATGCTTACCCTCCAGGACGATGCTTGGGAAAGGACACAGACCATTGACTAGATTCTCAACTAGTATAAACTCAAGTAGCTTCTATTGACTTCAAGAAATTATGTGTATTTAAACCACCTGAGTATCTGACCCTGTAATTTTAGAATCTAATCTTACCAGAGCCTTCAAATCTCCTCCAAGCAGAATGAACACAAACAAAAACAAAAATTGAAATTTTCCATGAAACAGAATTATTCTAAAAAATTCTTTTGGGTAATTGGAGTGTTTGGATTCTACAAAATCAAACCATTTCTTTCCATTTTTATTTTTAAAAAGTAAATTAAATTAAAAAATATTGAAATAAACAGTCATTTTAAAATGAGAAATCAAAGTTTTAGAATAGAATATCAAGGTTGGAAGGGACCTCAGGAGATCATCTTGTCCAACCCCCTGCTCAAAGCAGGGCCACTCCCCAGACAGATTTTTATGCTAGTTCCCTAATTGGTCTCCTCAAGACTTGAGCTCACAACCCTGGGTTTAGCAGGCTAATGTTCAAATCACGGAGCTATCCCTCCCCCCATGTTGGTAATGTCAAAATGTACCATGACATCATCAAAATGCTTTGTTCCAATTCTTTTTAAATGAAATTTTGTCAAAATTGACACTTTCCCATGGAAAGTTTCAGTTTTGACAAATCTCATTTTCCAGCAGATTTTCAGCCAGCTCTAGTGATAAGATATTTCCTTTGATCAGTTCTGAAATTTTCACCTTTCTGTTTCACTGCATACCTCCTTGCTCTGGCATTATCAGAAAGAAGATGTGAACAAAAATCTGAAGGGAAGAACCCAACCTCTATGCCATTCATTACTTTGTAAGAACCCCACTAATTCTAGCCCTAGTGGACACAGTCCTCCCCAGAGCATACCAGCACAGTGTTTTTTTCTGATTGGATTAGGTTTCTATTCTAGCTTCTCTAGTTGGTAGCCTGAGAGGCTAGTCTCTCTTCTCTCATGATCTAATTTAGTAAGATGTTCCCCGGGCATCTCTTAGTGCACAGGAAGAGTGATGGTTTAATACACCAACCCCTCTGACAGGAATTCATGTGAGTGGGTTTCACTGTCACCATCTAAAGCAATACCGGAGCTCCAGTAGCCACAGAAATGTTTCTGCTGGCATTCTCCTCAGGCCCTAATAATTCACACTGGGTGATATGCGATTCTCCGTCTATCTCCCTGGTTAGGATATGTCACCCACTTACAGGCTCTAGCTTTCCCGGTGAAAAATAAGTCCAGGCTTGCTCTTGTAATTGCAATCAGGAGCAACCTGTACACCAATATATACGGTAGCACACAATGGCTAAATAATAGATGGCTGTTGCATTGTGAAGGCCATGTAACCTGATCCATGTCATAGGGCACATGGACAGAAATGTAGCGGACAAGCTCAAAAGAGGCCAGCCACCCAACAATACAAGACGTGGTCACCTGATATGCCCATAGACCGTCCCGTAAGCGCAATCTGGTGTCCAGCCAATAGACATCAGCAGGGAGGAATTGAAAAGCCAGTCTCTTAGAGACCAGCTGACACCCCGCCCCCTCCCCAATCCAACATACTGAATTGCAGTTACCATCAGTAAAATGATCTAAAGACAATAATCGTAACACTTCACCCTTTCCTAGATTCTTCTGTCTGAGATCTCAGAGCACTTCACAAACAATGGTGAATTAAGGCTCACAACACCTTCAGCATGGGATGTACTATTACATGGGGAAACTGAGGCAGAAAGAAGCAGTGACTTGCCCAAAGTCACACAGGGGCAGACCCAAGAACAGGAACCCAGTTCTGTTGTATTTTGCATTGAAGCCCATGATTTATCCCATCGTGCAGGTCCGGGTCTATTCTCCTCTGGTGATTTCAGAGTAAAACACATTCCATTTACAGGACAAATGATTCTTCTAATTTCCAGAACTGCCAGTTTAACCTGGACTCTAAATATTTTTTTGCTTTATACCTCTTAGTAAACAAAACAACATTGTTCAACATCAAGAAAGGCTGCTTAAGAGCATGACCCGCCTAACCAAACTGCAAGAAACTGTCCAGATAAACTATCCTTCCCTAACATACCTCAATTTCCACTCATCCCAACTGACATTCCACTCCTCCCATCAGTCCCATTCAGCAACAAGCGTAGTAACATAATGCACACACCACATTGCTCGCTATGATGCAAAACCACAACACTGAGCCCAGCAAAATTACCAGGCCTGTCTGTTAGGCATGTCTGTTAACCCTAGCCCTAGCCCATGCACTGCTCAAGTGTAGGAGGGTGACTTATTGGATTTGGTTTTGAAGTTTGGAAACACGTGGTTCCTTTTTTGTTGCCAGTTTTCATGGCTCTCTGCACGTCCTGCTTGAAATAGAAGCATCAAAATTCTGCAGGTAAGGCTGTTCCCAAGTTATTACCAGCTTGGTCAGAAATTTCATGACAAGACAGTTTTGGGGATTTTGCTGGTCTCATGTGCAGGCCCTAGAGGTTCAGTCATTTGGGAGACATAACCAGTGTTCTGGACAATTAACTAAGCCAAAGCTTCAGGCCTGCAGTGCAGACCAAGGAAGCTCTGGGTTGGGGTCCCTGAAGAGAAAGGAAGGTTTGCCCAGTTCAGATTGGTAGCACTTCATCTGGACGCTAATCATTTGGTAACCTCAAATTCCTTAAGCTGAGGCATTTAGGGACCATTCTCCGTTCCACTAAGGCCCCATTATGCCATGCTGGCCACATAAAGGGGGCTGAAAGAGCTCCTGGGAAATATCCTTGTGTGAGGGGGATCCTGCACTGCTGTTGAGCTGCCAGAGCAGCCCTCTGCTGGCCCCGCTCTCAGCCATGGCCTCAGCAGCATATATGAAACAGGCCAGGGAGCAAAGTGGAAGGCAGGGAGGGGTGTGGCAAGGGTACAGTGCATTCCAGTTATTCCCTGCTTCCCACAGCCCAAACAAAACAGAACATAAGTTAGAGCAGCCCTGAGGCCACTCTGACAGTAGAGTGAGGAGTTTAAAGTGGCCCAAAAGTTAATTTTCCCTATCCCATCACCCTCTCCCATTACTGTGTCCAGCTCAGGGACAGACTGACAGAGAATTAGGACCAGAGATTCCATAGTGAGTGACATTCTAGTAACTAGGAGCTTTACTGATCACATCCTTTCACCTGGAGCAAATAATCTTTTCCATCCCTAATGTCTCTGATTCCCTAGGGTTGTACCAGATTTAGGGCCAGGTTCTAATCGCTGAGATGCCAAAGGCAATGCTGTTTATTTTGTTACATTCACTGGGCACCTGGCCTTCTCTGCTTTCTGGGTGGAGAAATTGGGCAGCAGTGAACATGCCAGCCTGGGAATCCAAAGGGTCAGGTTCAAGTTCTTCCTCCACCACAGATACCTATGTGACCTTGGGCAAGTCACTTAGCCTCTGTGTGCCTCAGTTACCCACCAAGGCAGTGGGGATAACAGCACTGTCCTATCTCCTGGGCATGTTGTGAGGGTAAATACACTGAGTTGCTCAGACACAAGTATCTCAGCTGGCTGCACAGACAGAGAGGTTCAGGGAGTGAAAAAAAAAAAACCCAGGAAGTCCCAAAGGATTGAATGCATCAGTAAGCACAGACTGTCTGATGTGATGTCTTTCTCACTGCTTAACTTCACCACTATGGCACTGCCTGTGGAGAGTGCTGTGGCAAGGCTAAGGGTGGCTTGTGCACATCTGTATCTTACCACTGTATGCCAGGTACAGCTGGTGGTGTTTAAAAAAGCAGCTCTAGCTGCAGGAGACCATCGCCTCCAAATAGGGAGGGAGGGTCACTAAGATTAGAATAAAAATCAACAGTGTTGATTGCAACAGGAAGTGAGAGGTCCTGTCCATGAGGGGTGAGGTCGGAGGGGGCCTGAATGACAGAGGTAATTATACCCTGTCAGTGTCACTCTGTCTTTTATTAAATCCTGACTCAGCACTAAATTCTTCTCCATTTCTTTTCTTGTCTTGGGTCAGTGTAATAAACCTTTCCCCTCAATGTGAGGGCTGGGATGGGCGGAGGCTAACCCTAATAATACCTTTCCCCCACTTTGCAAGTTAAGGAGTATTAAAACTCAGCCGCTGCCCTCCTCCAAATCCAGCAGCCCATACTTCCATCTGCTCAGAGGGCTTTAATCAGTACCTGGTCTTGACATGCTCACCATATTGCTAGCAACCTCCAGCTTTGGTGTGTGTTAGCTTTCAGTAATTACCGTGTACAGCTATTCTCCACAGCCAGGGCCCTGACAGCAGGCAGCTGCTTCTCCTCAGGGAGGAGATGAAAAGCCTTTCCTGGCCAGGTTTGCTTTAGGCAATCACAACCTCTCCTCCCAACACACAGATCCAGACACACACCCCACCCCAGGCTCCAGGGCAACAGCAGCAGTAACCGGGCCAGACGGGGCGGGGAACTGAGTCTGGGGCCTAGGAGGTCATGTGACTGTCAGCTGTCAAGCAGGAGAGGGCTGATCCTGCAATTACCTCCTTTCTCTGTGTTTGCACACACAGGGCAAATACTAAAGCTAGAGATGAAATATGGCCAGAGAGTTTCAAGGGATAAATTGTTGCTCTTAAGCAATTCCCTTTTCTGTGCCTCTTTCCCTGCATCCCACCTGGGTGTTGTTTCACTGTGGCACCTGGTTCAAAATCCTGAGCACCGATATGGGGATTAAAAATAAATAAATGATCAGTGGCGAGCAGCAGAGCTGCCAACTCTCACAATGCTATCATGAGTCTCGTGATAGTGGGTTATATCTTAAAATCCCAGCTGCTGGAGTTAAGGGGGTTACCTGAGAATCTCAATTTGCATTGAAAACGTGACCTGAGTGCACCCTAAAGGCTCAGAACCCAGAAGGCAAAGCAGAACTCCACATTTTAAAAATATGATTTTAAGCCTGTCTCATGATTTCTGAATGCTAGGAATTGGCAGCACTGCATGAGGAATGTGTGTGTCTGAATCCATAGGGTTCAAAAGTACCAAAAATGGGCTTGGAAGATTAGATTTTTAACGGTAGATGTGAGTAAGCTTTGGTTTCACCATGCACACACAAACCGATGAAAACATATTTCCATCGCTACTAACAGAAATGTATTGGTAGGCAAAGTACAAAAAACGCTGCTTAAGGACTTAGCAGAATTCAATTTAAGGATATTTTCTTCATACATTTTGCTATGTGATGTTGACAAGTTGCATTTTAACAGTTACAAAGCTTTAACTTTTTGAATCTCAACATCTACTTTCATTAAATAATTGCTGTTTGACCGCTGCCCATAATTTCCCATAACTGAAAATTTAAATCTATAAAAATAGAAAAAAAATGCTCAAAAATGAACATTGATATTATTTGCTATTGTTATAAAAAATTAAAAATGGAATTCTGCCAAGCCTAATCATAAGTTACCCTGTGTTGAGTGCACAACATCTGGGACCAGAGACAAGAAAAGTTCTAAATGCCATCAAGCAGACAAGTCCCATCAGTGCCAGCAGGTGCCTGGTGTACCCATCCAAGAGCCGAACCTGGCTCAAAGGAAAGAGAGGAATTGTTCAGGGGGGATGAACGGGGTACGGTTTGTAGCAATGAGATAGATTGAACAAGGGCACAAGAAGTGACTGAGTTAGGCTCTGGAATAGTCTCCCAATGACACCCTATTGCTTTCTCTTTTTAAGACCAGAACAGAAAAAGCACTAGAGGATATAATACAGGGCACAATCTTTATTGGCTGGGGGCATGGCCAAGACAAGCTACAGAAACAGGTCTTCTCTGTCCCCCGTTTCTATCATTCTAGGAAAATCCCAGTGAGGCGATATTTTTAAAGCTATTTCAATGCTTGTCTCAGTGTTTCCTTGTGCCTCCCAGTTAGTTTGTTGTAACAGTGACATTCCCCCGGTATTATCCGGACTGGTGATCTGCTAGGTCACCTCCAGTTCTCAACTCTGGGAACTAGCCTTCCCCTGCTCTGCTATGAGAACCCCTACTCCTGGGCTGTCCTCATGCACAGCCTCTGGCATGTAAGCTGCTCCTTGGATTGTGCAACCAGATCACACTAGCCAATATCTCTGGTCCCAGACACAATCCTAGGAACCTCCATCTTGCAGTGTGCAGTTAAGCCCATTGGATGCTGCAAGCTTATATAAATTAATCAATTTAACATAGAAATTTATATGTAACAGCTTGTTATCCCCAGGGGAGTCTCTGACATGCTTCAAATCAAACACACTGCTTCAGGTAGAATAAACAAACAAATTTATTAACTAAAAAGATAGATTTTAAGTGATTATAAGTCAAAGCACAACAAGTCAGATTTGGTCAAATGAAATAAAAATAAAACACATTCTAAACTGATCTTAACACTTTCAGTGGCCTTACAAACTGAGATGCTTCTCACCACAGGCTGGCTGGTTGCCCTTCAGCCAGGCTTTCCCCTTTGATCAGCGCTTCAGTCGTTTAGTGGTAATGTTTGTAGATGTACGTGGAAGAGAGAGCCAGCATGGCAAATGTCTCTCCCGTTTATCATGTTATTTCTTCCCTCTTGGCTTTGCCCCCCACCCCCAAGTCAGGTGATCATTACCTTATCATAGTCCCAAACTGACCAAAGGAAGGGGGGTTACTCCCTTGAAAGTCCAACAGATCCTTTGTTGCTGCCTAGACCAGTGTCCCTTGTTCCTGTGAGGCTGGGTTGGGTTTGTCCCATACCTGCCCTGATGAGGTGTGAACTGCCCCTCTGCTCTTGGAGAGTTTTTGTCTGGGCTTGTTTTAAGCCATGAGGACACATTTTGAGACTTATAACTATATACATGAAATTACAACTTATAACATTACTATAAAAAAATTACTGTGACATTACTATAACAGCAGTGCTCCATGCATCCTGAGCCTTCTGAAGAAACCGGACATGACAAACATGAATTAGATACCACACAATCATATTAGAAGGATGAACATGGGGGAGTAGTGTGTTTCCCCCAAAATACAGAGTGTCACAGTATCCATCTGTTGTCTCTTGTCTTAGACTTAGATTGTAAGTTCTTCAGAGTGGGGACAGTCTTTTTGCTATGTATTTGTACAATACCTAGCACAGCAGATCCCAGATTTATAATAGGGGCCTCTAGGCATTACTCCATGAGGAATAAATAATAATAGCAATGGCACTATGATGGGATGTGCACTCTGCATTAGCCCTGATAGGGTTAATGAGGGCCAGAGAGTCCAGTTAGATTACCTGGCATCACCTGTGAGAGGGAGGGCCTGGTTTAATTAAGAGGGAAGCCCAGCTGGGGAAGTGATGGGCCAGCAGTCTACAGCCAGGAAACTGAAAGCAGAAAAAGGCTGCAGGGGAAGGAGGCTGCAGTCACTCCCTGGGAAGTCATCAGGACAAAGAGGCAGTCCAGGGGAAGAGTAAGCCCTAAGATCCTGCCCTGGAGTAAGGAGTCTACCAAGAGGCTAGGATGGGGTGAAGGAGCCATAGGGAGTAAAATAGACTCCTTTGGTAAACCCAGAGACAGGCAAGGGAAGAAAGAGAGGCTGGGTAGGAGGGAGCTCAGAGAAACAACAACAGGGATGAGGACTGAGCAGACCTGCATTGCTGGTTATAGGGTCTCTGGGCCAGAAGCTGGTGTAGTGGGGAGGCCCAGGCTCCCCTGCCAGCCATTGGGATAGTGGCACAGAGCTGGGGCAAAGCACCACTCAGGGAAAGCATCTGGAGAGTGGTCCTGTTGGACTCGGTAACCAAGGAAGGGGTGTACCAATGGGACCAAGTTATTGAAAGAGAGACTATCACAGAGTGAGCAGTAAGCAGAAGGGGGCAACTGATGCTGGGAGAGCTACTTTCCCAGCTCTAGTCATGCCAAGGTGCACTAGTGGTGAGTGGGGACCCCATTACAGGCACACTGCTAAACTGCTTTTATGTCCCTTGGTTTTCATTAATTGGCACCAGAATGGAATGCAGGCCCTTATTTCATGGACTCATTGTCTGGTGATTACATTTTATTCCTGCAGTGCTGGCTTTTCACACGAGTCTCAGCACTGGTTTTCATATGGGTTATTGAAAAACATAGTTCTAGATGATAGAAGTCTGGCTCTGTGGTTAGGGCACTAGTCTAGGACTCAGTAGACCTAAGTTCAATTTCTTGCTGTGCCACAGACTTGCTTTGTGACCTTAGGTAAGTCCCCTAGCCTCTCTGTGCTGCAGTTCTCCATCTGTGCAATGGTGATAACAGCACTGTCCTGCCTCCTGGAATGTGGGAGATAAATACGGTAAAGATTGTGAGGTGATCAGCTACTATGGCAATGGTGGCCAGATGAGTCACAGATTCACCTGGTGTGAATTCAACAGAAACAGCCCAGCTTTTGCCTTGGGAGTTTGGTACTTTGCTGAAAATTCAAATTCATAAGAGTAGCCTGAAAATCCAGCTTCTGAAATCTGTCACCAAACCAGTGAAGAAATTCACCTGAGGTATATAGCCCAGGTACTGCCAATGTCTAATGGACAAGGACCCCATGGGCGGAGCTCTTCATCCAGCTCCTGGTTTACTTCCTTCAGATACTGGCAAGTGACTGATTTCTTTCTCGTGCACTGGGATGGCAAGAACCACAATGAGCAGTAGATTGTAGATCGCAGCTGGCGGCTGCAGAGGAGATGCCAACAAGCAGAAGAGCTTTTCCTTTTGTCTTTATTCCTATGGGAGGTTTCTGTTGAGGTGTCTGTCCCTTTGGCAAGAGGATAGTAAGCTTCGGCCTGCACACAGAAACCTTCTCTAACCCCCACTGACAGTGAAACTTACCTTTTCTTATCCTCACTTCTCAGAGGCACTCAGGAGGCAGCTGGACCTTACCAGGATGGATTGGAAGAAATGAAAGAAAACTTGGAGGAGCTAAAACCCTGACTCCCAAGGTACGTGAAGATGCAGTAATCTGCTGGGTGTCATTTAGATGATGACCCATGTAGGAGTCATAGTTTTATAATCCCTGATGCTGAAACGGACTGGAGACAAGTCTTTGCACAGAAGCCCTGTGGGTGTCAATGGTTTGGCTGTGCCCATGCTAAAGCAATTTATCCTCAAGCACAGCCTCCTGTCCTACTGCATGTCCTTTGTCCAGCAGTTTGGGCCCTGCCAGGCTGGCAGCAGGAGAAGTAGCAGCTCAGAACATATGTAATGGGGCATCCTCCTGACACTGGCCCTGAGAGGGTCAATTAGACCAACTAGCCTATAGGTTGCACTGAGAGGAAAGCCAGGGAGGGCTGAGACATAATTGCTGGCTGCACTCAGCTAAGAAGAAATAGGCAGGGCAAGTATAAAGCCAGGTAGCTGGCAACAGAAGGGGGCTGCAGGAGAGTAGTCTGCAGTCACTCCCTAAGAGGAGGGTGCTTTGGCTAGGAAACCCAGGGATCGGGGGGAGCCAAGAGGGAGAGCTGTGAAGTAAGGAGTCCAGGGGAAAAGCAACATGGTCTGGGAGTGAGAAAGCCACCGTTGCCAGAGATAGAGTCCCTGCACTTGAACCCGGAGTACAGGGCAGGTCAGGTTCCCTTACCAGCCATTAGGGGGGTGGCATGGTCAAAGCAGTGAAGGGAAGAGTGCCATTTGGTATAGCAGAACTTTGGTACCTGCAAAAGCAGAAACATGCATAGTGACCTGGCCAGAGGGGCAAGTCATGAAGAGGGTTGCACAGGGTGTGAAAGGACACCAGGAGAGTCACCACCAGAGGAGGGTGCAACACCTGGCTGGATCTAACCCCCAGAGTGACCAGGAGGAGGTGTCACTAGCAGTGAGTGGACCCCATGACACCATGGTATGCTTTTTAAACTGGGGATTTTATGCTGGTGTAATGTTCTGTATTTATCTACAGAGGAAACAGGGCACAGACAGTGGCAATGCAAGCTTGTCCCACTCTATCTTTCATGTTTGCCTTAATTCTGCTCTGGAGTGACCTCTTCTAGGAGATCTTACCTCTCCTTGGCCCATTAGATCTTTGTTCTTGCCACTGAGACATCCAACAAGGGGCCAATTATTGCCTGTGGTGGCGATGTCGCCTCCTGCCCACTAGAAACTGGGCTGATACCACCTGATCCATATAATCATGGTAGGCAGTGCAGAATTTACTGTGATAGAGGTGGGATCTGAAACTGTGTGGACCATTTAAGTCTCCCTCTGCCTGAAATGATCCTAGCAATGTCTCACTTATTATCCCACCAAATGTGGGATTCCTCTCCTTTTTTGGTAGCTTCTTAAAGCCAGCAACAAATTTGGGCAGCTAAAATTTCATTAAAATCCTACAATAGTGTCCAGAAATGGTCCTTGAAAGTAAATCTCACTTAAATAAACTATTAAAACACTTTAAGGGATGTTGTAGGAGTCCATGGCTGCCCCACGCCATCCATCTCTGAGGGAGGCCACATCTCCTTGTTGTCACGCACCTATAAGGGTGATCTCAACCGGGGGGAAATTAGCTGCTTCTAGTGTTCAGGTTCTCAGGCCAGAAAGAGCAATAAAAAGTCCAGGAGCCAAGACTCATAAAACAGTTAGTGGCTCTGCCCTGGGGTAGGACAGAGCAGCAAAGCATCTATGAGCCCAGGCCCTCAACCAGGGTGAGGCAACAAACAGTTTGGAGCTCTGGCCTGCAGTCAGAGCAGAGCAGGAAAGGGTCTCTCATCCTAGCTCTTGCAGATGGTAGACTAGCACAGACCTCCTGGCCTGTGGTCAGGAGGCTGCCATCCCAGGAGTGGGGTGGCATGGGATGGGGGACCTAGACCAACTGAGTAGCAGCCCTGGGCCCTAACAGTGGCAAAGTGTTCTGCCACTGGGGTCATCAGGGAGTCAGGTCAGCATGTTGTGGCTGATCACCAGGGAATCACATAGCCAAACTACAGTTGGCTGTTCATGGGCTACTTCCTACATCCTGTGTCCTCCATTTCCCTGGGATTGGTGGTCAGCAGCAGCTCATTGTGTCTTGGTCGGCTGGTGAATCAGGGAGCTCTGGCTAGTCCTCAGGCAGCAGCCCCAGCAGCTCCTCAGAATCTTGTCAGGTGGTGGCCCTGGAAACTCTGGCCAGCTCTCAGTATGGCAGAGGTCCTCTGCGGGCTCCAGCAGCAGGTTGGATGCATCTGTCTCACCTAGTGTCTCCTGCTCAACTAAGCTGTAAGGCCTGACTTTTATATTTCCTTTTCCTGTGTTGCCCTTCCACTTCCGGTGGGCTGCAGCCATCTCTTACCATCAATCGCTGACAGAGGCCACGCTTCTTCACTACAAATGTCATTTTAGATTCTCCTCCATTACTTTGCTCATCTACTTAGTTAGTCCTCCAACTGCAGAATTTTGTACTGTTGTGTCTTCCATATGATCCTCTACATGCATCTGTATAGGTCTGTGTGACTGTTCACACAAGACTGGATGCCAATGAACATAATTTCCTCCAGGGAGAGGAAAGGAGAATGAAAAAACCTCATTGGACAAAGGCTAATCATCATGCCACTCAATCATGTCACACATTTGTGGAAGGGGCTCAGGTACTATGGTGATGATGGTTGTATGTGAACTTGAATAGAACAGAATAATGTTTCTAGTTTCATTCTCCCCAGTTGAAAATTATATGGAAAAGATAATCTGACGTGTACTTATATTTCACTATAAGTAGACTAATCCCTTGAGTAACTACTGCCTCTGTAAGAAAGCTGGGGTACAATGATGAAGCAATATGCATTGGACAGTATGAACTGGCATGAGGACAGAGAAGCAGAGAGTCAATATAGTTCCTATATTTAATGCATGTTGGCCCTAAACTTTGCCCTTGAAGCCAGTGAAAAGATTCCCATTCAGTCTACTTTCAGTGGAAAATTGTATTTTCCCATCAGGTCTTAAAACCACATTTTATGAATTTATCATCTTGTCCAAGGTACTGCATAGCACAGTGAAAATATATGTGTATATATTGGGAGCTGAAGCTCTATAAATTAGATTTTGTGTGTGTGTGTGTGTGTGTGTGTATATATATATATGTGTGTGTGTGTGTGTGTATATATATATATATAAAAAAAAAATTCCCCTCTCACCCCTATGGGTGGTATGTCTCTTCCTCAACCTCGGGTTCTCTACCAGAGGCCTGGGAGTTTGAGGGTCCCATCTGGTCTTGGAGGGTCTAGCCCATACGCTGTGCAGATGTTCCTGTACACAATGCCAGCCACTTGGTTGTGCCGTTCAGTGTATGCTGTTCCTGCCTGCATCTTACATCCTGCCACTATGTGTTGGACTGTCTCTGAGGCCTCTCTGCACAGTCTGCACCTTGGTCCTCTCTAGTGTGGTAGACCCCTGCTTCAATGGATCTGGTGCTCAGTGCCTGTTCCTGTGCTGCTATGATCAGTGCCTCAGTGCTGTCTTTTAGTCCAGCCCTTTCCAGCCACTGGTAGGATTTCCCAATGTCAGCCACCTCAGCTATCTGTCGATGGTACATCCCATGCAGGGTCTTGTCTTGCCATGGCACTTCTTCTGCTTGGTCTTCCTCCCATGTCTGCTGCTGCCTCAGGCATTCTCTCAGCAGCTCATCTTTGGGGCCATCTTACTGATGTACTCCTGGATGTTCCGGGTTTCATCCAGGACAGTGGCTTTGACGCTCACCAAGCCCCGCCCGCCTTCTTTCCGGCTGGTATACAGTCTCTGGGTGTTGGACTTTGGTGGAAACCTCCGTGCATTGTGAGGAGCTTCCGGGTCTTCACATCGGCAGCCTCCATGTCCTCCTTTGGCCAGCTCACTATACCGGCAGGGTATCTGATGACTGGCAGGGCGTATCTGTTGATGGCGTGGATCTTGTTCTTCCCACTGAGCTGGCTCTTCAGGACCTGTCTTATCCTTTGGTGATACTTGGATGTTTGCTGTCTCCTTGCCTCCTCATCGTCTGGTTTCCATGTGACTGTGGGACGCCAAGGTACTTGTAGCTGGTCTGTATGTCTGCTATGTGGCCCGCTGGTAGTTCCACCCCATCAGTCTTGACTACCTTCCCTCTCTTCACTACCATCCGCCACACTTCTCCAGTCCGAATGACATCCGATATCCTCACTGTAGATCCGCGTCAGGTGGATTAGCGAGTCGATGTCTCGTTCATTCTTAGCATACAGCTTGATGTCATCCATGTAGAGGAGGTGGCTGATGGTAGTTCCACTCCTGAACCTGTACCCGTATCCAGTCCTTGTGATTATCTGGCTGAGGGGGTTTAAGCCTATGCAGAACAGCAGCGGGGACAGTGCATCACCTTGGTATATGCCACACTTGATGGCCACTTGTGCAAGCTGCCTTGAGTTGACTTCCAGTGTTGTCTTCCATAGTCCCATTGAGTTCTTGAGGAAGGTCCTTAGTGTCCTGTTGACTTTGTTATAGCGCCAGACATTCACAGATCCACGTGTGCGGCATGAGTCGTAGGCTTTCCTGTAGTCAATCCAGGCTGTGCTCAGATTGGTCTGTCTAGGTCCTTGAGTTCTTGGGCGACTGCTCTATCTATGAGCAACTGGTGTTTCTGAGCCTCTGGTGTTGTTCCCAATGCCCTTCTGAGCTGTGCTCATGTACTGGCCATGTTGGTCCTGTAGCTTGGCAGCTATGATGCCTGATAGGACTTTCCCATGTTGGGGAGGCAGGTTATTGGCGGTAGTTGGAAGACGGTTCTGTTCCCTTGCAGGGGTCTTTCATGATCAGCACTGTCCTTCCTTGTGTTAGCCAGTTTGGGTGGGAGCCTGCTGCTAGCAGCTGGTTCATCTGTGCTGCTAGGCGTTCATGCACTGCTGTTAGTTTCTTTAGCAGTAGGTGTGGATCATGTCTGGTCCAGGTGCTGTCCAGCTCTTCATGTTCTTGACCCGCTGCTGGATGTCTTCTACTGTGATGGTGACTGGTTTCTGTTCTGGGAGATTGCTGTGCTCTGTTCTCAGGTCCTGCAGCCACTTTGCACTGGTGTTATGAGTCTTCTCTTCTCCCATATGTTCTTCCAGTACTGTTCAGTTTCTGCTGCTGGTGGCTCTGCTGTTATTGTTTGTGTTGCACTGCAGTTGGGAGTACACCTTGTGGATTTGGTTCTTTGGAGAACAGGGCATTTACTTTTTTGGCCTCTGCTTCTCTAGTGTATCTCCTTAGCCTGGTAGCCGTGCTGCGAGCCTTTGTTTAGCAGAGTCTCTAGGGCTTCAGATGGGAGTCAGGCCTTGTATTTTTTCAGTAGCCGAGTCTTATCTTAATCTCTACACCCTTCTGTAGTTCCACCAGCTGACTAACTTCTCTCCGGAGTCGCCTTGATCTTATCCTCCAACCTCATTTTTCCAGGTGTACATACTGTTGTTCATTTGATGTGTAGCCAAGCATCTCCAGGATTACAGAGGCTGTAGCGTATTCCAGTTCATTGGTTTGAGTTATGGTGGTAGTAGGGATTGTCATGAGGGCTCTATTGGCATCTTCTAACATACTATCTGATGGTACTTCTCCACTGAGCCTTGGTAATCGGTCTCGAGGATTGACTGTAGCTAGTTTCTCCATGATCTTATGCCTCATATCAGCTGCTGTGCTCTGCAATGGAGGGGGTGGCAGTGAAGTTTCAGCTTCAGGTGTGGGCTGCACATCCACTTGTTCTTATTCCAGGTCTTCTTGAGGTCTGGGATGTAATGTGGAGTTGGTCTATCTTCAAGCTGTGAGAGCAGCTTCCTCTTTACTATGTTGAAGCGTTGGGTAACTAGCTGTTTCTCAAGATAGGTGTGGATGTAGGTCTTTGTCCATCACAGTCCCCGTCATACGTTTCATAATATCCCCTCTCATTAGGTCTACTGTTGTAGGTAGCATTCCATCAATTCCAGGTTCTCTTAGTCTTCGTCCATGAATGGTTTGTTCCAGGTAGCCCACTTATCATCAGAGTGTCCTGGTTCCTCAACATCTGGCGCAGACCTTGTTAATCCAGGCAACATCCAAGCCAGTATGGCTCTCCTAGTTCATGTCACTCTCATATTTGAGGTAGGCAGGTGAAGCGTTAGGGGGTCTTTTGCCCAAGGACCCCTACTGGAAAGTTGGGTACCAACTGGGATTTGAACCCCAGTCTCTTGTATCAAAGGGTAGTCTCCCATATCAAAGGACAGTGCGCTTAACCACTATGCTATCCAGTTACTTATATAGCTTATATATATAATATAGCTGAATCACTGTACGCAGTATATTGGAAACTGAAGCACTAGCTTACCATCTTCAGAGCAAATATCATAAGTGGAAATGCCCTGACTGTATTGAGGTACAATCGATGAGAAGTGGAGATGATTTATACCACAGTGTGTATATATTTTGGGTCTGAAGACATTTATACTGAATTTGTCTAGATAACAGAGGCAGAAGTTAATATCACATAATGTATTGTGAGGGGCAGATGCAGAAGCCAGGAAGGACACGTGGAATCTCTCTATATTGGAGGCTGAGTTCATTTTGACTCATTGTACATATATATTGGTGGCTGAAGCACCACTGTACATCCACAATGCAGTATCTCGCTATGATTTTGACATCTTTGTGGGTACACAGGGGATAGCAGAAAGGGCTGTGACTATCCTAAGCAATTCTGATGACAGTATTTTGTTTGTGGCTTTCTTTGCAGCATACCAGGGTTGGGTGGAAGCATCCCCCAGGGAACTCACGTTATCAGCAAACTACTCATAATCCCTCCGCGAGCCACTTGCCCATCTCCATAGGCAGCCGTGTGATTGAAAACTGTCCCTTTGAGCTGTCCCACTGGAGTAACTTTTGCCCTTGGAATGACTCCATTACCAGGGAACCCTGCAGAGGGGCAGGAATAAGCTATTGTTTTATGACTTCAGTCAGAAGTCATCATTCAAGGCTCCCCCACTGTTTTACACAAGCATTCTCCTTTTTCACTGTCTTTTCTCTCCTTCTGGTCATCTCTTCTTAGACTGGTAAAATGTTTACAAATCAGTCAGACACATTGTGCTGACATATGGCTTCTTGAAATCCATCATTGTGCCCCCATACAAGCAGGGATGATAAAAGACTGGGGATGGAGTCTGTCCAGCCCATCTTTAGGCAAGCCCAACAGTTTGGGGCTTTAATGGGGCTTTCGATCAGTTCTGCTGAAGAGGCACGTGCTGAAACTTCTGTACTCCATGTCTATGTCCACTAGTCATTGACTGCATTGTTCACACTGATCATGCCCCTTGCAATCTCTTTTGTTTTGTCACCCAGTGAATAAGAAGACTTCCATTTCTGGTACACGGTCTGCCTCATTCAAAATGGTAAAAAACTGGGACCCAGAGTTAGACTTTAACTGCCAGAGCAGAGGATTCTAAATGGACAATCTGGAAAAAAACCAATGGTGTGCATGATACATCTTATCTCCTTGTTCCTTCTCTCTCCACATCTTTCAACCCCATCTGCTTGAGCACTGGGATCATAAGACAAAACACCCCTCCGGAGCTGGCCTCAGTATGTCCCTATTGAAATGCCATCATTGCAATGAAAAGCTGATCCAGTGGAACATGGATGAATTCAAGGCCCAATGTCTTATAGTCAACTAGAGATCAAAGGAGCCTGCTGATGAATTGAACTGACACATGGTATTAATCTTCTGCCTCTTAACATTAGGGGGACTGAAGCAGATGAAGAGTATCAGCTATGTGAGATGCCAAATAGAAAGCTGCTATGGTTCCTTCCAGAATGAATGACAGGATGCAACCACATAGTAGTCAGAGTGTGACAGGGTGAACTAAGTCTGGAGGCTCCCTGCTGGAGGCCCTGCCACACCCTGCCCCATAAAGGACAGTAGAGAGGTCCTCCAAGCTGCCTAGAGTGGCTGTATGGGAAGCAGCCAGTCAGGGTCCAGCAGGCTAGTATAAGAATAGCTGCAGGGCCAGAGTGGAGTTCAATTCCCTGCTAGACCTAGAGGAGAGTAGAGGGTGTGCTTGGCTGGCTGAGGCAGATATAGGACCACAGACATTGCAGTGCTGTCAGAGGCATGACCAGATTAACTCTCCTGGGGCTATTAGATTTTGTGGGGCCCCTATATATAAATCTTTTTCCTAATTTAAAACAAAATTGTCACAATTATGGCATCGAGGCTATTAATGATATACTAAACTTGCTTTTCAATTAACATAAAGCCATTCGGTGGATACATTTCAGTCTTAAAACATGTAGAATATAGTTAAGTTAATTCAAAATAGCCTACTTCTTACTTAGAACAGTTGTTATTTTAGTTTCTTTCTGGGAGGGAATTCGGGTGCAGGAGTGGGCTCCAGGCTGTGGCAGAGTATTGGGGTGCAGGAGAGGGTGAGGGGGTGCGGGCTCTGGGAAGGAGTTTGGGTGCAGAAGGGGATGCTGACCTGGGGCAGGGGGTAGGCTCCGGCTGGGAGGTGCTTACCACTAGGGCTGGCTGTATTGGTTTTGCTGCCCCCAAGCAGCTTGTCGAATTGCCGCCGCTGACGGCGGGGGCAGTCCGTGTGCCGTTAGGGTGGCAGGCACGTTTCCACGGTGGCAGCAGTTCGGAAGCAGCTTCTGTCTTCAGCCAGAAGACAGAAGCTGCGCTGCTGCGGACAGCTGAACATAGAAGCTGCCGCTGAATTGCCACTGCCTCGGAAACGCACATGCCACCCTAAAGGCACACGGACTGCCCCTGCCATCTGCGGCGGCAATTCGGCGTGCTGCTTGGGCGCAAAAAGACACGGACTGCCGCCCCTTGCAAATTGCTGCCCCAAGCACCTACTTGGGTTGTTGCTGCCTGGAGCCGGCCCTGCTTTCCACAGGTGGCTCCCAGCCTGCAGCTCAGCAGAGCTCAGGCAGCCTGCCTGGATGCTGTGGCCCCACACCACTCCCAGAAGTGCCTGGCTGCTGGCACATCTCTGCACACCCCTGGGGGAAGGGGGCAACGTGTCTTCATGCGCTGCCTGTGCCCACAAGTGCTGCCTCCGCAGCTCCCATTGGCTGGGAACTGGCCAATGGGAGCTATGGGGATGGTGCTGAGGGCAGGGACAGCGCATAGAGCTGCCTCCCCCCAGGAGCTGCAGAAATGTGCCAGCAGCTGGCTGCTTCTGGGAGCAGTGTGGAGCCACGGCATGCAGGCAGCCTGCCTGAGCCCTGCAGTACTGGGGTCCCCCCTTAGCCTGGGCCTCTGAGCTGAAGCTACTCAAGGCCCAGAATTAATATGGCCCTGGGCAGAGGGTGAGAGGGAATGCGAAGGAGCTCTGGGCTAGCTGCTGAGACTCCACCAGGACAAGGCCCTGAGGTAAGGGTGAAGAATGTGCTGGAGCCATGGGTAAGTGGTCCACGGAATTGTAGCAGCAATTCAGTATACGTAAAAAGACATGGCAGACGGCTGTTATCTATGGAGTCCCTGGGCTGGGACCTGGAGTAGAGGGCAGGCCTGGGTCACCCCACAGCCACTGGGAAAATGGCCTGGACATTGGTAAACCCCAGAAGGGAACTGAACTGTTGGGACCCAGTTGGAGAGCTGCAGCCAGAAGGGCCCTGAGAGGGCGAAGACATTGCCTCAGGTATGGAGCCCTGGGGCACTACTCTGCACCAGAGCAGGGACAGCTTGAGAGAGACATGACAGAGGGCACTGAGAGAAGCCCCTGTTGGACTTGTACCCCGGAAGGGGTTTGCTTTGTTTTTATTTCATATACAGACTGTGTGAGACTCGTCCAGGGGGCTGAGTCACCGAAGATCCACCACAAACAGAGAGAGAGAGTGCAGTACACACACTGAGACAGATGAGTGCACCCCATAACAGAGTCTACAAAAAGATCTATTGAGCAAGACACTCTAAGATGGTAGATGTGGTATATAGCTTTCATTGGCATAAATGTGCGATAGCCATACTACTCAGGTGTTTGAAAGCCATGGACGAGTCATGCTGGTCATCCTAAATATACATCATGTACATCACAAAATCATGTACTCTGCATGTACCACATATGTTACAGAGAACTTTTGCAAAAATGTTTCAGAGAAATTTGAATTTTTTTATCAGTCATATAATTCATATCCATTGACCCAAAGTCAGATTTCTTAGTTACTGTAAGTCCAGGTATGTAGGGCTCAGAGAGAGACTAAATTTCAGATGAGTGTATTTTAAGCACAACAGAAAATGACCTAAAATAGTTTTTATGGCCCTAAAATTGTCCCCCTCCTAGGGAGTATACAGCTCTGATTTCCAGCCTTAAGGGCTATGCTGCTCTACAGTTGACTGTGGTTACAGAAAAGCCATCACTGGCTGACTGCAGCCTGCAGCCAATGTATGGGACTCAGTGTGAGTCTCAGCTGGGATAGTACGTGAGGTGCACAATACCCATGTGGCACTGGGTAAGTTGCCACATTAGTCAATACTGAAAGCATGTTCATAAAGTCATTGAATTGAATAGAGGAGTTGCAAGTTCTGGGCAGCAGTGCTTGGAACTGCTCAGAGTTTGGCTAATACTCTGCAGGATAGTCCTAAACAATGCAGCACAGGCTTTAAAAGCGTTTTCATTGTACAAACTTACATCACTGATTCCATGAGTCCCTGGGCCAGGGCCTGTGATATTAGTTACAGCAGCTGAGTATAGCCTCTTTGTAGATGGGTCAATAGGGGAGAAGTATAAAAACTTTAGGCTATCAGGAATTCAGTTATTTGCCCTCACCCTGGTATCCTGAATCTCTGTGCATTCAGTGTGGTGTGAGTGGTGGGATTCCACAATGAATCTGACACTGATTAAACAGCATGTGTGGCTGGCATTTGGGAATCCATGGTGGATGTCCTTACGAAAGCCCTGTGGAATTCAGGGGTTTCCATTCTCAAGGGGTTGTCTGGATTCTCAGAGGTTTGTCTGGTTGTAGTACTCACAGGCAGGAAATTCCTCCCACCAAGTTTCACTTTGAATTTGGGGGTTAAATGAATCCAGACACTCGAAGTGTAATTCAACCATACCAGCCAAGATTTGGCTCCAATCCAGCACTTTTTGTACCACTTCCACCCAAAACCATAAACTAGCTCACGGTGGCATCAAACACAATCCCAAGTCTGTGAAACCAAAGCTCCCCATGAAACCCAGACATCCAGGTTCCTGCCACAACTCAACCAAGGCACCTGACCATGGTTTGGCAAAAGGCGGGCAAAGCTTATCCCAAGTTTGCCTGGCTGCAGATTTCATTAGAAATATTTCACACCTCTAGGCTTCCTACCTGCTGCTCCTTATGCAACAATCCAGCTGCATCAGTAGAACACCAACTGGTTGCACCTTCATCTGTGCAGGTTTCACCTTGGAACACCTCATTGTAAATTCACTCTCTGTAGCCTTACCTGACATGTGAACTGTGCAGGATCTTTCCTGAGGTTTCTTTTTACACCTCTGGTTCAGTCCCTTAGTGTGCCTGGTCGTCTGTTACATCTCCGTCTGAGCAGTTCCAGAATAAATAATAAATGTTCTTGTCTGTCCAGTCAGTTTTTTGGACCAAGTTGCTACAGTTAACTATCATAAGAGCGGCTGGATTTTCAGAGATGTGAACAGTTGCATCTCCCAGGCACATCAATGGGGTGTGATGCCTTGAGTAGCTGCAGGATTTGGTCTGGAAGCATTAGGCCAGCTTACCCAGTCTGCATTGCTACAAATGCTACTTTGTATCATAAACTAATCCAGACGTTGTTAAGTCCACACAGCCTGCTGCAATGAACACTTTCCCCTCCCCCATGCTGTGGGAGAATGCATTTCATATTCTTGGTTCTAAACATACCTGCCATTAACTCCTTCAAATGATCCTTTCTTTGCATGTTACAGGACAGGCTGAGAAGATAAGGCCTTTCCTTACCCTTAGGCCTTTCCTTACCTTCAGTATCGCCACCAAACCTTCTCTGATTCTTCTCTTCTTGAGGTGAAATCCCCCTCATTTTTTGTACTCTTGCCAAAACACTGAAAAGGCTGCCACAGATATCCCAAAAAATATGAGTGTTTGAGGAAGAGGAAAGGAGAGCCACATCTTTTCCAGTTTACAAACAAATATGCTGAGATCACAGGAGTATATTCAAAGTTCATACACACATACTCGCACACATCCCTCAGGGACTCCCGTAGTAATATCTGTTATGTTGCCACCCACGCTGTGTTAATATTTGTGCAAAGGGAACTATGCCTAGTTCATTTGGGAACTACCTCAAGGCTGCTCAGCTTCCAGGTTCCGAGCAAAGACCGCACTGAAAAATCCTGGTACTATTGTTAGGACAGAATAGGTAAAGTTGACTTGCAGTTGCATTTAGGAGCTGAGATGTGGGAGTCCCCTCTTTCATGTTATACAGTTGCTGCTACCAGTGCCCCACCTAGTGGCTAAATGTGGCAATAAGACTGTCTCTGAGGTCACATTAAAGCAGAGATCAATGAATGGTTGCCTCATAGCTGAGTATTTAGAGTGTGCAAATACTTTATATTGTAATATATATATACTGGCTTAGGGTAAGCACGTATCCATTTACGTACAACATTTATGAGGATGCCACTGCAGCAAGACTGACGATATACTGGTTTCAATTATAACACAAGGAACCACATGCACGGTGCCAGTCCATAATACACTGGTTGGAGACCTGGATGCTGTAGCAGTTCCAGTAAAGGTACAATGGTTTAAGTGGAAATGTCTGTTATTGATCCTGGTGGCCATATACCAGCAGAAGTAAAAATAAGCTGCTCTCAATTAACCCGCATTGATTTGAATTAAAAGAAAAATGGATCAGCCCTGAATACAACTCTGGTGTCTCAAGAAAAGCCTTTCTCAGACCAGCAGTGAGTGGCTTTTAGGCAGCAATAGGTGTTTGGTTCAGGAAAGGAAATGGCTGGTTTTAAAGTGTGGTTACGGTCAGAAAAGTACTGTAGAAAAATTAATGTTCCTTATTTTTTCTTTCTCAGTACTTCCATATCCCAGGGGCTCCGTTTGCAGGTGAAAAGAGGAGTTTTTGAAAAGCCAGTCCTGCCAGCTGGACCAGGAATTTCTAAACTGGTCTCAGATCAGCACCAGTGGTAAAGATTCTGGAAATGAAATTCAGTGGACACTTGTGTAGGTGGTGCACGGGGCCCAGATCATTCTCCCATAGCTATGTACTGGTCAGCAGCGGTACAGTCTACCAGCACCTCTTTAGATCTGCCTTCTTGTCCTCAGAATCTCAGACACTGTGTTAACAGGAGCAAAAGCTTCTTTGGCTCAGTGAAGCCAACTGATCTGGCTTGAAGGCAAACAGGAAGTAATAGGATGACACATGAGTTGAGTGAAAAGATGTCATCTTTGCACTGTTGGCTTTCTAGTACACTTCATAAAAGTGTTCAAGGGGTGGGAATTAAATGCAGTAAGGTACCTGGTTTACTCCAAGGCCTCAAATTGTGGGAAAAGAATGAGTGGCAATGAAAAAGCTACAGTGCAAAGGGGGAGTGAATATGTCCTGTCTAATTTTGAGCACACCCAAATACTGTGGGTTCAAAAGTTTAACTTGAATTTGAATGTTGCTGGATTTACACTCCTCTCAGGAAAGTCTAATTAAAAAAAAAAAAAGCAGAGAGCCGGGGAAAAAAGTCACCAGTAACAATGCAGAGTAAAGAATGGAGAAGCAAGTTGGGGGTAGCATGAAACAAAAGGAACCGAGAACAGGAGACAGAAAAATTCAAATGAAAAAAAAATAGTTAATGTGCCACATCTGTGTGCTACCTATCCCAGCTCGACCACTCGGAAATATTTCTGTACCTACTAAAGAGCACATTCTCCTTTAACTAGACACAGAGCTAGACCTACAGCTGGCAGAGCTGCATACATTTCCACCAGCTGTGGATCTGGCGCCAAGTTTTTAATAACTATTGGAAAAACATATGGGTCTCAAAGTTGATATGTGTGCAGGAGACATGCCCTGTCATGGTCTGTCCTTCACTTATCCTGGGGAGAATTTCAGTCTCCAGGGGCATCAATCCAGCACTTCCCCAGCACTAAAGCCACACGAAAGGGAAGCTCCCCCTGAAAATTTCCAGTTCATAGAAAGGATCCAGATTCCTTACTTCAAATTCCCTGTCTGCCCTTTGCCATAAACAAGCTACCCTCACCACCACGCTCCTAGATTAGATGTGCCCCTGCCCTCTGTCCTCCACTCCCATTCCTCTGGATGGCTCTTCTCATGAGCCCATCCCCCTTGCCAACGAGCTGGCTACAGTCATGAATTCCATCCCCTCTCCCCACCGCTAGAGATAAGCTATGGTAATGACCCCCTAACCCATCCCACAGGCTTGCTATTCTCATGACCAATGACCTTCGCATCCCCAGTCTGGCTGCAGATATGACTCCCTGTGCCCTTGTCCTTATAGACTGGGTCTGCACCTCAGAAGGCTGTGCAAACACACTCCATCTTTGGACAATTTCCAAATGAGGAAACTGAGGCACAGAGAAGGGAAGTATCTTGCTCAGGAGTTAGGATTGCTGAAGCCAGGATTCACTCTCAGGAGTTGATGGATCCCAGTCTCATTCTCATTCTCCAAGAATGAGACCGGGCTCATAAAATGCACTCAAATGAATCTACCAACCAAGTGGCTCCGAAGATGAACTGAGCTGGGCTCTTGGGAGAGCAGAAGCAAGTTTTGTGGTGTGGGGAATGTTGGGAGCTCACCCAGGCAATGTGTTTGTATGCCAGGCTTTGAGAGGGTGGGATCTGCAGTTTCTGCTCTCCTAGCCCTACAAAGCAGGGTTTGTAAATGTACAGTCACATTACTCCCCAGGCATTAAAAACTGAGGATGGACTGGTACTGAGTAGCCTTACTAGCCTGAGCACCAGACACCAGCAAGGCACTGCCCAAATTTGTGCATGGTCGAAAAAGTTCCCCCTCAGCTGGCAATAAGTGTGACATTCCCTGGGTAAAATATTCTTCTCCACCCACTGCCAAAATGGCATCACTTCCACATTCTCCCACCTCTCACTCCCATCTATCCATCCACCACTACTTGCCTTTGCCCCAGAACGTCTTGCCCATCAGCTTCCCCCCTCCCTGCAACCCCATTGCAGATGCCAGAGGTGGCTCCCCTTGAGGATCAGCACTATTTTACAGAGGTGGGTTTTGAGCTTCTATAATTTGGATCCAGATCAGAATCTGAATTTACCTTAAGTTTGAGAGTCCTCTGGATCCGCCATTCTGTATCTAGTCCCATTAAAGCTCTAGGGGGGCTGGAGCCAATGTTCTGGTTCAAGACTAGCACCATACGGAGGAGTGTGGTGAAAAAGAGATTAATTTAAACAGTGATGATTTCTGTTCCCCATCACCCTTAGCTACATCTATCAAGGGCAAAAATGAACAGGACTGATACCTGGGGAAAGCTCCAAGGCTGCACTCAAAGGGTAGGTCTACAGCCTTCCAGCCAAGCACGCGCTAGTCAGGCTTATGCTAGCTCACTAAAGCAGCAATGTGGACATTGCGGCACGGGCTGGGTTCTCAAAACTGGGGTGCTGAGTGGAGCTCCAGCCTGGGCCTGCAACATCCACATTGCTATTTCTAAAAGCAGCAAAGAGTCCTCTGGCACCTTATAGACTAACAGACGTTTTGGAGCATGAGCTTTCATGGGTGAATACCCACTTCGTCGGATGCATGGGTATGTTTATGGCAAAGGGCAGACAGGGAATTTGAAGTAAGGAATCTGGATCCTTTCTATGAACTGGAAATTTTCAGGGGGAGCTTCCCTTTCGTGTGGCTTTAGTGCTGGGGACGTCCATGCATCCGACGAAGTGGGTATTCACCCACGAAAGCTCATGCTCCAAAACGTCTGTTAGTCTATAAGGTGCCACAGGACTCTTTGCTGCTTTTACAGATCCAGACTAACACGGCTACCCCTCTGATAATTGCTATTTCTAGTGCACTAGCTTGAGGCCCATTAGCACAGGTCTGTTTACTTAGCCCTGGAGGCTGTTTCCCAGCCACAACATAGACATTGCCACAGACTAAAGCTGGGGCCCTGAGCTTGCAACAGCCCTCTGTAGCATGTCACCCAACAGGGACCAAAACAGAGGTGAAGTGTGTCATTAGTAGCAAGCTGTGAAAGCCCAGGGCCGGTGCAACCACTAGGCGAACTAGGTGGCCACCTAGGATGCCTAGTGGTTGAAGGCACCTAAAAGCCCGCTCAGGCAAGGAGGTAGAGTGGAGGTGAACTGGGGCGGGGGAGCGCAGGGAGGGCTGCCCGCAGTAACGGGGGGGGGCACACAGGGGAACTGCTCCCCACCCAGATCACCTCCACTCTGCCTCCTCCGCTGAGCACACAGCCCCTGCTCTAATTCTCCTCCCCTCTCAGGCTTGCGGCACCAATTGGAGGAGAATTAGAGCAGCACCAGCGTGCTCAGCGGAGGAGGCGGAGTGGAGATGAGTTGGGACGGGCTCCCCGGGCGGGGTTAGCTGCAGAGGGGGGGTAGCTGCTCCGGGGGGGCTCCCCGGGTGCAGGGGGCGGCGGGCTGGGTTAGCTGCCATGGTAAGCGGGGTTAGCTGCCGCAGGAGGGGGCTCCTCTGGTGGGAGGGGCAGGTGGGCGTGGTTAGCTGCCACGGGGGTGGTGGCGGCAGGTGGGATTAGCTGGTTGTGGGGGTGGCGCAAGATGGCACCAACTCTGTGAAAGCCCAAACCATCGGGTGATTCCCTGTTGATACACACACTCAGAGAGTGGGCCAGATCCCCCAGTGGTGTGAATCAGCTTCACTCCCTCTGTCAGTGTTTAACAGCATTCCTGCCCTATGCTGCTAAGAGGTTCATTTTCCCTCTCTTCCTTCTCTGCCCTTAGCCTCCCCTTCTTTCTCCTTCCCACATCTCCCCACCAGTTGCTCTCTTTCCCCCCCATCACTCTGTGTCTTCTCTGCAGTCTCACCATGGACATTTCTCAGCGTGTAACTATAATGTATGCTCCAGAGTCAGAAGTTCAGGTCCTCAGTTGGTGTGGATGGCTGCAGCTCCACTGACTTCAGCTGAGGGTGTGGCCCTGACAACTGAAGATAGGAGAATCAGAGTTTGGGCCCCTTTAAGAGCACTTAGAGCATTTCCATCTATAGATATACTTATTACATGGCTTCGAGATTTCTGGAGACCCAGGAGGGTGGGATGGTCGGACAGAGGATGTGGTCAAGAGCACAGAGGAGCACTAGTCACAGTTTAGACAGACATCAAGGCTCTTTTCATTCTCACTGAGATCCTTTCATCCTCAAAGGCTTGTTGAGATGATCTGTAGAAATGAACAAAGGGTGCTCTGAGTCCTCAGGAGGTGGAGGGCATGGTCTAGAATAAACAGCCCATTTGCTGATTGAGGAGCTGCTTTAATGAACAGTGAAATGGATTAAGTCCTCCTTACTTGGAAGAACAATGGTTGTAAAAATGGAGACCCTTGAAGAAGGAGTGCAAAGTAAGGGGAGAACTTAGGATGTGGACAGAGACCTAAAGGGTTCCCCACGGGCATGGAGCATTCAGCTAGTCCGGTAGCCAGCCCACCCAGTCACCAAACCAAACACCTACCAAAACAAACCACGCCACTGCATACATAACTCTTCCTTTGGGACAGGATGCGAGAGATCAAGAATCACACATGATAGATGTTAACCACATTGCTTAATGCACACTGGAAGATGCTGAAATACTGTGGCAATGAGCATGGTATAAGAACCTGAATAGAACAGAATAGTTCTCTTCAATATGCTGCATGTGCAGGTCTACGTTGTAGCTCACCCTAGGCTAAGCTATGGGTTGGTGCCTTATATAAAATTATAATACCCATAATTTAGTAACTGACTAAACTATGTTCTGAAATACCCATGCTTCTCCAGATCATTGCTACTGTTTCATCAATTATTGATCTATTTCAGGCATCTATAGCACCCCCATCAGTATAGTAGCTGATGGGAGAAGTGTGGTCCAGTAGAAAGGACACATAATTTGGCATTAGGAGGCCTGTCTTACCAGCCTGCTCACTGCATGACATTAAGCACATCACATTATTTATCTGTGCCTCCGTTTCCTCATCTGTAAAATGGAGGTGATGATGCTGATCCATCTTTGTGTAGTGCTTCAAGATCTGCAGATCAAGGTCTTGCAAGTATGTTTGCCATCCTTTTGCCCTGCAACTGAGACCCACATGTTTTCCCCATGGTAATTAAAAAACCTGGAGACAGACCCTCAGCTAGTGTATATGCTAAACAGTAAAAATACCTAATTGCCTTAGTATCTTTTGTGACATTGCCTGTGTCCACTTAGCCCATTAAAGACAGGCTACCTGCCTCCTTTAGTGGACAGGCACATTGTAGGTTAGCTCATAGTAAGAGGCGCAACATGAACATAACCCCCTGGATTCACTAGTCATGAACGTTCTTCTTTCAGATAACCAGGCACCTCCGCTACCTCTGCCTTACACCAATGCCCTCATATCCTTGACAGCAGAGTGGCTGTTTAGCACAGGTGGCCATTGTGTTGATCGAACAGGGGTAACCCTGGTCTCCTCACACCAAGCAGTGCTGGGCTTCTCGGCTAGTTCTTTGGAGAGCTCTCATGTCTGCCTTTGCAGGCTACTCAGCTGAACCCCAAAGATGTCTCTGTGCTTGGAGGTCTCATGGCGGAGCTACACTGGACCTTTTGCCTAGGATGGTTGGTTTGGTTTGGGGAGGTCTTGGAGAGTTCTTTTATTAGGGAAGCCCTTTTTTTTCATTTTGGAAGAACCCCAGATGGGCTTCCTGGAAAAACTAATGTGCAAGCGGCTTGACATTAAGCACTGAGTAATCCTGGAAGCACAGACCTGATGTCTCTACAGGCAGCAATAAACTTTTCAGCACAATATTGTAACCTCAATTCTTCCTCCTCTAATGGCTTTTCTCCATGCCATTAATATTGTTGCAAAACTTACTCTCTCTGCTCACACAACACGCTCACCAGCAGCCAGCCACAAGAGTCAGGGCGAGGGTGAGGGAGCATTCGTTTTTCACCAAGCTCAGAACTCTATGTGATCAAAGGAAACTGTTCTTCAGAATACAGGAAAGAAAAACAAAACAAACCCCTCCATGGTTTGGTGTCTGCCTTCATTTGTGCTGTACAGGATTAACATAAACTAAATTGGGAGTGGTGGCACCGTGGGATAATGAATTACACCCCCCACCACACACACACACCTCTCTCTATAGCTAGGTTCAAGTCTGGAAGTTTCCATCTATTGTACAGACTCAGGCTAAAGCAGCCTGGATCAGGCTCCCAATCCAAACGCATGTGTGTCACTGCACAGCATATCGAATTCTCTTGATGAAGGCAATCTTGTCCCCCTCCATCAGCTACCTTCCTAATAGCAAGAAATGTCTCTATCTGTCTGCCCATTGACACTGCTGCCATTGAAACCCAATTCACATGGTTAGTGTGCTGTCCAGGTCACTGGCAGTGCCTATGCTAAGGGCCAAGTTCAGTGTGGGAATAAGCGAGTGCAACCCCATTGCTTTCATTAATGTTTCTTCTACTTACGCTGCAGCTATGAATTGAGTCTTAGGACTCTGTAATGGATGTGAGTAAAAAGCTCTCTGCTTTATTGACTACATCAGCTCAGTTGAAGGTCTCTACAGCAGTGACTAAACAGTCCAGGTATTCCATCCCAGCATACATTGAGTCTTGTGTTAAACCCCAAATGGATCCTTCATGAGCTTTCCTCCCAGTTGGGGTGTTTAGGGGTTCTGATTGGGATGCACTGGGAACCTGTCTAGATTATTAAATTTATGTATGGAGAAGGCAAGATTTTGCAGATTTCCCATGATGGCTTTCGGCCACCCAGCTTTGGTTATGGGTGAAACCACATTCCTTGTGTTCATGCAGCTTTCCAGAAAGAGGCAGCACTCCTGGGAGCACTGACTGCTGCTTCTGTAATGGTTCTGATAGCAGTAGCACCTTCTGGAGGTAGTGATCATGGCACTACTGTCCCGCTGTGGAGATTACATATCTCTACTGCTCCTTGGATGTTTGGGGGCTATCAGGAAATAAGACCTTCCATGCTGGTGCTCCTGTAGGGGAAATACGCACACACACACACACAGAGTTGAAAATGTAATACTGAACATTTCTTCTACGGAACTCCAAACACTAGTAGACAGAAGCGATAAATACCTGCTTTCAGGTTACTATGAAGTTGTGTGCACTGTAAAGTTCTGTGTAATGATGTCAGTGACCCAGTAGCTTGACTTATTGCTTGTGCACTTATTAATGACATGATCATTAAATAACTCACTTCACTTGGTGGACATATAGGGGATTATGGGACACAAAGCAAATGTCAAACCCATCTAGTAGTGATGTATTCTATCTTACCATGTGCAGGAAAATCAGTTTAATTCCCCATTCTGACTGCTCAAGCTGTCAGGGGCTAAGAGTGCTGTAGGTGCAACGCACTTAGTTCCTGGAGGGGAAGAATGGCATTGCACTACTCAACAGCAATCTCTCAAGACAATTAAAAATCAGCACTGATGGGCTCCGTAGAGGATCCCGTCAATATAATCAAATGCAAAGTAAGGGATATTGGAAGAAAACTTTTTCATCTGCTCAGGCATGCTGTTGAATTTGGAATTAGATGTAGACTAGCAAGAAAAAGTCTTACGGTGAAATCCTGGCCCCACTAAATCAATGGCAAAATTTGGGAAGATAGATGGTTAAAACTCTTAAAAAAACACCCTTAGACGATTTTAAGGCCTAGCTTGACAAAGCCCTGGCTGGGATGATTTAGCTGGGATTGGTCTTGCTTTGAGCAGGGAGTTGGACTAGATGACCTCCTGCAGTCTCTTCCAACTCTAATCTTCTATGATTCTATGTTCTTGCAATTAAAATTGTTTGCAGTGCTGTTAAGTCATATTGGTCTCAGGATATTAGAAAGACATGGTGCATGAGGTAATATATTTTATTGGACCAACTTCTGTTGGTGAAAGAGACAAGCTCACACAAAGCTCTCCTTCAGGATCTGAAGTAGAATTGGGAGCTGGATGACCTGGAGTCTATGCCTGCCTCTACCCTGAACTCACTGTGGGCACCTTACTATGCTAGATTTCAAAAGATATGCTGCTTCTCAGGATTTGCAAAATCATAGGAAAGTTCATGAAAAGTAAACACAAAAGATGTTAAAATGGTGGAAGCACCTTTGAATGAATAACCCCAGAAATCTGTTTGCAGTATTTACCATGTCATTCACACTCAGTTACAAAAACAGCGCATTGTGCACTGTAGCTGATGGTTCCAGCGAAAAGTTATTTTCCATGCATATTGTAACTTCAGTGTCATTTCAATGTCCATATTGTATAAGAATGTGTGGTAAGCGCATCCATCAAGAAGCACCCACGTAATTTACCTCCTAAGCAAAAGGTAAACTTGATAATTAGAGCTAGTTGGAAATTTCCCCCTCCCATGAAAATGTTCAACGAAGAGTAAAAAATTTTCAGTTTTGTCAAAATTTTCTCTGGAAAATGTTGAGTTTTTGACAAAAAATCAAAATCTGAAATAGTTCAGCCCAAAAGTAAAATATGTCGATTCTGAAATGCCTGGAGCCTGCTTGGTACATTAAGGAGGTGCAAGATAGCAATGGCATGGCCATGGAGCATCATGGGGGATGAAGTCCAGTTGGGGCTTCCAGCAGGGGAGCATCAGGCATCTGAACTACACCTCCCATGGAGCACAGCATTGGTATTTCCAAATCAAAATATTTGAGGTTTGGGGCATTCTTCTGTTTAACAAAAAAGTGAAATTTTCCAAGGAAGGCAGACTCTTTTCACGAAAACTTTTCATTTAGTCAGAAATCCAATTTCCTCTAGAAAAACAGTTTAAACCACAAAATATCAACAAGCCCCACTGTTAATGTTCAAGGCTGAATAAAGGAGACATTTGCTTAGATGTGAAATGAGGCAGTAAAACAAAATAAAATCGGGACTGCTTGCTGTCACGTTGCTGTACCTTAGGAGCCTGCAGAACTTCCTGCTGACAGCAGTGTTAGCATGCTTCATGCAGAAGAACTGCTGGGTTCAAATTCCACAAGCACTCCCTGTGCCTGTCATGCTACCAGCAAGGACAAAGGACATTGAGTACTCAGTGAGTACTGTTCTCCAGGCCACTGCTGGCAGCTTTGAATTAATACACTAATTGAGCAGTAGTAGTTGTTCTTAGAAACCTCAGTCAGGAATCAGGGCTCCATGGTGCTAGGTGCTGCATAAATACAGTACAAAAGGATGAGCACCTCCACACTAAGAGAAAACAGGTGATGGCAGACAGACAGAGGAGTTCAAAGTAACTGTGAGACAGCTGGGATTAATGCAATAAGCAGAGATGACAGCACACCAGCCAGGGCCGGCTTTAGGACGTGTGGGACCCGATTCAAAAGAGCTGATGCCGAAATGCCGTTGAAGACAGCTCAGTCGGTTGCCACTGTTTCTGGCGGCACTTCAGCGGAGGGTGCGGGAACCCTCTTCTGGACACTGCGGGGCCCGATTCCCGGGAATTGGGGGAATCTCCCTAAAACCAGCCCTGACACCAGCTGCTTAGACAGAGATAAAGAGAGTGCTAGTTAAACTGTCCCAGAGCATCCTTTCCCATCATGCTCTGAGCCTGATGTAAAACCTGGCATGGAATCTTGGAGGACTCTACGTGATCCAAAGTCCTGGTCAGGAATTCAGAAGGAATCTCTTCAGGACATCATGCTGAAGCATGCGGCAAGCGTTATTATACGCAACAATGAGACTTTCTGGCAAATAAAGAGCAGTGCTAATGAGATTCCCAGCTGTGCTAACATGAGGCCCATACACAGGAAGGGGTGAGGTTATGTAAAATAAGAATACAGATTCATATGAATGGACAGGTGTGATGCAGAGAGACCCACCATGCCCTGCTCAGACCCCACATTTCATGATCCAGGTGGGTTCCCACCACCATGCACAGCCCCAGTCCTTCATGGGGATTGCACTAGCAGTGGAGAGTTCCCTTGGAGAGTTGGAGAGAGAGAGAGGTGTGATCCAACAGGATATGAGCAAACACACACAGTCCTGCACTTAACGTTGTTTTTATTTGCTGTAAGTCGGTCACATGAACAACAGGACCACCAGAGCAAAGCAGGGAAATCTGGCTTTGCATTAACCGTATCAGTCACGTGCTCCTCCCAGTGGGTTCCTACAGCCTAGCTTACACAGGAAAAGCCAGAGGAAGAAGAAAAGGCTTTTGGAAGAAGCACACATTAGCGCGCAACTGGAAAGATTGCTAATGGGTGTGACTTCCTGGAGTCTGCTTCAAGGGGCTGTTTTTTTATTGGCTTGCCAGGAAATATGGAGTGGACAGGATGCTGCCCCCAGAGTTCCAGAGGGGGATGGAAGAGGAGCTGGAATCCCCTGGAACTCTCAACCCCAGGACATCTGAGATGGAAAAGGAAAATCTGTCTTCCTCGGAGAGATTAAGCTTGTGAGGTTGTCAGCTGATGGAACCGCTTTAAGAGGAGAGTTGAGACCAAGCGTGTATAGATGCTGCCAGGGACAGGAGGCACCCAGGACATGTGGACAGTTTAGGTGAATTTTATTATTTATAATGCTCAGTTACCAATGAAAAACCAGTCCCTAATGTAACCTTTGAAATATTTATCCAGACTCTCAGGGTACTGGCTGATTTCCCATGCGCATCTGTAATTGTCTACATTGCCTGATGTTTCTCACATCTTTCAGAATGCTATCAGCTCCTTGCGTCTTCCTTAGCCCCAGCTGTTTCCCTCCCCTCCACTCCAGGAGCAGAGTTCATCCCTTCCATGGACAATCATTTACTTTAACCAGCACCAGCACCTCCAGGAACCCCATGTCCTCCCCTGGTAACCCTCCCCATCCTTCCTTCTCCAGCCCTTTCAGACAGCCTTAGAGGAAACAAAAGCACTATAGGGCCTGACTGGCCTAGACTCCAGATCCTAACACCCCTGGACTGGTGGTGCTGGAAATCTGGACCCACATCTGAATTTACCTGATTGAAGCCATCTCAATATCTAACCAACCTTCCCCCTCTTCCAAACCAGGCAAGTGGAGTATTCCTACTCTGCTCCTAGACCTTCCACAGCATAATAACCCTGTGTGCTGTGGATGCCAATTACAGTGGGATTTGCATATGGGGAGTTGGAACTAAAGCCTCCATCCACCTAGCTCCAAACACACAGGCCTCTACTACTTGAGCTAAAGGAGAGCTCCTCTAGGTGGCAGTAGTAGTATATTCCTTATCCTCACTTTGCAGCTAGCAACATCAGACATTCATTCATACAAAACCTAACCATTACAGCCAGGGGCGGCTCTGGACATTTTGCCGCCTCAAGTACGGCGGCATGCCGCGGGGGGCACTCTGCCAGTCGCCGGGAGGGCGGCAGGTGGCTCTGGTAGACTTCCCGCAGGCATGCCTGTGGAGGGTCCACTGGTTCCACGGTCCGCTGGTCCCACGGCTTTGGTGGACCTCCCACAGGCGTGCCTGCGGGAGGTCCACCGGAGCCGCGGGACCAGCGGACCCTCCACAGGCATGCCTACGGGAGGTCCACTGGAGCCGCCTGCCGCCCTCCCTGCGACCGGCAGAGCACCCCCCACAGCATGCCGCCCCAAGCACGTGTGTGGCGCGTTGGGGCCTGGAGTCACCCCTGATTACAGCAGCACTGAAACTGCCTCTACTCCATGCCTCCTCACCCCAAATGTCCTCCCTATTCACCCCAAACTCCCAGAAGCCCTTCTCTTTCCTTATCACCCCAAATTGCCACTGAAAACAGGTTTTGCTTGTATAAAATGTAATGGACTGGAACTTCCAGGGCCTGATCCAGAGCTCACTAAAGTCTAAGGAAGTCTCCAGCTGGGTCTCAAGACAGAACCAATTCCCTCTACTCAGAGAGAACATTCTTCAACCTTGTTTGAGCTCCCTTTATTCCCACACCCTGAAATAAATCTAAGAAACCTCCCAAGCGTGAATACTGCCCCCACCTCACACCACTGCTTCTGGCCTGAGAGTATCACTGCCCCGTTTGGGAAGAGTCATAGAATTCTAGAATATTAAGGTTGGAAGAAACCTCAGGAGGTCATCTAGTCCAATCCCGTGCTCAAAGCAGGACTATTACCAACTAAATCATCCCAGTCAAGGCTTTGTCAAGCCGTGCCTTAAAAACCTCTAAGGAAGGAGATTCCACCACCTCCCTAGGTAACCCATTCCAGTGCTTCATCACCATCCTAGTGAAATAGTGTTTCCTAATATCTAACCTAGACCTCCCTCACTGCAACTTCAGACCATCGCTCCTTTTTCTGTCATCTGCCACCACTGAGAACAGCTTAGCTCCACCCTCTTTGGAACACCCCTTCAAGTAGTTGAAGGTTGCTATTAAATCCCCCCTCACTCTTCTCTTCTCCAGACTAAGTAACCCCAGTTCCCTCAGCCTCTCTTTGTAATTCATGTGCCCCAGCCCCCTAATCATTTTCATTGCCCTCCGTTGGACTCTCTCTAATTTGCCCACATCCCATCTGTAGTGGGGGGACCAAAACTGGATGCAGTACTCCAGGTGTGGCCTTACCAGTGCTGAATAGAGGGAAATAATCACTTCCCTCGATCTGCTGGCAATACTCCTACTAATACAGCCCAATATGCCATTGGCCTTCTTGGCAATGAGGGCACACTGCTGACTCATATCCAGCTTCTCATCCACTGTAATCTCCAGGTCCTTTTCTGCAGAACTACTACTTAGCCAGTCAGTCCCCAGCCTGTAACAGTGCATGGGATTCTTCCTTCCTAAGTGCAGGACTCTGCACTTGTCTTTGTTGAACCTCATCAGATTTCTTTTGGCCCAATTCTCCAATTTGTTTAGGTCACTCTGGACCCTATCAGATGTGAGTTCCACATCAGGCTGATGGAAATAAATAATTAATCCCTGGCATTCCCCAAAGGTGTCATTAAGGAGTAGCAAATTAGTGATTAGCAGCAACAAGAAAGAAAAAAATATATAAACAAAGAAGTCATAGCCCTGTCCACGAGGAGAGCACTTCTAAAAATCCTGTAACAGAGCTCATTAAATATACATGCCTTTGTCGCTGACTATCCATCCTGATTAGGGCATGACATCAGGACTTGGATTCCAGACTGCTCCTGCTTTTTTTTTACCAAAGAAATAAAAGCAGAAAATCCATCCAAATGAAAAATCTTTTCCCTCTTTCTATCCCAGCATCTTCAGTCAGCTGCTGTGAGCATCCCAGTCCTTGAGAAGAGAGCTTGCAGGTGGTCAGTTTCCACAATAGGTCTCCACTCAGGTTCACAGGGGACTGTGAGCTGCCAAAAAGTGATCAGGGGGAGTCCAGGAACAGTTGGAGATGGGGCAGGACAGAAGGATGAGACTGATGATCAGAAGTGACTGATGAGCAGAGTTTGGGTGCTGAACACCTTTGGAAGTCTGCCCCTGAGTGCCATAGCATAGGCTCTTGGGAGCTGAGCATGTTTGATGATCTGATCCATATTTAGGTGCATACATGGGAGCTGAGCTCTAGTGCATATCTAGTCCCATGTCATCTAAGCCTTCTCAGTGCACATCTAGTTGACACTGGTTAAAATGCCACCAGCACCTTGTCTACCCTACAGCTTCCACTCTTGTCCCCAGCCAGTCAGGTTATTGAGACAATGTTAAATACACTTACCTCATGTCTACATTATAGCTTCTACTGTTGCTATGAATTCAGACACACCCTAAGAACATTCAGCCCATCCACTCAATAGTTTAGAGGAACATTCCAGTGCCTCTTTTTCTCTTTAACAATATTCAGATTCTGTAACTTTTAATTGGAAGAAACATATAAATGAAAGTGTTTGAGGGGAAAATGCACTAGAGCTGTCCAATGTTAATAAAACTGGTAAACAAGGATTGTCCCCTTTGTGAGCGATGTTAACATAACATATCAATGATGCTCTACAATCATAACATCACAGGAAACCAGCATGGCTGAAAGATAGGTCACTGACTTAACTTACATCATTATTGAAGGGACATTGTTCAAAGGGTAGGGTTTTGTCAGTAGGAGTTCTTTTTTAAATGTCAGAGAAATATAAATCTCTTCCAGATGTTGCAATAAAATCAGTCCTAAACAGATGGAAACATCCCTTAGAAATGTTTTCTACTCAAACGCAACAGTATCAGAGACGCAGGAAATAAAACTGATGGCTGCATCATTGCCCAAGATGAACTTAGTGTAGAAACTACATGAGCAGCAGCAGCAATGATGGAAATTAAATTAGGTCTTAAAAATGTTTTTACTTGAAATAATTGAAGGTTTTGCAATGATGACCCTGCTTGAACTTTCAGCACAGATTAAGCTTGGGACCTCTGGATCTAAAAGCATGAAAACACTGTATAGGAGTCAGGTATTATAACTGTTTGAATTAAAGGATTAGAATCCATAGCATGGAGGAAGTTGAGACTCATACATCTCTTACACAGTTTAACCACTAGAATGGGACAAAGACACTTGGACAGTGAGTTACAGTATTTTATTAATAAAACAGATAACTATTTTTTAATACAGAGGTCCCAGTCCTCAAATCTGCTGCAGGTTAACGATGTCCCTGAGAAGCTCTCCAGTGTAAAGGAGATCCCCAGATGATGTGGAGCCAAAGTAGGGCATTTACCCCACCATCCCCCTATCAGGATAAGGGACATTCGGGGGAGAATGACAGTATCGCCTTGTGCATTCAAAACTCTCTGCCAAGTCCCGAAAAGTAGGAGATTGTTTCAAAAAGCATGAGATCTTAAAAATAACAAATTTTCCAGTTCTTTTCCTTTGCTCTCTGGATTTGAGCCTCTGTGTTATAGTCAGTTCATATTTTCAGGCTCTTCTTGGCAATCATAAGAGCTAGAAATATGGTGCTGAAGAAAAAACACCAAATATCATGAAACTTATAATAGAATCACAAGAGCTGATGGTGCACTTTAACATAATGCTGATTGAAACAGTGGTACATGAAAGAGCACTAGGGAACATTTAATGTTACGAGCAGGGTCTACATGGACCAATTAATGTGTGACGTGCTAGTGTGCTTTAAAAATTATATCTGTGATGGGCTGGGTCACAGAGACCCCCTTGGGACTGCCATCTGATGTGCTGAGACTACCTCTGAGCCCATTTTCCCTTCCTCCTTGGGACTTCAGAACCCTATTTTGTTGAGCCCGACATGCTAGCCTGCCGCAGACACAGGCCCAGGTCTGAACCACATCCCCAAAGCTGCAGACTTAACTGAAAACTACTTAGCAGGTACTCTTGTCTCCAGCACCCAGATACCCAATTCCCAATGGGATCCAAACCCCAAATAAATCAGTTTTACTCTGTATAAAGCTTATACAGGGTAAAGTCATAAATTGTCTGCCCTCTATAACAAAGCTGTTTGCTCCCCCAGGTATTAATTACTTGCTCTGGGTTAATTAATAAGCAAAACTGATTTTATTAAATATAAAAAGTAGGATTTAAGTGGTTCCAAGTAATAACAGACAGAACAAAGTAAGTTACCAAGCAAAATGAAACAAAACATGCAAGTCTAAGCCTAATACATTAAGAAACTGATCACAGATGAAATTCACCCCCAGAGACGTTCCAATAAGCTTCTTTCACAGACTGGACTCCTTCCTAGTCTGGGTCCAGCAATCACTCACACCCCCATAGTTACTGTCCTTTGTTTCAGTTTCTTTCAGGCATCTCTTTGGGATGGAGGGGCCATCTCTTAAGCCAGTTGAAGACAAAATTTAGGGGTTTCCAGGAACTTTTATGTTCTCTCTCTTGTAGGCAGAAACCCCTTTGTTCTCCTATGCAAAATCACAGCAACAAAATGGAGTTTGTAGCCACCTGGGCAAGTCACATGTCCATGAACGATTCAGCTTTTTGCAGGCCAATGCCATTGTTTACATGTTAGTTTGAACGTTCCCAGAAAAGCTCAGATGTGGACTGGTGTCTCCCAAATTCCATTGTCAGTTAAGTGTTTCTTGATTGGGCACTTACTGAGAATAGCCCTTTCTCAAGAAGCTGACCAAATGCTTCACTGAGGATACTTAGAATCAAACACACTGAGATACAAGTGCATAGCCAATATTCATAATTTCAAATACAAAAATGATGCACATACAGAGAGCATAATCATAACCAGCAAACTACAACCTTTCCATAGACTTTACTTCCTCTATACAAGACCTGGTACAACCATAGGACCCTGCTTGCAACAATGATCTATACAGTCACAGTTAGTGTCAATAATGTCACAATACTCCCATCGTACTCATTGCCACACCGTATAGACAAGTCCTTCCCTAATATTTGTATTTTATGTCACCAAGATCTAGGATTGCTACAGGGAAGGTGCAAGGTCAGGACTGAGAGTCTGAGGTGACCATGAAAGAATCTCTGTTTTAAGAAGAAGTTAATCTTTAACTGTCAATGTCAGAGATAGCACTGAATTAACTGCAAAGAAGTGGGTTAATGCAATACTAAGTTTGTTCAGTTAAAATGATTAAAAAAGTCAAGAAAAGCCAGAGCTAAAGTTTCAAAAGCCATTGTAACAATGCATGCTTCTTATGCCATATAGCTTTATTTATTTTTTTAGATTTACTCATAAATAACAGAGTCTTACATATTCCCCCAGAAAACCAGGAATAGAAACAGTAATGTGTGTGTAATAGCACCAAGTTAACATTACTAAAAAGGCAGCTAAAGGTACTTAGTATCTTACAGGATCTGTTCCTTAATGTTGCATTAAGAAAGTTTTGTGTGTTAAATTTCCTAAGTTTCCTTTAAAAAAAAATACTAAAAAGGGGGAAAGAAAGGGAAAAATGCCAAGCAATGCTATACTAAACCATATATTGCCATCTCATCAGCTATCTTATTTCAAATCTTTGTCTGATTTGAATCATCCAGCACTGAATTTTCTGCATGAAACAAGTTGCTCTTTCTATTGGAAGTATCACTTTTATTGACCAGCATGGTAGACTGAGGTTTTCAGTTCTAATTGTCTTCGCCAGCTGCCCTATGTTAAGTCTAAAGGACAGATCAGCAATGAGGATATTAGTAGCCAAACTCAGCAATCAACTCCACCATCACTGATTCGCTTTTGGCAGCTTTCTTGGTATGAATATATTATTAAGATGGAAGACCAATGAATTACAAAGGATGTTCACCAAAGAATGCCACTACACCAGGGCTCAAGTCCTGCTGGAATACTCTGGAATGCCATTCCAACACTTTTTGGGGAAGCCAAAAGGTATCAGTACTTCTGGTACTATCATTTGCAGGAAGTACTGGACATGCATTCCAGAACTTCTTGGAAGTGTGTTCTGGCACTTCCTTTTTTGGGGAGTGGTGGGGGCCGGGGACTGAAGCTCTACTGCACTATACAGCCAGCAATCACATGGTCACCAAAAGATTCAGTACAGAGATAAGACTGCCAATGATGTACATGAACACTCAGACCACCTTAAGGACCTAGCAGAGATTGATCTAGGTTGTGCTTGATCTGCAAGGAAGTTGCAGCCCTTTGCTATTTGCCATGATGCCATGGAGAAGGAAGAGCAACAGCTGGTCAGAGCAAATGAGATGTTCGGTTCAACACAGTAACCTTGACTTCACGTGCTCCTTAACAGTTTTGAATCATGCACTCCCCATTCTGATGACTACCATAAATATTTCCAGTCAGCTCACTCACTGTTCTGACCGTGCTGGGCCATTGGGCGGTGGAATTATGTTAATTCTGCCATCAGAATGATTAGCCATTCCATTTCAGCTGAGAAAATATTGGAAATTAGCTGATGATTTATTCTGCACTGTTATTTTATCTCATACTCTTAAAACAGCATTTTGGTCTCCCTGCAGGATGCTTGCCAATTAGCAAAATCAAGGAAGGCAGAGAGAAATCCAGGCCTTTGACACATGTGATAGATTCAAACCAGAAGAATATAAGAGAGTGCTGGAAGGCAGGTATATCAGCCTTCAGAATGAGTAAGGCTTTGTTCCCTGGATAACCAAACAAAGGCTATTACAGGCCAATAAAGCAACTTGATGCCAATTAACCAGTTAAGGCTGTTAGGCTAATAGAGACAGCTGGAAACAATCAAGGTCCCACTTTTACTGTTTAAAAGCTTTTCTTCCAGTGCCCTCGAAGAGGCTGAGGTGAAAGGAGCTGAAGGAGAGGAAGCATTGCTGAATCCTGAGGTAAGGGTGAAGATAGGAAAAGGGGACCACAGGGGAAGTGGCCCAGGGAATCAAAGCAGTGTCAGTGGTGAAGGGAAAGCCACCAACAGCTGCTACCATTAGGGTCCCTGGGTTGGAATCCAGAGTAGATGGAAGGCCCAGGTTCCCCACCCCCCTATTCTCTACAGAGATCCCCTGGAGAAGGGAAGCAGGACTCGGTCCAGACAGGACGCCAAACTGCACCTACTGAGCTCTATGGAGCAACAAAGACTGTGGGGTTTTCCCCCTTCCCATCTCCCATACTGGCCGGCGATGAAAATAACTCAATAGGCTGTGACTCTTGCTGCTACACTGAGAAAAGGAGGTCACATTGGGGCCTTATCGAATTTCTGAGGCCACTGAAACTGCCCAGAAGCGTGGGACCCACCAATACAGGCTCGGGACTTTGACACACACAGCTCCAGTTGATCCTTTCATTGGGCCTAGATGGACCCACTCTCAAGGGGTTTATGAAACTGACATCTCACTTCCCACTGGGGTTTTCAGACATGTCTGACCTTAAATTCCATCCTTTAAGGGAACAGCCTAATGGATGGACATCGTTCTAACTCATCCTTTCTCTGAACTAGCTGATAGGCTTTAAGCTCAGGCGTGGTGTGAGGGAGCTGATCTTTGATAGCTTAACAATCGGAGCAGTACACGGTAGTACTGTCTACTACAAAGAAAAATCATAGGACTTTGGGATGGAAAAGTCCCAAGAGCCCATCTAACCCATACAAAAGTGCTAAGGCAGGATGGTTCGTAGAATCATATAAGATCAGGATTGAAAGAGACTTCAGGAGGTCATCTGGTTCAACCCCCTGCTCAAAGCAGGACCAACACCAACTAAATCGTCCAGCCAGGGCTTTTGTCAAGCCTGACCTTATAAACCCCTAAGGATGGAGATTCCACCACCTCCCTAGGTAACCCATTCCAATGCTTCACAACTCTCCTAGTGAAATAGTTTTTTCCTAATATCAAACCTAGACCTCCTCCACTGCAACTTGAGACCATTACTTCTTGTTCTGTCATCTGCCACCACTGAGAACAGCCTAGCTCCATCCTCTTTGGAATCTCTCTTCAGGTTGTTGAAGGCTGCTATCAAATCCCCCCTCACTCTTCTCTTCTCCAGACTAAATAAGCCAGGTTCCCTCAGCATCTCCTCGTAAATCATGTGCCCCAGCCCCCTAATTGTTTTCATTGCCCTGCACTGGACTCTCTCCAATTTGTCCACATCCTTTCTGTAGTGGGGGGCCCAAAACTGGACTCAATACTCCAGATGTGGCCTCACCAGTGCCGAACAGAGGGGAATATTCACTTCCCTCGGTCTGCTGGCAGTGCTTCTACTAATACAGCTCAATATGCAATTAGCTTTCTTGGCAACAAGGGCACACAGTTGACTCATATCCAGCTTCTCATCCACTGTAATCCCCAGGTCCTTTTCTGCAGAACTGCCACTTAACCAGTCGGTCCACAGCCTGTAGCAGTAAATGGGATTCTTCCATCCTAAGTGCAGGACTCTGCACTTGTCCTTGCTGAACCTCATCAGATTTCTTTTGGCCCAATCCTCCAATTTGTCTAGATCACTCTGGAGCCTATGCCTAGTCTCCAGCATATCTACCACTCCTCTCAGTTTAGTGTCATATGCAAACTTGCTGAGGGTGCAATCCATCTCATCATCCAGATCATTAATGAAGATGTCAAACAAAACCGGCCCCAGGACCAACCCCTGGGCACTCTGCTTGATACCAGCTGCCAGCTAGACATCGAACCATTGATCACTACCCATTGAACCCCACGATCTAGCCAGCTTTCTATCCACCTTAGTCCATTCATCCAATCTACACTTTTTTAACTTGCAGGCAAAAATAACATGGGAGACCATATCAAAAGCTTTGCTAAAGTCAAGATATATCACGTCCACCGCTTTCCCTGTATCCACAGAGCCAGTTGTCTCATCATAGAAGGCAATCAGGTTGGTCAGGCATGACTTGCCCTTGGTGAATCCATCTTAACTGTTCCTGATCACCTTCATCTCTTCCAAGTGCCTCTTCCCATGACATGTTTTTCAGCACTTTTTCTAATCTGATTTGAAATGACCCAAGCAATGGAATTTCCACTGCTTACCTTAGGAGATTATTCCACAGCCTAATGCCTCTCACTGTCAGTAAGTTTTCCCTGACATTTCATGTAAATAGTGCCATTACTCTTAGTTATACCATCTTACACCACTCCTAATAATTTTTCCCACTTGCAGGCATTTAAATGCTTTCCGTACTTATAAATGTACCCTGCTTTATCAGCCTGCTCCAGGAAAATGTTTTCTGCCCTGATATCGCAATTGATAACACATTGGCAGAAAAAATTTGCAATCTTGGCGGCACTTTATCTAATAATGCTCTGATCAATGATGAAATCACACAGTGCATTTCTAAAGGCCCCTCTGCCAATGGTTGACTTTGCCACCACCTATGGAATGTGAGAGGCATTTGACTTCACACCAAGATTAGTGCCTATTGTACAGCTGTGTTAACCACTCTTTTCTACAGCTGTGAAACATGGACAGACTACAGCAGGCGCTTGAAGTGACCAGAATGTTTTCACATGCGTTGTCTGAATCTCATCTGTAACATCAAGCAGCAAAATATCAAAGTCCCGGACCAGTGCTGCATGAATTTTTAATCATATAGGTGGAACTTCGCTGGGTGGTCACCTCATATGTATAAATGATATGCGAGTCCCCAGAGGTTATAACCTTTGTTATGATACTTTACAAGAGACCTTTTGCATAAAGCATATTCTACTTACATCATATTCACACTCATTAGCATATTTCCATAAAACATATGGAGTGCAATGTCACAGACCCCATCCCAGCTCTCTTGATTATTAAAGTCCAGATTTAAGACAGTTTGGCTTGAGGAAGTCTGGTCTTGTGTTTACTGTGCTGAAGTGGGAATCATTGGATTCATTTCCTTGCTCTGGCGCAAACTACCTGTGTGATGTTAGTCAAGCTTGTATTTTATTTATAACTAGTGTGAGCCTGTGTAGCTGCTCAAAGGAAGAGGTTTCTTGTGGCCAGTAAATTACACCACTGGGGTGTGCTAATTCTCCATGTCCTATCAAAGACAAGGAGCAGAGGTGGGAGACCATGATTTCTAGCTAGTCTCTACTGGCAGTGTGATTGGGTGAATGGACTTATCAGAATCAAATCAGAACTTCTAGGGAGGTCTGAGATATTTGCAAACACTCTTGAAAAGGAGACATGATATATAGCAGTTCTTTCTGTGGCTGGGCCATCCATACTCTCTCTAGACATGAGCATCACCCTGCACCACCGCCACTCCCTTACTTTACATCTCTTCATCCAATTGCCAGGCACTATGTCTCCAAGAAAGACTAGAGAATGAATTGCCATACTGGAGCAGACCATTGGCACTGTGCCCTAACACTGGCCTATACTGCACCTGCCTTACTGAGAAACCCATAGTAATGACATTGCATCTGATGAAGTGGGTACTCACTCACAAAAGCTCATGCTCCAATACATCTGTTAGTCTATAAGGTGCCACAGGACTCTTTGCTGCTTTTATGATAATGACAATGGCCCTGGACATAGTAAGAATCTGTCCGTCTGATGTTCTTTCCTGCCCTGTTACCAGAATAGCTGAGCACCCCACTGTAAGGTATTTAGTCTCACACACCCCTGTGAGGCAGGGCAGTGCTCTTATCCCCATTTTACCCAATGGGGACACTGACACATTGCAGCAGTCATACAAACTCACTCAGGGAGACTGTGACCAAAGACGGACTTGAACTTGGCTCTCCCAATTTACAGACTAGCATGCTCAGCCTGTGCCATATTGTAACCATTGTTAGAAGGGTGATAATGGCTAGCTCTTATACAGCATTTTCATCAGCAGCTCTCAAAGTCATTATCCCAATGGGACACTGGCATGGGCGACAAAATTCACTCCAGAGAAGGAGCCATGACTCTGGAGCTAAAACAAAGCTTCCATCAACGCGGGGTTTCCCTGTCTACCAACAAGCCAGAGACTGGCTGCTCCTGTCTGCATGCCAGAATGTGCTCTTGCAGTGGTTTCATTAGCAAGACTGTTTCAGGCAGCCATTTGACTCAGTCTCTGCCAATGTGTGAACCAGACTTGCTGACTCGCCTGGAAACAGACAACCAAGCTGAGGTTTATTTTCTGTCTCTCACATCACCACGAATCAAGGTTCTGCAATACAAACATAGGTCCAGGTACACCTTGTCCCTCTCCCTTACCAGCAACCCATAGAAGGCACCAAATGTGTCACCACTAGCTGGAGCAAATAATCCCTGTTTGCCCTGGACTCCCCTTAGAGTTGATCAATCCCTAATTGATGCCTTTGGTCCCCTTTCTTTGGGCTTCTAAGTGAAAGTGACTTTCTTGGCTCTCCTGGGACCTGTTTCCCCATTTATCTCAATGAGATTTGTGACATGCTGGGCTGTGATTCATGAGCTGTGCCATGCTCCTCTTCTTGGTGACATCCATGTATTTTCTACTTCAGTGCTCCAGCCACCCACCCGGGAGACCTGTCATTTCTGGAGACAATGTTCCTGTGTCACTGTGGACAGGGCTGGGAGCCTCTTTCAAAGGAAGATTCTCTATCCAGTGTTTTAAATATAGACTTCTCTAAAGTGCTGTTGTTTGCAACCCTTGTAGAAGTTCTTTTCTATGTTGTCCTTTGAAAGGCAGAATTGGGGCTGTGGGTCAGGACTCCTAGGTTCTATTCCAAATTTTGTTTGCTGTCTCACTGTGTGACTTCAGACAAGTCACTTTAATCTTTGTGCATCGGTTTCCCCTTCTGTACAAGAAGGTGTTATGATGAGTAGAGCTGGTTGGGAATTTTTTGACAGTGTTTTTCATCAAAAATCCCAGTTCATAAAATATGAAACATCTTGCATGAAAGGATCAGTTCAATGAATTTCTCAACTCCAACATTGGTGTGGGAGGGAGAATTGGAAATTGTTAAAATGTCCTGTTTTGACATTTTCTAAATGAGGGGAAAAAAAAGGTTGTCTGGTTCAGAATGACCTTGGATTTCAAAATGTAAGATATTTAGATTTAAAATAATGGTTGAAATCTATACAAGACATTTTGAAATGATTGCCACAAAATATTTCAACTGGCCCAAAGAAAACAGGTTTTGTTTTATTTCTGGTTCATGAAAATTTGTGATTTTACTTTTAGTCCCAATTGGGACGGGACAAATTCTTCCAATCTCAAAAATCTCTGAGAGGGAAAAAACCAGCTTCCCACCCAGTTTTACTTATGAGCTTAATTCACTAATGTCAATAAAGTGCTTTGAGATCCTTGGGTTTCTGTATGTGTCTAAATAACTAGATATTCATGTGGCCTCTTCCACAGACCTGCATGAGTCCCTGCCAGTCATTCATGTAGTTATGCTCACAATATCCTTGTGTGGTAGGTCAACAACTCAGTGGTGTGGCACCTCCTGTTGGTTCTCCGGGGAATTAGCTCTTTTCAGTCAGAAGCGCCCTCTGTCAGGTGCCATCTCTCCTGCCACTGGCCCTGTGTCCCTCCCAGACCCCAGTGCCCCTCTAGATGAGGGTTCTGTCCCCTGGCAGTACCCCCTTAATCTGGGTCTCCCCTCCCCAGGGAACCCCCACCCCCATCCCTCCCTTGCCTCAGTCATCATCTAGCCCCCCTCCCTGGGGCAGACTGCAGTCTGTACCACTCACCATCAGCAAGGGGCGGGGGCAGACCAGCTGCCGCTGCCTAGGTCTGGGCTGCCCCTCTGCAACCCTAGTACCCTTTTGTGGGGCCTCACCTCAGCCTGCGGCTCCGGTAGGCTGGAGCTCCCCAGCTCCCTCTGCCCTTCCCCAGCACTGCTCTGCCCAGCCCTAGGCAGTGGTGAGCTGGAGCCGGTTCCCACCGGTTTGCGGAACCAGTTGTTAAATTTAGAAGCCCTTTTAGAACCGGTTGTCTCGCGAGGGACAACCGGTTCGAAAAGGGCTTTTAAATTTAACAAAAGCCCCAGCAGCTCCCTGCCCTTCCCCCGGCCCCAGCTCACCTCACTCCGCCTCTGCCTCCTCTCCTGAAAGCTCCCGAGGCTTCTCCTTCCCCTCCCCGAATCAGCTGTTCACGCGGGAAGCCTGAGAGAGCTGAGAAGGAAGCAGCGGCTTCCCGCAGGTGAGCTGGGGCAAGAGGGCGGGGGTGTGAGGAGGGCACCAGGCACTGCACAGCTCTGGCTTGGCCCCCGACCCCGACCGGCCGGGCGCCCCAACTCAGTCTCCAGCCCCGGCCAGCTGGGCACCCCAACTCAATCTCCGGCCCTGGCCAGCTGGGTGCCCCGGCTCTGGTCCCAACCCCGGCTGAGCGGCCCACTCCGGCCCCCATCTCCAGGCAGCACAGTAAGGGAGCATGAAGGGGGTGTTGGATAGAGGGAAGGGGAGTTGGGGGGTGGATAGGGGTCGGAGCAGTCAGAGGGCAGGGAACAGGGGGAGTGAATGGGGGCAAGGGTCCCGGGGGGGCAGTCAGGAAGGAGCAGGGGTTGGATGGGGCAGCAGGGGGTAGTCAGGGGACATAGAAGGGGGCTGGATGGGGCAGAGGTCTGAGGTGGGGGGCTGTCAAGGAACGTGGGTGGTTGGATGGGGCAGGAGTCCCGGGGGGGGTGGGGCATGACCCTCTCATGGGGTGAGGAGGAGGGAACCGGTTGTTAATATATTGGCAGCTCATCACTGGCCCTAGGTACCCGCTTTGGCTTCCCAGGCAGCCGGGTCCCCCTCTCTTCATGTAGCTAAAGAGAGGGTGTCTTCGCTTCTGGCCCCAGCCCTCGTATAAGGGCCAGCTGGGCCCTCATTAAGCCAGCCACAGCTGTGGCTGCTTTCCAATCAGCCCTGCCTTTCCTCTGCCACAGCCTGCTCCCAGGGCTGTTTTAAGCCCTTCAGGGCAGGAGCAGGATAACCACTCCACTACACCTTGTGAGAATGGGAATGATTATCTCCATTCTACCTGGGCTGGAGAAGTGATGCCTACAGTGAAAAGTCCCATTGTGGCAAAGCTTTTACATATTTGCTTAAGACCATCTTTATTTAGTAAAGCACCTAAGGCACATACACACTGAAGTCATTGGGACTTAAGCACAGAGCTAGAGTTAAAGCAGTTCTTTCCCAACGAGGGATGGATTGCTGAATTGAAGTCTACATGATTTGCCCATGGTCACACAGGTCTTCTGTCTGTCCCATGCCAGGGCTTTAACCAAAGACTGAACATAGCATTATAGCTTCTTTCATTTCTTAGTGAGCCCTGTCCATGTTCTAAGTCCTGCTTGCTATGAAGCCTTGAGACAATAGAAAACATTTAAATGTAATTTAATGAACTTCAGATTTAAAAGAAAATGGAAATCTCTCAGGAAACTAAAGGAAAGTCTCAAAGCTGAAGAGAGAAAGCATGAATGGCTGACTCTGTGGCAGGAACAAGATCTGAAGCTTAAATTAAGTTAGAGCAGTTATCTCTAAATACCTGCCTTTCTGTCCAAGAGCTCACTTATCTCAAACACAAATGGGCCTGAGTTGCATATTTAGGTCCAGGTCTTAATTTCACCAGGTTCAGGAATACTTGTATCCAGTGTTGTAAGATTTGTCCCAATACAGAAAAGGTGCTAGCTGTGGAGTTCTGAACCAGGCATCTCCGCTTTCTGAGATCTTTGGATCTAGGCTTTTGACTCAAGCCTCTCTCTGCTTTCAAGGGAAAAAAAGATTTTTTGCTCCAACGTTGTACGAAACAGACTAAAGTGACTTTTAGAAATACTGCTTGAGACTAGAATGGGATGAATCATGGATTTTGAAGTTTGCTGACAATTTAAATTGTGGAGGAACCATTTTTGGGTTAAATAAAATCTTTCAAAAATGTCAGTGAAACTAAAAATCAAGACATTTCAGGCAAAACTAACCTTTTAAAAAAAATAAAATTAAAGGAAATTTTAAACAAATCACTTCAAACCAAAAAGTCAAAACATTTTGGTTAGAAGATGTTCTTATGAACTATTTTAATTCTTTTGAGAACTTTTTTTCTTTTGCTTGATTAAAACAATTTGCTTGATTAAAACCAACCCAAATGCGCAAAATGGGATGGGTTTGCCCAGTCTGTATTTTTTGCCAAAAAGAAAAAAGTTTGACCCAACATCTCATCATGCTGTACTCAAGATGCAGCCCTTCATTTGGTTCCGTGGGGGCAGTGAAGGGAAGAGAGGAACTGGGGGCTAGATGGGTCTGTGAGAGAAGGTTTTCTGCAGCAGAGCAGGAAGGAAATTTTAGGCTTGAGCAAAACTTCATCAGCCTGATTTAAAAATAACTGTGATGTACAGAGCAGGATGTGCTGCAATCCTGGCCCTCTCTGTGCAGTAGTTTCACAGAGCTGAAGGCTATAAATTATCAGCAACTGACTTTTCTCGTAAATGGTTTTAATTTTTTTCTTTTTAATGTTCGGAGGGGGACTGCGTGATCTATAGCACAACAGATTGCTGTCCATTTTCCCAGAGAGCTGCCTTGAGTCTCCTTTTTTCTTTCTTTCTTTTTTTTTTTTCCCCTTTCCCATTAATGACATGCTCTAAAGCAAAACCAAGGAGGCTCATTGTCGGTCAAGATCATCCCAGGGCCCAAGCCGGAGACGGACAGATGCAGGCAGTGCCCAATAATTGTCTCACATGCCATCATTTCTCACCCGAAGGAGGGAGCTGTCAAGGCCTTAAAGTGACAGCATCGCTCTAGCGGGGGAGTTCCCAGGATCAAATAGCCATTCAAATCCAAATGCCCCTCGAACAAGCACATGCTGCCTTATTCATCCCACGCAGAGAGAGACACAAGTGCTCCATGTACTATACATACATGATAGAGGAGAGACAAGGTGGGTGAGGTAGTATCTTTTATTGGCCAATGTCTGTTGACGAGAGAGACAAGCTTTCGATCTTACACAGAGGTCCAAAGTGACCTGGAGAAGAGCTCTGTGTAGCTTGAAAGCTTGTCTCTCTTGCTAACAGAAGTCAGTCCAATACCTCTTGTCTCCTTAACATCCTGGGAGCAGCACGACTACACAGCACTGCATACATCCATGATAGATGCCATGCAGAAACCAATGTATAGCTTTCAAGTGCAGTTGATTGTATAAAGAATGGATTTAAAGACTAGGAAGTGGACTGGATTGTGGGATCTTTACTGAGGCAGAATTCCCACTGACCACACATAAGGACCCCAGATTTGGCCCAGAGAAATCTCTCACTCTTTCGTCACTGGGGGTTTCCATTGCACTCATCCCCACAGTATCTATGTATCCATATAACTGTAAATGCTTCGGGCCACATCCTTGCCTGCCACAGAGAAACTCCTGGGAAGACAGCAGAAGGGATCGCAACCCCCCTCCTTCCCAGGGGTATCAGGAAATCATCTCTTGCTGGGGGAGGGGAACAAAGCATCTCAACCCAGATCCACAGGAAAGGGAACAGCAGAGGTGGCTGACTGGCTCCACTGTACAGCTATGAGGCCTTCTTCTTGATAAATCTATTTACTTAGGGTTTCTACTGTCATCCATCACCATAGTATTTGGGCACCTTCCAGGTACCATCACCAGCAAGAGTGCAGTCACTAATGGATCTAATGGAATTACTGGCAGTGCTCCCCTTTGGGGGCAAAAACTTTGCTTGGGGTAAGGTTAGGTTTTTTTTGTTTGTTTTTAATCTGATTAATGTCCTCCTTTTGGGGTAGGGGTTCCAGGGAGGAAGGAAGTGCCAGGATTGGGAGTGTTGCTCTTTATGACTGTAGTGAGGTGGTGTGGCTCCCCATTGCCCCAGAGGAGGAAGCGCCAATCCGGAGGCCAGAGTGGGTGGAGCTAGAGAGCTCTGAGCCCGCCTCTCGAGGGTCAGGCAGCAATCCAGAACTACAAAGGCCAGCCCCCAGAGCTCAGTAGGAGCCCAGCCGCTGGAGAGAGCAGACGTCCCTGGTGGAGCCCGCGACTGGGAAGCTCCCGCAGCCTGAGATGGTCGCCCAGACTGGCCAGACCTGCCCTGCGCCCATTATCCAGAGGAGTTGCCGGGCCTGCCGACCAACCCTTGCCCTGACGAACCCACGCTCCTGGATCTCCCAGAGACCAACACCAGAACCCAGGTAGGGCCCAAGGGGGAGTGTGGAAGTAGCCTGGGGGCAGCCAACCCCAGTCTGGATGCAGCACTACCAGAGCCGATGTCGGTGTGTTGCGGCCAGGATCCTCACTGACTAAGTAGCAGATCTTCAGTCATTGCTAGGGCCCCGGACTGGGACTCAGTGGAGTGGGAGGGCCTGCGTCCCCCCTGCCACCCAACTCCTGGGTGGCAGACTCCCCCTCTCCCTGGCCTGAGGAGGCTGGAGCCTATTGTTACTGCTTAACCCTGCCTGAGGGCCTGAGACCCCTGACTCAGCATTTGTTGCCACGCCCTGACCTAGGGCCGGGGCTTAAAACTAGTGTTGCTGCTCAGCATTGCCTGAGGGCCTGACTCAGCGTTCGTTGCCACGCCCTGACCTAGGGCCGGGCTTAATACTGTGTACTAAGATTGCTCAGCCCTGACTGAGGGCCTGGACTCAGACTTTGCGGTGTTGCCCCGCCCTGAGCCAGGGCCAGGCTAACCACATTTTGGCTGGCTACAGCAAGGGCTATCGAGGGGAGATCCTCCCCGGCCGGACTAATTTCCCAGAACGAACGGGGTGTAGTGAGCCGGTGTGGCTTCCCACCGCCTGGGAGGGTTGAGCCCCAGCGAACTCTTGTACAATGACAAAAAGGCATTTGAGAACAGGAAGGTTTTCAGTTACCTGGAGACCAGGGCTGGCGCTTCCACTAGGTGACCCTAGGCGGTCACCTAAGGTGGCAGGATTTGTGGGGCGGCATTTTGCTGCCCTCGGTGGAAATTTGGCAGCAGGGGGTCCTTCTGCTCCAGGTCTTCGGCAGAAATTCAGCGGCAGGTCCTTCACTCGCTCCAGGACCCACCGCCAAAGTGCCCTGAAGACGCAGAGCAGAAGGACTCCCGCCACTGAATGCTCAGAGGAGAAGCGCTGCCGCCTAGGGTGGCAAAAACCATGGCGCCACTCCTGCTGGAGACTCAGAATCTGGCCTGATCTCCTTTGGGAGTTTAGGTCAGAGCCAGAACCCCTTTGAGGGAGAATACTTTGTCCCCGGCTCTCACAAGCTTTATCCTGGGCTGTATGATCTGCATTATCCCAGAAGAGTGCAGCTGTTGCAGGGGTCCATAGATTGAAATTTGGTCTTTGAGGTAGTTGGGGCTTGATCGTTAATTGCTTTTCAAATTGGGACCCAGGCCTTACCCTGACATTAGAAGCTGGCTGGGAGCCAGTGGAAAGCCTGGAGCACTTCAGCTGCCCCGCGGAAGCAGCCCCAGAGGCAACGCCACAGTCTTCAGGCTGCCTCTGCTGCTTGGATTTCTAAAGGGAACTCCTTAGGCTTAGCAGGGGATGATGACACAGAGGTTGGCTGTCCCTCTGCTCCATTCCTTCCTGCCCCTTCCCTGCCCACAGATCCCCTTGGGGACACTTTCCAATGGCACTCCAGCTGTAGGACTCCCCCTGGATCCCAAAGAACTGGGGGAATGATATCATGGCAGCTCCAGTTTGCTGCATCTCTTGTGGAAGGGATGAAACAACCTCAGCCTTTCTCAGTTGTTCTGCTTAGTGCCTGTCTGGAACATTCCCTCTCCAAAGCACTTTTCTTCACTGCGCTCCTGAAGCCAAGCAATATCTCAGCTACAGCAGCCTGGCACCATGGAAACCTGCAAGAAATGTGATGAAATCAGTGCAGACATCCCCAGATCCCATGAGATTCAACAGGGCTTTTATCCAAACTCTCTGGGATGTCAGAGATAGGGGTGGCTTATTGTGCATTTCCACTTAGTCCTATTCTTACATCTTCCCACCTGATGCCAATACAAGAGGCACAGCAAAGAGCCCTAGAGAGCACCTCCTGCAGCTGTTACCCAATGGGTCCTCTGATAAATTCTCTTCGACTTCAATGAGAGCTTGCCTGAGGAGGCACTGCAGGATTTAGCCCAGGGCCATTAAAGTGAACTGCTGGTACTGGACCACACATCACAGAAGCCACACAAACTACATGACAGAGGCAGGGCTGTCTGGCTTTCTAAGGAGGGAGCACATCCTGTCTACTCCTTAAATTGAGGTTCTGACCTAGGGCTCAGTAGTGACATACTTAAACTATGAGCTCCATTGATTGTGTCTGTATGGGTATCCACGCAGAGCTGACGTGACTCCCAAGGCCCTGCCCCAGCATGAAGTGGGATCTGACCCCAAAAATCCCTTAGGAGATTCCTGTAGCCCAAGAAATTTTACATGCCTGGCTTCTCTGTACTAGTGATTATCACCATTTTATACGTGAAGAAAACTGAGAAAGTGTTATTAAGTAACATGGCCAAGAGCACAGGAGGTAGGGTTGGAGACAAAACTAGAACTCACCGATTCCTAGCTCCCACTCTTCCGTTCTCATCACACAGGAGATAAAGATGTGTGCTAATGAAAAATTGACAACCAGCATATGCAAAAGGTCTAGGGGGAAATTTTAGCCTGTTGGGGCTGCTTTGATCTAATGGAGATTTCCTTTGCCCTCTTCACTGGGCAATGTATTTGCCAAGCCTATAATCTCTTCTGAATGAGCTGTGCTGCAGGGTGCATATAAATCCTAACGTCCATACACATGCCTCAGAGGCTGTACCTGCAGCTAGGATATAGCTACATGGCCCAGATATCGATTTCTGAAGAGATATAAAGCTGCCACTGGCCCTCTGCACGTGCCTAGAAACTTCCCAGATGTTCTCATGGTATTTCCAGCCTGATGAGCAGGACCAAAAGCTAAGCAGGAAGGATGTCCGAACAAGACCTCTGGGCTTAGTTTGCGGACACAAGAGTTTTGGATAGCTCTGCTGAAGTCTAGGTTTCAGGGGGTTTATTCAAAATCTGCCTACCACGCCACCCGTTCATCATCTCCACACATGCATTGAAAACTTGGAGTTTCTACATCTAGTCTAGGGGCTGCTTTAGCGAGAGGTCTCAGCCCTGGGTGGAATGTCAGGGTGCCAGGGGGCAGAACTGAAAGCCTGCTATTTATCCAGAAACTTTCTGGCCCCTTCACAGCAAACAGTTACTCTCACCCCCTCCCAACAAGGTAGAGTAGGGGCTTCCTGTGGTTGTTGCAGGCTGGGCTGTCCCCTGCTGGTCAAAGTGCACATTTCCTCTCACTGGGTTGGTGAGTCCAATGCACTCAAGTCCTGGCTATGCACAATAGGAAAAGAAGATAATGTCTGTGTCTTAATACACAAGGATGGAGATGGGCTGCAAAACCAAGAGCTCAGTGTGGGTGTGATACAGAACAACAGCATTCCATACCGTACTTTGGCAAGCTTACAGACAGGGTCCCAGAACCAAGATTCTTTGTTTCTACAGCCAGAAGGGACGGTTGTGATTAGTCTGACCCCCTGTGTGACACAGGACTTCCCAGAATTGATTCCTGTTTGCACTAGAGCAGATCTTTTAGAGAAACATGCTCTCTTGGTTTGTAAGTTTCCAGTGATGGAGAATCCACTGTAGCCATTAGTAAATTGTTCAACGGCTAATTATCCTTATTGTTTAAAAACCTGCACCTTATTTCTAATCAAAATCCATCCAGTTTCAACTTCCAGCTATTGGATCTTCTTTATCAGCTAGATTAAAGGGCCCATGATTATCAAATTTCTCTCCCCATGTAGGTGTTTATAGACTGTGATCTAGTCACCCCTTAACCTTCCCCTTGTTAAGCTAAACAGATTGAGCTCCTTGAGTCACTATAAGGCAGGTTTTCTAATCCATTAATCATGCTCATGGCTCTTCTCTGAACTCTCTCCAATTTTTCAACATCTTTCTTGCACTGTGGACACAAGAACTGGACATGTGATTCCAGTCGCTGTTGCACTAGTGCCAAATATGGAGGAATGTAACTTCCCTACTCATACTTAAATCCCCTGTTCGTGCATCCCAGGCTGGCACCAGCCCCTTTGGCCACAGTGTCACAAGTGGGAGCTCCTGTTCAGCTAATTATCCACCATGATCCCCAAAGTCTTTATTAGAGTCACTGCTTCTAGGATAGAGTCCCCCATCCTACAAGTATGGCCTGCATTCTTTTCTCCTAGATGTGTGTCTGTACATTAGGCCATATGAAAACACATATTGTTTGCTTGTGCCCAGTTTACCAAGCAATCCAGATCACTCTGTATGAGTGATCTGTTCTCTTCATTGTTTACCACTCTCCCAGTTTCTGTGTCATCTGCAAACTTTATCATTGATGTTTTCTTCAACTTATTGATAAAAAAGTTAAATAGCATAAGGCCAAGAACTGATTCTTGTGGGACCCCCTAGAAACACATCCATTTATAATTAGATTTTGAGACCCTTTGGTTAGCCAGCTTTTAATCCATTTAATGTGTGCCATGTTAATTTTATATCATTCTAATTTTTTTAATCAAAATGTCGTGCAGTACCAAGTCAAATGACTTACAGAAGTCTAAGTATATTACTTCCACACTGTTACCTGTATCAACTGATAATTTCATCCAGAAAAAATATCAAGTTAGTTTGCCAAGATCTATTTTCCTTGAACACTTGTTGATTGGCATTAATGACACCTGTGACAGGATCCCCCTGGGGTGTAGCCTGGAACTGTGGGACTGTTGTGCCCCCTTAAACTATCTCCAGCGTCTCTCACAATGCCTTGCTAGTGACCATCAGCAAACCCCTCCAGGAGCTGTGACCACTCAGCACAACAACATGTGGAGCCCCCACCCAGCTAGATTGCATGAATGCTCCCAGAGCCACTCATGAATCACACAGAGAGGCACCAGAGGCAAATCCCCCTAACTCCCAACACTGTACCTCAGGAATATACTGTCTTGTACGATGGGCAGTGGAAATTTATTAATTGGTTCACCACTTCAACAATGGGAAGTGGTGAACCAGCCTTCGCAAAACCTGAGCAGATTTGCCTCACACTTCATACAAATTTACTGGTAAAGATAAACAATTAAAAAAAATATTGACCAGAAAAAATAGATTTTAAGTGAAATCTAGTGATAGGCAAAAAGTCAGAATTAGTTACCAAAAGAAATAAAATATGACCACACAGTCTAAACTCTCAACCCTCAACCCTAATAGACTGGTCAACATCTAGATTAAGGAATTTTTTTCTCATCCCACTGGATGTTGCAGACCTTAGTATACAGGTTTGTTCTTTAAACCTGGGCCAATCTCCTCTGTTGGAGTCTTGTCTTCTTCTCAGTGTTTTAGTTGCTTGTTGCATAGGTGGAGGCAGGAGAAGAGCCCAGCATATGGCCTCTGTGCCTGTTTTATACCCTCAGTTCGTGTGCTTGGAAAACACAAGTTCAGATATGCCTGGGAGCATTGCTGAGTCTCCAGGCAAGGTTGAGCAATTCCCCTGGTGTGGTCTTATGCGAGTGAGTCATTGCATTGTAGCTCCCTTGCTGGGCAATAGTTATTGATGGGTTGATTGATAACCCACCCGGGTGCTGATTACTTTCCTTGCTGTTGCCTCTGGGGAACTAATATCTGGCTGATTCCTCAATTTACAGCATGTTTTAGTGACAACCATACTACACAATTCTCATAACTTCATATGCATTAATGATACATATATATGGATAGAGAAATGACTTTCAGCAGATCATATCCTTTCCCCATATACTGTACAAGGCATGCTTTATATGTGAGATCACAATTACATGAAAATGAAGAATAGGGAGGTTCCATGACACTCCCCCAAGGTATAGAATGTCACAATATCAACCTCCTTTCCATCTTTATTATTCAAGTCCCATATCAGCAGCTCCACTATCTTGCCTAGGATTGATGTCAGACTGACAGGCCTATAACTACCTGTGTTGTCTCATTTACTCTTTCTAAAATATTGGCACCACATCAGCTTTCTTCCACTTCTCTGGAGCTTCTCCAGAGTTCCAAGACTTATTGAAAATCAACATTAATGGTCTTGATTGTTCATCTACCAACTCTTTTAGAGCTCTTGGATGCAAGAAAAATACTAAGTCGAATAACTGCCAAGAGGGAGAGGAAGAAGAAGAGAGGTAAGCAGAAGCAAGGGAGGAGAAAAGGATTACTTTTATTGTTGAACATGAAGTGAAGTGGAGCGCTGATGAGACAGCTGTGCATATCCTTTATCTACTCCAGGCATGTGCATGAAAACCAGGGAATGAGGCACGACAGCCATGTACTATCCTTCATTTCTGATATGTGTGGACAGAGCCTAGCATGTTGTAGGCAACAGATAAAGTGATGAAAAGAAAAGCCAAGATCCTCAAAAGCGACTTGTGATTTATGGGTGCCTCAGTTCTGGGGCAGGGCAGAGACCTGTAACTTGAAACACCAAAAGGGGCCCAATTTGCCAAAAGCACTGAACACACACCCTGTGAAAATCTAAGTAAAACTTTTAAAAAAGCAAATGGAACTCTTCCCAGAAAATGGAAAATTCCAATAATGTTGACAGTTTTCATGAAGTCTTTTATTAAAGAAGAAAAAGAAGAAGACCATGTTTTGACTTTGTGAAAAATTTCAACTGGCTTGGTGTGTTACCAAGGGTGAAGCGTGTGAAAGGTTTGGAATCTTCAGATCTAGTCCAACAGCTCGGATTCCACCTCTTCTCAGTTAGTCTGCTGTAGGTGCAATTCTGCTCTTGACCTTAAAGAAGGGGGAGTCTTGTACTTGATCCAATCTGAACTTTGCATCTGTGATTGTGGGTTCATTATTGATTATAAACATCTGTTGCATGGGTATTGTACTATTTTAAGGACTTTTTCTGAAAGGCAGGGAAGTGTCTAAAACAGAGTTTCTAAAAGATGTCTAGGAAGTGCGAGCTGGTGTTTAACAATTTTTCTGATTTGCTATCATTTATTATTTGAGCAGGTTTTTCTGTAATTCCAGGTCTGGGTCACAAGAGGGAGCAATTGTCCTGTTTGTTGGATCCCTGCAGCGGGAGGCTGAAGAAAAGAGTGGGTTCTGTGCAGGTCTCTGGAACTGACTTGAAACTGAATTTTTGTTCTGTGCACTAAGGTGCAGTCCTGCTCCCATTGAATGCCCTGGCATTAGGCAAAGCTCCCACTAGCTTAGTATTGCGGGAGGGGGGGGATATCATCTTGATTGTCTGTGTCGCTTTTTAAATATATGTCCGGCCCATCCTGGTGCCATGTGGGTGCATATTAGATCAGACAAACAGCTGTTGCCTCCTCCTCTGCTCCGCCAGCAAAGCCAGCCTTCAGCACCCATATGTTGTACTTTTGTGCTTTCTGACATGCTGTCCCTCGCACTTTGGAGAAGTTCCCCGGAAACATCTGCAAGGCCAACTCCTCGTCCTCCTTAAAACTCCCCTCTACAGCGATGCCTACAATACACTTCCCAATGATCAGGCCGCTGGGCCAAGATGTTTAAAAGCAGCGAGGTGCTTAACTCCCATTGAAATCAGCCTGGGCCCTGGTGTGCTGTGACTGTTGATTATCACGCTGACTAGAAGTGTCTCACTGTTGTCCCTTGCTGTGTAGGCAAGCCCTAAGTGTAAGACAAGTGATTGTGCTGTAGTAAGCCCTACTGCACTGCAAGGCTTTCTGGTAGGGTTGCCAAACCCTCCAGGTTTTGTCAGGAGTCTCCCGGAATCGGGCTTTATCTCCTGGAGGCTACTGAAGCCAAACCGGGATATTTTAGGCTGCTTAAACTCCGGCGGAATAGCAGGGATAAGGCAGGCTGTGGGAACTGTGGCCAATACTAGCTGAGGGGGCAGTGCCTGCAGGCAGGGGGAGTGCGCGGAGCCCCCTGTCCCCGCCTCAGGGGCCACAGGGATGAGCCAGCCACTTCCAGGAGCGACATGGGGCCAGGGCAGGCTTAATTCCGTTGCACAACACCTCAGGAACTCCCCAAAGTAAGTGCTGCCCAGCCAGGGCCCACACCCCTCATCCCTTCCCACACCCCAACCCCCTGCCCCAGCCCTGAGCCCCCTCCTGCACGCTAAATCCCTCCCAAAGCCTGTACCTCGCACCTGCCCCATCCCTGAGCCCCCTCCCACAGCCTGCACCCCCTCTCACACCCTAACTCCCTGCCCCATCCCTGAGCCCCCTCCAGCACCCAAACTCCCTCCCAGAGCTTGCATCCCACAAACCCTCCTGCACCTCAAACTCCTGCCCCAGGCTCAGCCTGGAGCCTCTTCCCACACTCCAAATCCCTCAGCCCCAGCCCAGACCCCACAGAGCGAGCGATGGAAGAAGAGGGGATGGATGGGGGCAGGGCCTCAGAGAAGGGGTGGGTCCAGGCCTTGGGGAAAGGATGGTGAAGGGGGAGGGCAAAGGTGTTTGGGTTTGTGATTAGACAGTTGGCAACCCTACTTCCGGGCCCTGTAGCAGTGTCCACAAAGATGTTACTGCGCAGCAAGCTGGTGCGCTGTAGATTCACACTCTGGCTTGCCACGTAGTAATTTGCTGTGTAGACAAGCTCCTAGACTAGAGCTCAAGCTCCTTAGGGCAAGGACTGTCTTTTTGTTCTGTCTTTGTACAGTGCCTAGCACAATGGGGTTCTGGTCCATGACTGGGGATCCTAGGTGCGACATGAAAGCCATTATGCAGAAAGGTACTTTGCATTGCTTCCTAAATGATCTTCTTGTTTCAGTTGCATCAGAACCCCATGTCCTTGAATTTTGTGGGAGTTTAAAATGCAAACCTGGATCTACATCTACGTTTTTCAAATGACCCCATTGCTATAATGGGCCCCACCACAATCCCACCTCAGATCTGAGTTTTGTTATGAGTGTGCATCTCGGGTCTGCATAATGTTTTTAGTCATCAAGGTCAGATGAAGAGATGCACTGGAGATTGGGAAGGGACATGGATACCCCAAGATGGAGGCTAGGAACAGATGCAACAAGCAGCAGTAAGAGTCGGAAGATGTGAGCTCTGGGGGTCAAGCAGATAGTAGAGGGAGAGAGGAAGGAAGTGAACTCTGGGAAGTGTGGGAGGCTTGTGCCCCTAAAAGGAGAGGGGAAGACAGGAGGGAAGAAGAGATGGAGGAGGAAAAGGGAAAAGGAGACAGGCACATTAAGTGCACCTAGTGTTTGCTAGGGTTAGCACTGGTACATGGAGTCAGCCATATTAGACTGAGGCTTGGTTCTCCACTGCCTAGCATCTTGTGAAGTCGGTTACACCTGGGCAAAGTGAGTGTGACCCTCTTCCGGATATCACGGCACCATATTATTATCTCAGTCACACAGATCCTCCATTAGATGTTTGGTCAGCTCGGGTTTGTGGGTGAGTCGGTATGGTCCAGGCACAAGAGGATGAATTCATGGGGAGCGGGGGAGATGCACAGCAGGAGGTGATGAGCTCTTGAGTAGTAAAGACCCTGTGATGATGTATAGGAAATATTGGAGACCAGATGGTTCTGGGGATGGGAAAGAGGCCCAGGAGCTTCTCACTTTTATTATGACCATAGCATCGGGAGGGCTCCAAGGATGAATTCATATTGGAGCAGGTACAGAGAAGGGCTCCTAGGATGATCAAGGGAATGGAGAACCTGTCTTACCTGTTTAAAAGAGTTTGGCTTTTCTAGCCTAGCCAAACAAGCCTGAAAGGGGATCTGCTTACCCCCTCAAGTATTTATAGAGAGCAAATACCAGGAAGGGAGAAGAACTATTCAAGCTAAAGGACAATGTTGGTACAAGAACAACTTGGCCATGTGTAAATTTAGGCTAGTTTCTAGCTATGGGAGGAGCAAGGTTCTGGAACAGTCTTCCAATAGGATCAATGAGGCAAATGCCTTACGTAGTTTTAAGATTAATCTTGATAAGCTTCTGACTAAGATTCTGTGATGGAGCTGCCTGTGAAAGCAAGGGATAGGCATGATGGCCTAGGAGCTCCCTTCCAGCCCTGCGCTCTAGTGAAGATCAGAGGCCGATTGCGGGAGGCACTGTACAAGCGTGGTGAAAGAACATCCTTGCTCCAAAGAGCCTACAGGACAAACCAAGGCACTGAGAGAAAGAGAGTGACCTGCCAAAAGTCAGTCAGTAGGGAATAGTATCCCTGTGACATGAGGCCACTGACAGCAATCGCCAGCGCTGCAGTCATGTAACATTATGTCAGAAAGTATAATAGCTGGGCCCAAACATCACAGTCCCACTGTCCTCCCTGCACCTCACTAAAATGACTGAACATTACATAGACGAGCCCCAAGGCAGAGGTGGGGAGCCAGCATGATGTGGCATAGTGACATGGGCAGCAACATAGGGTCCAGGCAAGCTGTGTTCTGCTCCTAGGTCTGCAAGCCACCTGGGGTGAGCCCTCTTTGCTTCTGTCTTGCCAATTTTAGATTGTGAGCTCTTTAGGCCAGGGACCATTGGTCACTCAGCACACATTCAGGTCAGTGGTGTAGTTATGAGCAAACCATTCACCCTGCATTTAAGGAATAAAGCATTGACTCACTTCATCTCTGCTGTGATAAGCAAATCCTGTCTGTGCTTGGTAACTCTGTCTGCAGCAGTGAGTACCAAAAAAGCATTTTAATGGCACTTCTGTTTTTTGCCCCTAGCCTAAACCCAATTCAAAATAAGGGCATTTCCGCACCCCCAGAGTGCCAGGCCTTGGACATCAAAAAGGGTAACTTACCTCCCTTCCTGTTTATCACACCACCAGTGTCCTGGCTGAGCACATGAGAATCTAGACACCACTGTAGGGTTAGTAACAGAAAAAGGTTGGCAGGTCTGTGAAACACTTGTGTGATATGCTGGTGCTTGCCAGTCGACATTGAGTTTGGTTTTAAAATACATGTAGCCCTTCCAGAACAAACTCAGTTCAAATCCAGAGCATGTTTCCTGCTGATGGATAGAGCTAGGCTGTACTCGGTGGTGTCAGATGACAGATCAAGAAGCAATGATCTCAAGTTGCAGTGGGGGAGGTCTAGATTGGATATTAGGAAAAACTGTTTCACTGGAATGGGTTACCTAGGGGAGTGGTAGAATCTCCATCCCTAAAGGTTTTTAAGGCCAGACTTGACAGAGCTCTGGCTGGGATAGTTTAGTTGGGGTTGGTCCTGCTCTGAGCAGGGGGTTGGACTAGATGGCCTCCTGAGGTCTCTTCCAACCCTAATCTTCTATGATAGGTTGGTCTGCGGTCTGCATGAAGGATAGAAGGGCCCATGGATACCCAGCTGCCATAAATGGACCCCTTCTCTCATCAGAATCTCTTTTCCCTCCTCCTGTATGCACAGCCAAATGACAGCTAAGCTGAATTTCCTCAAACCACAACGTTACAGCGGGTATAAAATTAGGCCAAGCACGTTTGCCCCTCCTTAGTTAAAGTTACAACATATAATAATAAAACCCCAATATTATCCTGTACTCCCAGCTTCATCTGCCCCCGGGTTTTCCCCCTTCCTATGTCATCTGTCCCTAAGCTGTGCCTGCTGCTCATTCCAGGGATGTTTGTCCTGGCTGTCCCAAGGAATGCAATGCCCTGGATTTGCATGAGACCCGGACTGAAGCTCTTCGACATAGGACAGCAGTGAAGTCAGAGGAAGCATATTTTTAACCCGCACTCAAACGAAAGGAAATGAGCCAGAGGAAACACATCAAAGCCCTGACAATAAAAACCCCAGTTAGCTTTCAAGTTTGACTTTTCCCAGGGCACTGGCTCCCTCCCTCTGAACACTCCCCTCCCCCCGCACACACATACGGGCCCGCTATAGAAAGAACAGGGTAGCTGCAGCCCTATGTATTAGAAGCCAAAGTGGCAGTCACTCTGAGCATTCCAGGGCTCCATTGTCATTCCTCTTGGCTGCTGATTCTAAGGGCCAGACCGTGTGCCTGCCTCATTGCACATTTACTGTAACTGCACATGAAATGAGCTGGCAGGTCTCAGACCACTTGCCATTCAAGCAGGTGTCCTTGTGCTAAATGTCACTCTGCCACCTGACATGAATTAGCCCCCTCAGTGGCAGTCTCTGCAGAGAGATCCAGGGTTGGATGGGCCCTGGTGCCTGGGCTTCATTCCCCTTTCATCCTGCTGTGCATCAGTGATTCTGGTTGGCTGGGCAATGCAGGGAGCTTGCCTGGCAGCTGCTTATCCTGGAGCTGTTTTGTGACTGAACAGAGGCCATCAGTCCCCAGGACCGCTTTCCCAGCCACTTTCCACAGCACTTCACCCCCTGAGCTGCACTCTAGTAGCAGCTCAAACAAGCATTAGAGGGATCCATCAGAGAGAGATGCTATAATAGGAGAAATGCAGGGATCCTGGAGGACTTCTCTCCTTTCCTCCCCAAAAATCTAGGGCTAATACTCATCATCCCTCCTACAGGATGCAGATGAGCCCCCATCTGACAGGTACTCATGATACCAAGCACCAAATCGCAAGGGAACCCCTTCCAAACTGGAACAGAACAACCCTGCTTCTTTGTATTCATCCCCAGCTATGCAATCCCCTTTGAGCCACAACCCATCAATGTCAATGAGAGGACTTCACTAGGCTTGAGTTCATGCCCTGTGAGAGCAAATTCCTATGCCAGAGTAGAGTTCCCAGGCGTCCAGTTTCTTACCAGAACACCTGGTCGAAAAGGGACACTGACGGCTTCAGTTAGCATCGCTGACTGGGCCATTAAAAGTCCTGTTGGCCACCCACAGTGGGGTAGGCAGGGTGCCTGCCTGGCTCCATCCAGATCACAGGAAGCTGCCAGCATCTCCCTCCCGCTCCTAGGTGTAGAGGTGACAATGGGGGCTCCGCACACTGCCCCCACCATAAGCGCTGACTCCACAGCTCCCATTGGCTGGGGCAGCGCACGGAGTCTCCACCTAGGAGCAGATGTTGCCACTTCCGGAAGCCATCTGAGGTGAGCACCACCCAGAGACCGCACCCTTCACCCCCTCCCACATCCCAACCCCCTGCCCCAGCCCTGAGCCCCTCCCACATCCAAACTCCCTCCTGGAGCCTACACCCCACACTCCATTCTGCACCCCAACCCCCTGCCCCAGCCCAGATCCCCCTCCTGCACCCCAAACTCCTCAGCCCCAACTCCCAACCCAGAGTCCCCTCTTACACCCCAAACCCCTCATCTCCAGCCGCACCTCAGAGCTCTCACCCCCAGCTGGAGCCCTCATCCCCTCTCACATCCCAACCCCCAGCCCAGTGAAAATGAGCTGATGAGTGATGGTGGGGAAGAGCGAGCAAATGAGCGAGGCGGGGGGTGGAGTGAGTGGGGATGGGACCTCAGAGGAGGGGTGGAGCCAGAGCATGGCCTCAGGGAAGGGGGGCAGGAGGCAGAGCAAGGATGTTCAGTTTTTTTGCAAACAGAAAGTTGGCAACCCTACGCCAGAGTGTTAGCTTGTCTATAGAATAACCCCCTTGAGAAGTGGATAGTAACAGCACCACACACTCAGGCCTTGGCTACACTGGCGCTTTACAGCGCAGCAATTTTCTCGCTCAAGGATGTGAAAAAAACACACCCCTGAGCACTGCAAGATACAATGCTGTAAAGCACCAGTATAAACAGTGCTGCAGAGTTGGGAGCACAGCTACCAGCTCTGCAAGCTAATCCCCATGAGGAGGTGGAGTACGTGCAGTTCTGGGAGAGCTCTCTCCCAGCGCTGGCGCTGCGACCACACTCACACTCCAAAGCGCTGCCGGGGCAGCGCTCCCGCAGCAGCGCTTTGAAGTTTTGAGTGTAGCCAAGCCCTATATGTTGCTATTGCAGGCTGTGGGGTTGCAATATTGCTGTGGGGCACAGCAGTGGGGAATGCAGTGTGGCATAGGACTACTGAGGCAAATACTAAAGGCAAAGGGGGATTCACAGCTCCATGGGCCTGGCAGTAAGCATTAGAGATGGTCAGAACATGGTCTTTCCATCCCAGGAAAAATTTCAAGATTTTAGAAAAAAGAACCATTCCAATTCAGGATGAAAAGCTGAAAATTTTAGTGAAACAATTTTTTTTTAAATCGTTTCAATTTCAACTTTTTAAAAAATATATAGAAGAAAGGCAAATTTCAAAAAGTGGTTTCAAAATGAAAATCAGAAACTTTTCATTCCTATATTTTGCAAACAGGACATTTTGACATTTTCTAGTTCTTTCTTTGTCAAAATGAAAGTTCATCAAAAGTGATAAGATTTTGTTTAAAAAAAAAAGTGTTTAATCAAAATGGAATTTTCTGACTGTTTCAGCAAAAATATTCCATCCTGCTCTAGTGAGTGCCTGCTGCACAGAGAGGGCCCCTGGCGAGTCCCAGTCACGGATCCCATGGAATTGTGTCCCATTCACACCCCACCCCTCTCCTGGGCAGTCGCTGGGGCCGATATGCAGGCACCGTGGGCTCGGGCTGAAGGGAGAGCCAGCTCACACAAAGGAGCCTTGGGCACAGACACCATTCTGATAACACAGCCCACTGTGGCCTCAAGGAAAGTCTGTTCCAAGCAATGCAGTGGAGCAAACGGGTTTAGACCTGCCAGAGAACTGGACCAGAGTTCTCATTGCTTGGGGCGGGGAGCAACATGAGAAAATCAAATAAAGAATTTAAACCTCTAGGGAAAGCGCAGTTCCTCCTTCATTGTTCTGCCACTGGCCCTGACTACCCTAGCCGGGCACAGTGAGTTCCTCCCCACCCCCAAGTCAGCTGGTCTTGCCCCCACTGCACTGCTCTGTGGATGGTTAATGAGTGTACCTGTCCCCTGTCTCCCAGCACGTATGGAGCACCAGCTAGCTTGTCCTAAAGCCTTGGTGTAGAACTCAAGAGCTGTTTCCCTAGTGATACACTTAGGTGAAATGTATGTGAGCTCTGCTATCTGCAGTAGCTCTGCCAATGCACCTCAGTCCTGATCCATAGCACCCTTGTAAGCTCTGTGGCTTCCTGGGAGAGGCTGATGCTCATACTGAATTATCACTAGGAGAGACTGGGAAAGGTCACTTCTGGGAGTGAGGCTCTCTGGACCAACAGCTTGTGGGGGTGATCAGAGCAGGTGGATCTGTGAATCCCTGAGCCTCAAGAGAGGCCATACTATCCAGATCCCAATCTCTCTGAGCTCCAAAGGGCTTTGACAACCACACCAGATCCAGGGTTTGGATTGCCTCTGAAGCCCATAAGCCAACCTGAAACCCTAAATCCAACACTCTTCCCCATCAGCTCTCAGCTTTGGATCGTGGGACAAAATGTGGATCTGACTTCTGGGTTGAGGCCCACAAATGGGGAGGACTCTCAAAACAGTTTAGCTGGGCTCATCCTTAGCAAGTAGCCTCCTGGAGATACTGTCCTAAGGATATGGCCATTTCAGAAGCCAAGATTCCAGCAGAGTCCCATAGCCCCAGCAGCAGGGGAAGGCTCAGAGAGCCAGGCTGCTGTGGGAAGTGAGAGGAAGCACAGCTAGAGCAGCTGCAGAGATGCATGCCTGTTCCTCCCAAGGGAGAAAGCCCTGCTGCAATCCCCCAGGCTTTCCCTTTGCCCTCTCTCCACCTTGGCCTGCATTAACTCCTCATTAGGAAAAGCAGTGAAAGGCTGGTGGGTCTGTTCCAAGCTGGGGTCAGCACCATTTCCTCTTGCTGGCTCTCTGAGACCCACTCGCTTTCTGCAGTAATCCTCCCCCATCCCTGTGCTCACACACGCTGTCAGATGGGGCTGTTACTTATGCAGAAGAAAGGCTGGGGAGTGATAACATGACCTCTCTTAGCTGTACTTCCTGCCCTTGAAGAGAGAATGTGCTTCACTTCTGGCATTCCCAGGGCCAGCTGGATTCCAGTGCGCCTCAACTTTCCTTCTCCTGCTCTGAGTGCAGCCTTTCCTCACTCCTTCCCCCCGTGGCCCCCAGACTCTGCGCTTCCACGTCCACCCTGGGAGGACAGAGAGGCTAGGGATCACGGCCAGACAAAACAGAAATAGTACAACTGGTAACCGACATGTCCAATCAGCACATCACCAGCTCCTCTGGCTAGCCTATGCCTACGACCCAGCTCATCGAGCAGGTGTTTGGGGTAAGGACTCCGTGCTGAGCAGCTGGGCTCACTCCCCCCATCAGTCAGAGCTGCACTGGTGGGTCTGAATGGAAACCCCATCCTAGGTCTCCTTTGGCATGCCTCGAAGTTAGATTGTAATGGGGCTTGCCGGAGCACCCATGAAAACAAGGGATTCCAAGGGTTAGGCTAGGGAACTGGAAAGCTAATAGAAGTATTCAAACGTTTATCTGGCCATATGAGTACAGCTGGGGGAAAAAAAATTGGTATGTAGTAAATTCCCTGACAAATGCATTGGTCAGGGCACCAAAACAATTTGTGAATTTGGGATAAATTCGGTGATACTTTGGCTAAAAAAAAATGGATTTTTTTAAAGCCCCAATAGTTCACTTCAACCATTTTGAAACAAGGCAGTTTTACTTTTCATTTTGAAGCAAGTTTCATTTTGATATTTAGCTGTATTTATTTTTAAAAAAATATTAAAAGGCTGAAAAATGCCCAAAAGCTAAATGGAAAATTGAAAAAAATAATGTTGTTTTTGTTTTTTTAGTTTTGTGTTCAATCAAAAAACAGCCAAATAAATAAAGCGGAAATGCCTATATGATGGTTTGTTTGTGTGTGTGTTTATCTGAGGGGGGTGTTTTGTGTAATTTAATTTTGGGGTGTTTTTCAATCTGAAATCATTTTTATTTTTTGTTTTTCATTTCAACCAAAAAAAAAAAAAATCCCAAAACATTTCAGTTTTGGCCACCAAACAGAAAAATCTGTTTTTCTCTCAACTCTGCTTGTGAGTATAGCTTTAAGGGTTAAAGGTTATGGGGTAGTCAGAGGTGAAAGTAAGCCAGTATGGTACAGTACGGCATACCAGTAAGAGCCAGTACACCATGCTGGACTGGACGGCTTCACGGCGGTGATTTAAAGGGCCTAGGGCTCCAGCCACTGCAGGGAGTCCCGGGCCCTTTAAAGCACCACCGGAGCTCTGGCAGCTGGGCTCGGGCAGGGATTTAAAAGGCCCGGTGCTTCAGATGCTGCGGGGAGCCCCGAGCCCTTTAAATCCCTGCCAGAGTGCCAGCAGCCAGACTTGGGTGGGGATTTAAAGGGCCTGGAGCTCCAGCCGCTGAGGGAAGCCCCGGGCCCTTTAAAGCACCTTCGAAGCTCCAGCAGCCAGGCTCTCACAATGATTTAAAGGTCTCGGAGCTCTGCAGCGGCCGGAGCCCCGGGCCCTTTAATTCGCCCCTGAGCCCTGGGGCTCCCAGCCACCTCTGCAGATGGTAGCTCTGGGGTAATTTAAAGGCCCTTGGGATCCCAGGCACAGCCAGAGCCCCAGGGCCTTTAAATCTTGAAAAGCCCCACCTCTTCCGGTTGAGGCCACTCCTCTTTTGGTTGAGGCCTCGCCCCCGCTCAGGACTCTGGCGTACCAGTAAGTCCTTTAAACTACTTTCACCTCTGGGGGTAGTCAATTATTTTTTGTTAGATCCAGATTTCTTGGTCAAGGTCTAGGCAAGGTCCAGATTCCAGAGAAAATAATAAAAAATAACAATAATGATAATAATGAGTAAATAAAAAGATTTTGGGATCCGTTCAAAAGTGCCTGGCAGTTTGAATTTGACCTGTGGTCTGCCTGTTGAATGCCCCTGGTCTAGGGCTAGGAATAGCAATGTGGAGTTTTACAGGGCTCCAGTCAGATGCAGGGGATTGCACCACCTCCTATTCTATAACTGCATTCCCTTCTCCACTAGGACCCAGCAAGGTAGACTTTAGTGCTACTCCCCTCGCTGGGAAGGAGTACAGCAGATGATTTTACGCACTGGTTGGCAAGGTCATCCGGTGCCAAGATAGGGATATGCATTCCGTCTATCGCCTCACCACAGTTAGGGGGAACTCCATTGCAGCAAAGCCATCCACTATGACCTGAACATTTTCCAGAGTCACTACCGTTGCTAGCAGAAGGTTAGTGATTGCCTTGGCTACTTAGATCACAGCAGCCCCCACAGTAGATTTGCCCACTCCAATCTGATTCCCGACTGACCGGCAGCAGTTAGACGTTGCAAGCTTCCACAGGGCTGTTGCCACTCGCTTCTCAACTGTCAAGGCAGCTCTCATCTTATTATACCTGCTCTTCAGGGCGGGGGAAAGCAACTCACAAAGTTCCAGGAAAGTGGCCTTACACAGTGAAAGTTTCGCAGCCACTGGGAATCATCCCACATCTGCAACACTATGCAGTTCCACCAGTCTGTGCTTGTTTGCCAGGCCCAGAATCAGCGTTCCACTGTATCAACATGCCCCTCTGCTGCCATGATGTCTCAATTGCCACATAACGTGCTTTCAGGAACGTCTGTGTCCATGTCCTCTTCACAATCGTCCTTATGCTGGCAATTCCTAGCCAGGTTCTGCACATACTGCAGGATAATGTGCGAGGTGTTTACTATGCTCTCAACAGCAGCAGTGAGCTGAGCAGGCTCCACGTTTGCCGTGCTATGGTGTCTGCATGGGTAACCCAGGAAAAAAGGCGCAAAATGATTGTCTGCCATTGCTTTCACGGAGGGAGGGACAAGGGGAGACTGACAACATGTACCCAAAACCACCCATGACAATGTTTTTGCCCCATCAGGCACTGGAAACTTAACCCAGAATTCCAATAGGCAGCAGAGACTGCGGGGACTGTGGGATAGCTACCCACAGTGCACTGCTCTATGAGTTGGTACTAGCCATGGTATTGAGGACGGACTCTGCCAACTTAATGCGCTTAGTGGAGACATACACAATTGCCTGTATAAAATTGCTTTCTAAAGATTGACTTCTATAGAATCAACCTAATTTTGTAGTGTAGACATACCCTGAGACATGATAACAGTTTTCAAGTACATAAAAGGTTGTTACAAGGAGGATGGAGAAGAATTGTTCTTAACTTCTAAGGATAGGACAAGAAGCAATGGGCTTAAATTGCAGCAAGGGAGATTTAGATTGGATATTAGGAAAAAATTTCTAACTGTAAGGTGGTTAAGCATTGGAATAAATAGCCCAGGGAGGCTGTGGAATCTCCATCACTGGAGAGTTTTTAAAAGCAAGTTAAACAAATGCCGGTCGGAGATGCTCAAGATAATACTTAGTCCTGCCATGAGTGCAGGGGACTGGACTAGATGACCTCTCGAGGTCCCTTCCAGTCCTATGATTCTATGAAAATAGATCTTGTCAAACTAACTTGATAGTGTTGATATAAGAGATTTCTGTAAGGCATTTGCGTTGGTACAGTTGACATTTTGTTTAAAAAAATAGATATAAAATTCACATGGCACACTGTAGTGAGGCGGTGTGGCCTCCGTCCAAGCCAGAGAGGGAGGAATCACCCTCTGTGCCCAACTGGGCAGAACCAGGTCTGCCTCACTCCTCCTGCTGGAAGTATGTCACCAGGACAGGAAGTATAAAGGGCAGGACCTCCCGATCAGTTGGGTCTGAGCCCACTGTTATGCTCTGAGTCGGAATCTGGTGGAGTAGGGTGGGCCCAGACCCTCGCCAGGCCCAGCATCCTGTGTTCGTAGTCCATCTGTCAAAGCTAGGACACCCGACCCCTGGGGTTTGCTCTGTCTCTGCAACCAGAGACCAGAGTTGATTGACTAGTGTGTTTGCTCTGGCTCTGCAACCAGGTGCCAGAGCTGATTGTCTCCTGGGTGTGCTCTGTCTCTCCAATGAGTGATCATGGCAAATTGACTGCTGGCTGGTTCTGTCTCTGCACTGAGAGACCAGGGCTGATTGACTCCTGGGCTTGCTCTGGCCCTACAACTAGAGCCCAGAATTAACTGACTGTGGGTCTTGCTCTCTCTGTCGCTGTCTTCAGAGGCCAGAACAAATTGACCACTGTGTTGGCTGAAGGGCCCAGGGCTACTTGTCACTTGTGTGGGCTCTGAGCCCTGCCACAAGGGCCCAGAGACCATAGACTAAGCTCTGCCCCCACATGGAGGATCTGAGGGCTATACATGGTTGATTGCTTAGCCCAGGGATCTCAAACTCAAAATCACCATGAGGGCCACCTGAGGACTAGTACATTGGCCCAAGGGTTGCATCACTGAAACCTTTTCATACAACGATGACTGGAAAAAGGCTAATGTAGTGCCCATCTTTAAAAAAGGGAAGAAGGAGGA
>NC_133776.1:59178283-59179429 GCF_003597395.2 Chelonoidis abingdonii
GCCTCACCAGTGCTAAATAGTGGGGAATAATCACTTCCCTCAATCTGCTAGCAGTGCTTCTACTGATACAGCCGAATATGCCGTTGGCCTTCTTGGCAACAAGGGCACACTGCTGACTCATATCCAGCTTCTCATCCACTGTAATCCTCAGGTCCTTTTCTGCAGAACTGCTGCTTAGCCTGTTGGTCCCCAGCCTGTAGCCTGTTCATTCCTTCTGGGGCACCTGGCACTGGCCACTATCGGAAAACAGAAACTGAGCTAGATGGACCTTTGGTTTGACCCAGTATGGCTGTTCTTATGTTCTTATGTTCTTAAATGGATTAAAGTTGGCTAACCAAAGGTCTCAAAATCTAATTGTAAATGGGTGTGTTTCTAGTAGAGTCCCACAGGGATCAGTTCTTGGCCCTATGCTATTTAACATTTTTATCAATGAGTTGGAAGAAAACAAAATCATCACTGATAAAATTTGCAGATGACACAAAAACTGGGGGAGTGGTAAACAATGAAAATGACAGGTCACTGACAGAGTGATCTGGATCGCTTGTTAAACTGGGCACAAGCAAACAATATGTGTTTTCATATGGCCAAATGTAAAGACACACCTCTAGGAGTCAAGAATGCAGGCCACACTTACAGGATGGCAGACTTTCTCCTAGGAAGCAGTGACTGTGACAGATATAGAGGCCCTGGTGGATACTCAGCTGAACATGATGTGCGTGATGACAGTGTGATACACTAGCCTAAAGAGCTAATGTGATCCTGGGATACATAAACAGCAGAATCTCACGTAGGACTAAAGAGGTTATTGTACCTCTCTGTTTGGCACTGGTGGGACCACTGCTGGAATCCTGTGCCTAGTTCTGGTGTCCACAGTTCAAGAAGGATATTGATAAATTGGGGAGGAGGCAGAGAAGAGCCACAAGATTGAAGAATGAGAAAAACTTCCCTTGTAGTGACAGACTCAAGGAGTTCAACCTATTTAGTTTAACAAAGAGAAGGTTAATGAGTGGCAAATATTTAATAACACTGCTCTACAGCCAAAATGCTTCTGAAATAAATGTAGTCAAACTTTACTAATTCTGGGTCACTGAGAATGAAAATGATGCTTAAAATTGTTGATTGGCTCTAGTCTAGCTGTTGGGCTCC
>NC_133776.1:59180901-59266078 GCF_003597395.2 Chelonoidis abingdonii
AGACATAAAATGTAAAAACTTAAATATCTTAGAAACAGTAGCCAATCAGTTGTTTTAATTGTCATATTTGAATTCAGCACATCAAAATACATAATAAATACCACATTTTATCTCTGAAGCAGACGACTTCTCAAAAATTGTAGACCAGTGTAATGGGCTCTTTAATCTAGCAGAGGAAAATATAACAAGTCAATGGCTGGAAGCTGAAGCTAGACAAATTTAGACTTGAAGTAAGGCATACATTTTTAATGGTGAGTGTAATTAACCATTGGAACAATTTACTGACTGGATGTTTCTAAAATCCCTGCTTTAAGAATCATTCTGGGACAGGTCTCTGGTCTGTGTTTTACAGGGGGTCAGACTCAATGATCACAGTGGTCCTTCTGGTCTTGGAATCTACCAATCTATTTCTTCTCCTAAATCAGAGGTGGGCAAACTACGGCCCGCAGGCCACATCTGGCCCGCAGGACCCTCCCACCTGGCCCCTGAGCTCCTGGCCTGGGAGGCTACCCCTCAGCCCCTCCCCCCCCGTTCCCCGCAGCCTCAGCACGCTGCACCACCGGCACAATGCTCTGGACAGCCAACTCCTGGGGCAGCGCAGTTGCAGAGCCCAGCCTGACCCAGTGCTCTGTGCTGCACGGTGGTGTGGCTTGCTCCAACCAAGTGGCTGTAGTGCCACCAGCCCCCGGTGCTCCTGGCAGTGCGGTAAGGGGGCAGGGAGAAGGCAGTGTTGGATAGAGGGCAGGGGAGTTTGGAGGGTGGTCAGGGGATGGGGCTGTGGATAGGGGTTGAGGTGGTCAGAGGGCGGGGAACAGGGGGGTTGAATGGGTGCAGGAGTTCCTGGGGGCAGTCAGGAAGGAGTGGGGGTTGGACGGGGAGGCAGAGGTGGGCAGGGGTTCTTGGGGGCGGCGGTCAGGGAGAAGGGGGAGTTGGATGGGGCCAGGGTCCCAGGAGAGGCCTTCAGGGGGCAAGAATCAGGGGGCAGGGGCTGGGCCATACCTGGCTGTGTGGGGAGGCACAGCTTCCCCTAACCACCCCTCCATACAATTTCCGAAGCCCGATGCGACCCTCAGGCCGAAAAGTTTACCCACACCTGCCCTAAATCAAAGAAAGTATGTTTTGTCCCCATGAACACAGAGCCTTGCTTAGGGAGCAAGGCTTTTATGGGAGGGGAGGGGTGTTACTTACCAGTTTGAAACACCAGATCCCCCATTAATGTTTAGGGCCAGGGCACAGGCGTGTTGTCATAGTATAATTCCTCAATCTGAACCTTAGAGTTCAAATATGAGGTACTAGCATAAATTCCTCTAAGCTTATTTACCAGCCTAGATCTGACAGCGCTGCCACCAGCCAAAAATTGCAGTGTTTGGCTCACTCTGGTCTCCCCAAAACCTTCCCTGGGGGACCCCAAGACCTCAACCTGTCTGACAGTCTACCACCAAAGGGAATAACCCCTCTCCCCTGGTCTTCTCTTTACTTCCTGCCAGGCTTCCCTCCCTGGAATGCCCGGACGATCACCGTCTCATTTCAATTCCTTGAAATGCAAACCAAGAACGATCAGTTCCTCACCCTACTCAGAGTCCCTGCCAAATGCAAGCTTGTACATCTAACACAAAGAGATTTTCTCTGTCCCCCCCATCTTCTCCTCCCTCATATTCCTGCGCTGCAGACTGCAATCCCTTTAGCCCCCGCCACTAGGAAAAATCCAACAGGTCTTAAAAGAAAGCTCTAGCTTATAAAAAGAAAGAAAAAGAACATAAGAAATGCTCTGTAATCAAGGGGACCAATATACAGTATCTGGCTTAACAAGAATAACAAACTGAATAACGAGTCTTATCCAAAAAAGAAATACAATTTAAACACCTTCCAGCAACTTACACACCATGTAAATACAAAACAAATATAAAAACCATATTGTCTTAATAGGACTGTGCTGTACACTTGGAAACAGAAGATTTAGAAAGAGCCTGGAGATAGAGAGATCCCTCTCAGAGCTGAGAGAGGACTAGAGACACAGACAAAGGACCACACACCCAAACCTTCCCTCTCTGGCTTTGAAAAATCTGGTTTCCTGATTGGTCCTCTGGTCAGGTGTTTGGTTCCCTTTGTTAACCCTTTACAGGTAAAAGAAACATTAACCCTTAGCTATCTGTTTATGACACGTGTATACGGGGTGTGCCAGGTGTGCCCAGGCACACCCTAATGTCTCCAAAAAAAAGTGGCTTTGCGTTTTAATTTAAGTAAAATTTAGTTGTTAATTTAAAAAAAATAAGTTTAGTTAAGTTTTGGTTTCTTTAGTTTGTTTGATGAATAAAAATAATATCCTTTATGATTAAGTATTCAATAAATGTTTGCCTTTAAAAAAAATAAAAAATAAAATTCCCTGGGTGCACACCTTAATGAAATGTGCTGTGCATGCCTATGAGCCAGAGCTCAGAGTAACTTGTGGAATTGGAAGTTTCTCGAGCTACTTTACATTTATTACCCTTTTTCCTCCTGTAATTTAAACCCTCTTTAGTTTTCTCATGGAGATTCGATTTTATTTTAAACTTTGCCTTTGTAGCTAACGTGAAATCAGCACCAGTTTGGTTCAGTCATCAGAGCACTGGATCCTTAAAAGAATTTAGGCTCCTAACTCCCACTGTGCTTACATACTTTGGAGGGTCTGGGCCTTAGTGTCTGTGTCTCAGTTCCCATCTGTACAATGGGGATAATAACACTGCCCTACCCCACAGGAGTCCTGTTAGGATAATATAGGTTAAAATAGGGTGGCCAGGTGTCCAGTTTTCGACCGGAACACCCTGGCGAAAAGGGACCCTGGCGGCTCAGGTTAGCACTGCTGACCCGGTTATTAAAAGTCCAGTCAGCAGCGCAGGTAGGCTCCCTACTCAGCTCTGCATGACTCCTGGGAAGCTGCCAGCATCTCCCTCTGGCTCCTAGGCAGAGGGACGGCCACAGGGGCTCTCCGCACTGCCCCCACCCCGAACACCAGCTCTGCTGCTCTCATTGGCCAGGAAACACAGCCAATGGGAGCTGAGGGGGCGGTGCCTGCAGGCACAGGCGGCACAGAGAGCCACATGATTGTGCCTCTGCTTAGGACTCTGAGGGAGATGCTGGCATCTTCCCGGGAGCCGCCTGAGGTAAGCGCTGCTCGGAGCCCACACTCCCTCATGTACCCCAAACCCCTGCCCCAGCCTGGAGCCCCCTTCTGCACCCCAAACCCCAGCCCCATGCCAGAGCCCACAATCCCAGCCAGAGCCCTCACCCTCCCGACCCCAAACTCCTGCCCCAGCCCAGATCCCCCTCCTGCACCCCAAACCCTTCATCTCCAGCCCCATCCCAGAACCCGTGCCCACAGCCAGAGCCCTCCCCCCACACTTCAACCCCCTTCCCCATCCCGGATCCCCCTCCCATATCCTGAGCCCCTCATTTCTGGCCCCACCCCAGAGGAGAAGGGGATATCTTTTATTGGTGCAACTTCTGTTGGTGACAGAGACAAACTTTCAAGCCTCACAGAGCTCTTCACCAAGCCTGGGAATGGTATTCCATGTGTCATGGCTAATACAAGCTGGAACAGATTGTTTATCATAAGTCATAGGAGCTGACTTTGTGGGTGCTCTGGGGCTGGAGCACCCACGGGGGAAAAATGGGTGAGGACAGGGCGTGCTGGGGGAGGGGGTAGAATGAGGCAGGAAGAGGTGGGGTGGGAGTGGGTCCCTGGGGGAAAGTGTGGAGTGGGGATGGGGCCTGGGGCAGAGCCGGGGGTCAAGCACCCACCAGCACATTGGAAAGGTGACACCTTGTGGCATAAGTAGTTAACACATATTGTAAGAGATCTTGTCCAATAAAAGCTATTACCTCACTCCCTTGTCTCTCTAATATCCTGGGACCAACATAGCTCCAACACTGCAAACCAATGATAATGGTGGTCAGATAAGTACTTGCTATAGATAAAGTCAGGAGGACTAGAAGGACTCTCAGAAACAAATGAGTGACCTGTACACTGAATCCATTTTTTCTGTGCCATTTTTATCTCTGCCCCTCACTATCTATCTTTACATATTTTGCAGCTAGATTTTTCTCTGTTCCACTGTTCATCATCTCTCCTAAGCAGCACCCAAGCCTATTAACGTACAAGTTTGGATTGAACTTTGAATCCCCTGGGACTTGAGTGTGACCTAAATTAGGCAAAGTAAATTTGGTCCTCCCTTGCCTAATAGATCTGTATTAGGGTCACTTTCCAGTCATGCTACAGATTCATGTAAGGTCTGCAGTGAATGTCTAAGTCAAACGAAGCAGTTCATATTCCCTTAAATATGCCCATTGCTTTTTTCTTAATGTATTGTACTGCTTGTTGGAATATGCAAGGAATGCAGTATAGGTTCCTGTTTTCTTCCTTCTTTAACAAGGTCAAGTTAGCCTGAGAACATATAACTTTCCAGACACTGGGTACCGGCACCAGCCGCCCCCTTTGCCTGCCAGCACTGCACTCAAAGCCCAATCAGATTATTTCCAGACCAGCGTCCCTCCCACAGGATCTCCAAATCCTCACATGGGCTTCTAGCATTCTCGAGGTGAGGGGATGCCCCTTTAATCTGAATTGTGATGCCTGAGTTATAAGTGGGAGACAGAGGCTAATCTTGCAATCTTTTGGTTCTTCAGGTTTTGTAGTGATGCTGACACAGTTTCTTGAAAATGAAGCCAAGATTAAAGGCATCTGTAATGGAGGCATTGACCCAGGGCTGAGGCTTGAGGCTACAGACAGGGATACTAACACATTTCCCTTTTCTAGTGGCTTCTGTCCAGAGGTTCATAGAATTCAGGGCCAGGAGGGGACCATTTGATCATCTAGTCCAGGGATCGGCAACCTTTCAGAAGTGGTGTGCTGAAGCTTCATTTATTCACTCTAATTTAAGGTTTCGTGTGCCAGTAATACATTTTAACATTTTTAGAAGGTCTCTTTCTATAAGTCTATAATATATAACTAAACTATTGTTGTATGTAAAGTAAATAAGGCTTTTTAAATGTTTAAGAAGCTTAATTTAAAATTAAATTAAAATGCAGAGCCCCCCTGGACTGGTGGCCAGGACCTGAGCAGTGTGAGTGCCTCTGAAAATCATCTCACGTGCCGCCTTCGGCACCTGTGCCATAGGTTGCCTACCCCAATCTAGTCTGACCTCCTACATAACAGAGGCCAGAGAGTTTCCCCCAGGGATTTCTACATCAAGCCCATCACTTCTGGTTGTGCTAAAATATATCCAAGAATCTCAAAGTACTTACCAATCATTATTTAATGTATCTTCACAGCCCCTTTGGGTTCCCATAAACATTTCACTAAAAAATATTGTGGAAAATGTTATGAAATACAGAAAATGGGCTCATTTCAAGCCCTGAAAAATGGAAGCAACTCTGATATTTGTATTTTTTTCACAGAATCATTATTTCACCAACTCTACAGAGCCAGTGATACAGCTGGTCAGAAAATGGAGTGGTAAGGTGGGAGGAGACCTACAGAAAATGTCAGCTATTTGGTGCAAAATCAAAAACTAAAACTTTAGCCAAAAATCAAAATGTATTTGAAAATGCTATTTTCAGTGCCTTTTGGGAGTTGAAGTTTGGCTGCCTCCTGTCCTCGTTCTCCCCTATGGACCGGGCTCTCTGCCTGGATTACAGTCACCTCTCATTAAGCACCACATCTCCCCTGTTGCAGAGCCACTTGATGCACTGTGGAACTCCCTGGCCAAGCCACATCATGGTAGATGTAGTCTAGCTGGGGAGGCCAGTCCATACAAGAGAATGGGGGCATGAGTCAGTCAAACTACAATTCCCATGCTGCAAACAGTTGTTTGAAGTTTTGAAAGAAGTTTCCCTTGAGTATATTCATTCCCTATCATGTTCTCAAGGGAAAGAGTTTACAAGCAGAAATCCTGTGAAAACAATCTGTATCATGAAACATTCACAGAAAGCCAGCTTCACATTTGAAATCACACGTGCTCAGTTGGGAACTACAATTCTTAAGTCACTTTCACTCAGTCAGGACATGGAAACACCATGTGACCCATTGGTCCCACCAACACAGCTCAACTAGCCAGTAGACATGGCAATACTCACAGTCAGCTGTTTGTGTGACCCATACGCTGAATTACATGCACAGCAAACATCAGTTGAAGAATTTTGAACAGCAGACAAATTTGGGTTAATTGGCATCTATTCACAGACGATTCAGGAACAGAAAATAGAGCTAAATTCAACTAACACATTGTTTACTGCAAATGATAGGCCCAGCTCCATTTCTCACTGTGGGTACTAATGCTGCTGATTTTAGACAGTGATGAGAGAAGAAGGGGGCATTAAATAAGGGAGATCTGCACCCAAAATATGAGCTCTTTTGCATTTCTCTGTGAGATAAAGAAATAAGATCCAGAAAGGAAATGTCTTTTCAGGAGGTCTTCAACCTCTTCACTAGATCCAGTAATAACCTCTGGAGACCCCACTAAAGATTCCCTGGTGGGCTAGACATGTGACTGATGGTTTCTGTCTAGGCTATTCTGGGTGCACATGGACTTCATCAGGTTAACTGAGGATGTGGCAGCCCCTATTCATGGCTGGGAATTGTAGTCAGCGCTACCTTGAGCAGGCTGTGGGCCAGACCTCTCCCTGCCACCCAGCCTGAACTGCCTGATTTCCATGGGCATGTCCCACACACCAAGATCAAAGACTGTTGAAAGAGTCACAGTCTTATTTCTGAGGGGGTTGCAATGTGAACAGGTGATGCAGCTGTGCTTACAACTGTTGTGCTGCATCAGCATACACTAAGGCAGCATCACACCACAAGGATGTTCTGCCAGCCCACACTGATACGGGGCCATAACAGGACACTGTTGTTCTGCCCCATGTGACAAATCCTAAAAAGCTGGAAGCCCTCACAGAGCCCAGGGGGCTGGCAGGGGAGTTTTAGGTTTCATTTACAAATACTATGAGGGCAAAGGTTTAAAATCGACTGTGTTTTGGGGGTTCATCCTCATGAGATTCCAAAGGGATAGAAAGGTTGGGTGTGATTGCTTTTACTCTCCTACAAGCTGCCATGCCCCCTCTATGCCCCATTACCCAGCTGAGATGCAGGATAGAGACACTAAGTTCCAATCAGGGGCATCTACAGGGTGTATGGTCTTAATGACACAGTAAATTTCTGAGAGCAGGAGGGAAGAATACAACAGCTCAAGGATTGGGGGGAGGAGGGGAACCTTTTCCCTTGAATTTCCAGCTTGGATAGAACCAGCAGGGTTCTTATTGCCCAGGAGGCTCCCCAGCCCCTCCTCAAGCCAGTGTGTGATCCCTGGAATTAAGGCCTTTGAGTAACCTGGAGAAGCTCACCACTCTACCAGCCTGACAGCTGATCAATACACAGAGGAAGCAGATTTCCTGACACACAGGCAGCTTCTCCCTCCCCCTCCAACAATCCATTCCCTTCTAGCTGGCTGTGGACAATCCAGAGACATTAACACCACTAAGTACCCCATTTCCTGGACAGCGTTTGGGTCCCCATCAGACAGAGCAGAAGAAAGAAAGAGAGAAAGAGCTGCAGGGAAGAGGAGGTGACAGCAGCAGCAGTATGAGGCAATAGTTTGCAGCTGATACCTGAGTATGAGAGTGGAAGCTGATGGCCAGGGGACTAGCAAAGGGACAGCTCATCAGTCACTCACAGCACTGGGCTTTCCCCAAGTCCAGGGTCAGGCTGTGGTCAGGCCATTACAGGAGACCTGTAGGGGAAAAAAGTGTTCCACAAAGTGGTGTGGCTGTTTCAGTAGGTGGTGCACTTTCCTTCGAGTCGTTACTAAACCAGTGGGCCCTGGCTGCTTACCGTGGGTTCGTGGGATGTGATGAGAAGGTGCAGGCACGCTCCCTGTGTAAACAGAGCAGGACTAGACAATCTGCCAGTAGATGGTGCTCAAGAATATGTAGTATGGAGTTTGTAGGACCAGTACAAATTATTGTAGTGCTCTACAAGTGACTTCTTTGTGGATCTTTACAGCAGCTCTGCACTGATTCACAGCAGTGCCAGTGAAGCCAATTATTTGGGCTGGAGGGTGGTTGCACTCACTCAAAGTTCCATAGGCTGTGGAACGCAGGGCGCAATGGCCCTACCACTTTTAATTAGTGGTCCCGTATTAAATCAGTACGACTGCTGCCAGAGTGGCCCAGAGCATCACTCCAGCTGCATGGTGGAAAAGCCACGCAAACTTGACCCAGGTGGAGGGATGGCCAGGCGAAATTTCAGTGAGTGGCAGTGCAGCCAGGTGCACAAGGTTAGAACGCCACTCAAATTTGGCCTGGATGCCCCTCCGTCCAGACAGAGGGACTGCCGAGCCAAATGTTGTTTCAACCTGACACATGGGGAACCTGTTCCTGTGTGCAGAGGAGTCCTCTAGGAATTCAGATCCTGACAGCACTGGCTCATGCACTGTTGGGTAAGAGACAGAGGAGATTCTCCAGCTGAGAGAGACTCAGGGTCACTGTGAGTGGGGGTGTAGGGGGAAGACAAGGGGGAACAAAACAGGGAACCTGCTGGGGGGAAGGGGCAGGGACCAGAATTCTTCCCTCCTTAAGAGTACCTGAATTGGTTCCGTGGGGCATTGCCAACCTCAAATGTACAAAAATCATGAACCAGGTCCATAAAATCACAATATGGACTTAAAGATCATGAGATTTTTTTAAAACAAAATTATGGATTTGGGGTGATTTTTATCTGCCTTCTGGTTTTTGAGTATCCAGGGTGACATTTTCATTTTCTTTTCAAAGAAAGCTAAGGTTCTCATGTATTCACGTGACTCTGTTGGCTGGGGCTTTAAGAAAAACACCAATTATTGCAATAAAAGCCCAAGAGCTGGGAATACTAGAATGAATGTTAGAGTATGGGATATAAAACTGAGGCCTTGACCACTTGTAGTTTTATTATAAAACATTCTGTATCACAAGACTTTTTAAGAGTATTTTAGTACCACTGTGGACACAAGAACAAATGGTTATGAACTGGCCATCAGGAAGTTTAGACTTGAAATTAGATGAAGGTTTCTAACCATCAGAGAAGTGAAGTTCTGGAACAGCCTTCCAAGGGGAGTAGTGGGGGCAAAAGACATACCTGGCTTTCAGGAGTGGTGCCAGGGTTTTTGGCACCCTAGGCGCAGGGCCAGCTCTAGCCATTTCGCCACCCCAAGCACGGCAGCACACCATGGGGGGCTCTCTGCTGCTCGCCGGTCCCGCGGCTCTGGTGGGCCTGCCACAGGCGTGCCACAAGACCAGCGGACCTTCCGCAGGCACTCCTGTGGGAGGTCCACCAGAGCAGCCTGCCACCCTCCCAAATCCTGGTGCCCTAGGCGATCACCTAGGTCACCTACATGGAAGCGCTGGCCCTGCTGGCTTCAAGACTAAGCTTGATAAGTTTATGGAGGCGATGGTACGGTGGGATAGCCTAATTTTGGCAATTAATTCATCTTTGACTACCAGCTGTAAATATGCCTGTAACCAGGTCCTTTCCTGCCCCCTGCTGAAGCTCTTCACTGTTCCAATCAAGCACTATGAGCCTCTTCTTGATGCAGCACCCATGGCTTTTATTCACACACAGCTCCCACCACCAATGATACTATTTACAGGTCTCACTGTCTCCTCCTTTACAGGGAGTCTACCCTAGCCTAGAGACTACCCTTTCCCTGACCATTCCCCACTTTCTCTGGCTGTTAGCCAGCCTTTGTGGCCCTTCAACCTGCAGGCCCACAGGTGCAGCCAGTTCCAGAGGCCAGGCACCAGACTTCTCCCCAGCCCCAATCTATTTCCCCGATTGGGGCTGGCTGAGCAGGGGCTAATTAGGTGCTCTTGCAGCAGCACCCTGCTACAATGCCCAATGGCCTGTGATGGAATTTTAAATGGGGTGTGATCTGAGTTACTACAGAGAATTCTATTCTCGGTGTCTGGCTGGTGAGTCTTGCCCACATGCTCAGGGTTTAACTGATCACCATATTTGAGGCTGGGAAGGAATTTTCCTCCAGGGCAGATTGGCAGAGACCTTGGAGGGTTTTTGCCTTCCTCTGCAGCATGAGGCCCGGGTCACTTGCTGGAGGATTCTCTGCACCTTGAAGTCTTTAAATCACGATTTGAGGACTTCAGTAACTCAGACATAGGTTAGGGGTTTGTTATAGGAGTGGGTGGGTGAGATTTTGTGGCCTGTGCTTTGCAGGAGGTCAGACTAGATGATCATAATAGTCCCTTCTTACCTTAAAGTCTATGAGACTAGGGAGTTGTTATTATAGGCTGAGCTCATAGCATTGTGTATAATAAAGGTTGCCTGACACTTCCCATTACAAGATCCTGTTTTCAGTTGCTTGTAACTTTGCCAAATTTTAACTTCTTTGGCTGAAATTTTCCACGCCAAGTGTCTGCCTCAGGCTGAATTTTTTTTATTTATTTTTTTTTAATGTTTCAACAGAAATGGTTCTGCCATTTTGAAGAATGAGATTAGGGGAAAATACATTGGTTTCCCATGTTAAAAGAAATTCTGACAACCATTTAGTTAAGAGTGTCTAGAATCTGCAAGCTTTGGAGCAAGAACTTGAAATTTGGCAGGGAGTGGGCCTCTGTGGCAAAGATGTGGTTTTTGCTGTTCCCATGAAAAACTACCCAAATTTGGCCAAGCTTTAAGCCTTTGAAAAATCACAGTTTGCACATGCTCAGTAGAGACTTCTTAGAATTTGGCAGCTAATTTTTCCAAAGATTCCATCTGCACTGAGCATGCTCTAGCCTAGGGCTACAGGGGCTGATCAGAACTTTCCTTGCAATTTCTGCTCCTGGCTGCTGCATGCCACTGAGCACCAGCACCAGACATGTAAGCAGGGAGACTGTCTCGCCTACAGGCACCAGCCTCCTCCTTGCCTCAGGAGTGCTTAAGCCCAATCCCCCACCCCACCTCTTCCCACCCGCACTCCACCCCTTCCCCTAAGCCTCCACCTCCACCCTTCCTCTTCCTGCTCCTGCTCTGCCACTGCCCCACCTCTTCCCTCCCAGTTCTGCCTCCTCCCCTGAGTGTGAAAGAGGGAGGGAGAGGAGTGGATCGGTGTGGTCATAGTGAGTGGGAGGCATTGGGGAGGAGGGAGAGGAGCAGGCTACTGGTGGGTGCTGAGCACCCACTAGTTTTTTTCAATGGGATCAGATAAGAAACCAGAGCTGGGGGAGAGTGGGAGTGACTGAGCAAGGCCTGGGGCAAGGACCCCAGACAGTGGAACTGGGAGCCTAGGCAGGGAGTCTGAGGTCCACAGTGAACAGAAGATTGGGACTCAGATGTAGAGCCCAGAGTGTGAGACTTGGACTGACTGGGCAAGGAGACTGGGACTAGGATACAGAGCCTGAGGGGCAAGGGCTGGGACTAGCTAGATGAGGAGAAAGGGACTGGGTCTAGGACAAGAAACCACTGGAGAAGACTTGGACAAGGAGCCAGGGGCATGGTGGGGAAGAGACAGGACTGGGACAGGGACAGGTTGGTGAGGACAGGGCAGAAAGGTGAATCCTCAGGACAACAGGCAGAAGTGTCTGTTACCACTAGAAGACACTTTCCTTTGCAACCTGGAATGGAACCTAATATTCCTGAGTCTCACCATTCCTCTGCTGTCAGCATATCAGGGGAAACCACTGACAAGGTGTCTGTTCCTTCCCCCTCTAATGCTTCTCTACACAGAGGATGACAACCTACTATTGCTATCAGTTACTCTGTTAGGTCAAGCAGCAGAGATCTATGCTGTGGATCTGAAAGTTCTAACCCTACTGATGACCCATGTGGATGTCAGTAAGGTGTCACATGAATGAACTTTGGAATTCTTCAGTTTGCTTTTTTGCAGACCTAGGAAATTACACACACAAAAACTATATTAAAAGAACATTATGAAGGTTGCAAAATCAAGCACTCAGAAGTTAGGAAAGGCTGAATTCAGGTTGCCTGTGCATCCTTAATTCACCTCCCTGCCGTACCCAGGTGCATGCTTTATGATACAGTCTTTACATAACCACATACTATTTTTCCCCACAGGACTCTGGTGTCCCACTCCAATGCCTTATCCACTGCTCCCCATTTCATCTGCATATGTGGGGGGAAGGATAGCTCAGTGGTTTGAGCATTGGCCTGCTAAACCCAGGGTTGAGTTCTATCCTTCAGGAGGCCAGTTAGGGATCTGGGGCTATCCTCTGATATCCTGGTCAAGTTCCACTTGCAATTCTGAGTGGCTATTTTCTATTCATAACTGTTGTTTAGCATTATCCTGTGCTCTGTTACCTTCCATCCAAGTGATGGCTGCATTTCAGTGGTAAGTGAAGTGAAATGGTTTAAGTCTAGACTGTCATTAGCCCACTTGCATGGGGCATGGAGGGGTGAGTGAGACTTCTTCACCTCCCCAGCCTGCACCCTGTGGAGCAGTGTTAAAGCTACCCAGATCTCAGCTCCAGGTTCCCCATGACTACAACAAAGTGGGGTGAGAGGGAGCAGAGGGCAGGAGTAGCCATGGCTGTGCCCTCATCACACCAGCCAGCTGGGCAGTCTGGCTCAAAGGAGGAAGTAAGCAGCATCCTTTTCTGGGCTGCAGTAGCTTACTTCCCATTGGGAGCTGGGGAGGAGTTGTGACTGCTAATTCCTTCCCAGTGCAGCCCCTGGGTGCACAGCTACACACCCACACAGGCAAGGCTGAGCCTAGAGAGTCAATCTAGCCCATAGTTAGCAAGTCTGTAAAATCCTTCGAAGTTCACAGCAAAGCGTGTCTCGCTCCCTACTAGTGCCTCGTCTTCAGGAACATAACAGCCTGCTGCTGCTGCCAGCTTTAGCTCTGGTGATGCAGGTTCATGCTGCTATGCTGAAGGCTCTGTGCTTGATGTGATTGGACCATTGTCCTCAATCTATGTAGGCCACTGATCGCTGCACTCATCAGGGGAGGCATAGCCCCAAAGCTGAGGCTGAGTTTTATACAGTCATTAATATAATATTATGTATTAATAACTAATTTAGAGCTTAGCTAGGGAGCTGTCGTTTGTCTAGTAGATAGGTTGGCTTCTATGTGTGCTGGGCTCGGGGTGGGAGGCATCCTGGATGGGTAGTCGTAGTGGTTTTGTGTGGGCAGTAGTGGATAGGTGACAAGGTGAAGCTGGGACAGTGTGCAGGTAGGTAGATACAGCGAAGGGGGACTCATATGCTGTTGTTTGGTGAGTACTGGTGGATAAGTGTAATGGTAAGTGTGGTGTGATGGTGTGCAGTGTGTGGGAATAGCTGGATAAGTGGAGTGAGAAGGTGTGGAATGGAGTGGGGATAGCAAGGTAGGGGAAGCAGTGTGTCTGTGGTGTAATGGTGTGTAGTGCATATATGTAGTGTATAGTGGGTACAGGTGGAGTGATTGAATGGGTAAAGGTAGCGTGCAGTGGGAATAGGTTGAATTATATGTATGGTGGTGTAGTGAAGCTTGGTGGGTCAGTGCAGTGGCATGTGTTGTTTGTGGTGTGTAGGGGGTATAGGTGGGTAAGTGAAGTGGCTATGAATGGTGTGCAGTGGAGGAGGATGGCTAGGTAGAGTGGCATGTGTGTGGCATGATGGTGGGGGTATGTAGTGGGTATAGATGGGTAAGTGTAACCATCAGTGTTGTATGGTGTGATAGAATCATAGGACTGGAAGGGACCTCCAGAAGTCATCTAGTCTAGTCCCCTGCCCTCATAGCAGGACTACGTTGTATCTAGACCATCCCTGACAGGTGTTTGTCTGACCTGCTCTGAAAAAGCTCCAGTGACAGAGATTCCACAACCTTCCTAGGCAATTTATTCCAGTGTTTAACCACCCTGACAGTTAGGAAGCTTTCCTAAAGTCCAACCTAAACTTCCCTTGCTGCGATTTAAGCCCATTGCTTCTTGTCCTATCCTCAGAGGTTAAGAAGAACAATTTTTCTCCATCCTCCTTGTAACAACATTTTATGTACTTGAAAACTGTTATCATGATGGTATATAGTAGATGGGTATGGTGTGTAGTGGGTAAAGGTGGGTAAGTGTAACCATACGTGGTGTGTGGTGTCATAGTGTTTAGTTCATGGGTATGGGGTGTCATGGGTACAGGAGTATAGGTGTAGCTGTGAGTGGTGTGATGGTACGATGGTGTACAGTCAATGGGTATTGTATATAGTGAGTACAGGTGGGTAGGTGTAATTGTGCGTGGTGTATGGTGTGAATGTGTACAGTAGATGGGTATGGTGTTAGTGGGTACAGGTGGGTAGGTGTATCTGTATGTGGTGTACAGTGTGATGGTGTACAGTAGATGGGTATGGTGTGTAGTGGGTAAAAGTGAACAGGTGTAGCTGAATGTGGTGTACGGTGCGATGGGGTGCACAATAGATGGGTATGGTGTGTCATGGGTGGGTGAGTAAGCGTAGCTTTGTGTTGTAGCTAGGATGCTGTTTTTTCATGGCCTAAAACATCAAACTCAAACCCCTGTCTATGACTAAATTCTCTAAAGAGTTTCAAGCCTCAGAAAACAGGCGCAAGCATTAGGCGTTACAGGCAGTTAGAATTTCCATAGGGCAGACAGAGACAATGCCTGTCCTCACCCGTGACCAGGAGTTTGCTGTCCCTGAGCAGAGGTGCCCTCACGGCCCTCTCCAACATGGGAGTACCTCTGGATGCAGAGATGAGGTGGGATGCCAGTGCCAGCAGAATCCCCTGCTGCCCTCATATGATGAGTCAGCTCCGGCCTTTCCCAGCTGTGTGCCTGTGTACGTGTGTGCGTGTGAGCGACTGTGTGTGTCACTGCTCTCCGCAAGCTTTTCTGGATCAGCCACACAGGAGTTATTTTTAGGTCTCAAAGTTGGCCGGGGAGCGGGTGGGGATGTTGAGGGGAGTTGATGGACGCTTGGAATCACACTCAGGAAAGCAGAGTTTAGCATTGCAGGAAGGAGCTGAAGTGTGGAAACAAAGAACCCACTCCCTGGCTGCAGCCATAAAGGCTCCTTCCTCTATCATGCCACGGAGTTCCCAGAAACAGCTGCCCTAGATGGAGGCTCTCGCTTGTCGTGTGTGCACATGTATTTATTTTTCTAGCAGTGCTATCAACTTAGAACTCGATCAGCCACAGGACAAAAGAGGTGTGGGGGGAGGGGTTGGCAGCAAGGAAATGTGTGTTTGTGGGATGGGGGTCAGCAGCAGAAATGAGTGCATTAAGCAGGGCTACAGGTCACCTGCAAGGAAAAGGTGAATTAGGAAAGGATCAGCACCTTAGGACAGGGGGCTGGGAAATGTAGGTTGGTGAGGTGGGATTCAGCTGGAGGAGGGGAAGTATATGGAGGAGATTGGCACAGAGGTAAGGGGGCATCAAGAAATTATTTGTTGGTGGCATAGGGTCAGAGGGGAGATGTGGAACCAAATAGCGAAGTTCCAGCTAGATCAGGATCCAAACTTGTCCAAAGTCATTGGAGGTTTCTGGCTCTGGGAGTTTAGTTTGGGCCCATCTCTAGCATTGACACACACCCTGAGCACTGACACGCTCATTGCAGATGTGGAAGCCTCTTAATGTTCTGGGAGTGAAACTCATGTAGTAAGGTGGTGAGAGCTCCATTTTCCTTTACTGGTGGTGGGTAGGTGTCCTGGGGGAAGGAAGTTTGGTAAGACAGTGCAGAAGCAGAGCTGGGCAGGAAACAGTTTTCCCATCTCAGGAAAATTTATGAGATTTCAAAAAAAATTTCCTATCCCAAATCTGGACAAAAATTTGAAAACTCAATTTTTTGCAAACTGACAATCTGCAAAAAAATATGGTTCAGGTCAATCAAAATGTTTTGTTTCACCATTTTCCAAATGTTACACTTTGATTTCAACCTTTTTAAAAAAATTTTAAGGGTTTTTTTTCACTATAATCATCTTACACGTCAAACAAAAAGTCATTTCAATCCAAAACCAGGGAAATTTTTGTTTTGAAACCATTGAAAGAGGACGTTTTGACAATTTGAATTTTTTTTATTTGAAAAGAGAAATTAATCAAAACTGGACCCTTCCTGCAAATAATTTCAGTTTTGACAATTCAGTATTTTCCAGTGGGAAAAAAATATATATTGTCAAAAAATCCCTAAGCAGCTCTAAGCAGGGTTAACTCTTTTCTGCAGCTAGTAACAGAAGTAACTCAAGCACATCTCTTGTGTGTCAAGGAGTTTAAATGTAGTGACTCTTGCTTTCATTTTTCTTTCCTGTCTGCTCCTTCTTTCTTCTGTTTCTGTTCTGTAGGGTGGATGAGGAAGTCCTATGATGAGCATTGTGGCCTGGTAAATAGAGCCTTGGGCTAGAAGTCAGGAGACTTGAGGTCTGTCCCAACTCTGCTGCTGGGTGATCTGTGGGCAAGTCACATCATTGCTCTGTGCCTCAATTTCCCTATCTGTAAAATGGGGGTAATGAACGTGACCTCCTTGATAAAACTCTTTGAAATCTATAAAGGCAACCAGAGGGCTGGATGGAATCCCAAAGGAATGCAGTGTTCTTTGGCCTGAGACAGGTTACATCAGTGTTACTGTTTCTTTAAAGAAGTGATGCATGGTGTGACGTCTGAATTAGATAAAGCCTGCTCTCCCAGAAGAGGGCCCTTAAGGTGACACACTTCCGTTGAATTTTGCTCTTGTATCATTTTCTCATCCAAGAATAGATCTGTGTGTGTGGCTAGCGGCAGCACTCACTGAGGGCTTTGGGACCAGCTGGGGGTGGCCCAGGATAGCTAGCAGAAGACTCCTTACAAATCCGTTCTCCAGAAGTGATATGTCCAGCTGACTAAGCAAGGATTTCTATGGACAGGGGGCTGAGTTTGGGTTTATATTTAGTGCCTGTGTATTCCTTACCCAGAATTTTAACTAAAATTAATTATACTAGACAGAAGTACAAAATATAATTACAAACAAAGCAGATGATGGGTGCAGGAAGAAGTGGAGGCTGGCTTACATGCACAGCTGAGCTAATGTGCCTCTTTTCTCATTTGCAGCATTGCATGATGATTTACTTCTGAGTCCCTACATCCATCCATCCCAATGCCCCTCACTGGAGCCTGTGACAATGTCTAAGCGGAGCCCTGATGGGCTGTGATCAGCAGGAGAGGAGCAGCAGTTGGAAATGACTATCACTGTTATTAGAGGAGCTAGCAGCCACGTGTCTGCCTCAGGCTGAGATTTTGGGAAAATTTCAGGTAAATGGTTCAGCCATTTCTAAGAATGAGGCTAGGGGGAAAGCCATTGTTTCGCCAATGTTAAGAAATTCTGGTGATCTTTTCATTAAAAAGCTCTGGCTCCCCCATGGTTGGAAGCAAGGGGGCAACCTGTGTGTCAGGGATGTGCTTTTTACCCTGTCCATGAAAATCCACCTAAGTTTGGCCAAGTTATAAGCCTTTGAAAAATCACAGTTCACACATGCTCGGTAAAGACTTCTTAGATTTTATCAGCTAAATTCCCCAAAGATTCTATCCACACAGGGCATGTTCTAGTTGGGGCTTCAAGGAGGAGAAAAGGACTTTCACTGTGGAAAAAGCAGTATGTGATCATGTAGTAAAGGACAGAGTCACACAATTCATATGCACAAGGAGACCGAATTAAAGTTTCAATGGCAAACTTAACTCTGATACTTGCCATATCTTGAATGCTCAATTTTGCGACCTTAATAATGTTCTTTTAACATGTTTTTGTGCATAATTATTTATATTACAATAGCAACTAGAGGCCCCAATGTGCTTGATGCTGTACAAACACAAGGTGAAAGGCAGTCAATGCTTCAAAGTGCTTACAGTCTAAACACAAGCATAACGACTTAGTCAAAGTCACACAGTCAGAGCCAAGATTAAAACTCAGCTTTCCTGACTTCCTGTCCATTTCCCTGTCCATTGAACTGCACCGGGTGGGCATCACCATTTCTATTCCCCATGGAGATGGACCTTGGTTTTTCATTTCCATCCCATCACTGTTCCCCTTGCTATAGCAATCCAGCAATCTATGTATTTTCTACACACTTAGCTCTTAGTGTGTATGTAAAGTAGATCTGACATATTAGGGAGAATCCCAACAATTGTATAACACAATATTGCCTATATTTAAAAGATGAAATATGCATCATACACTCATCACAGTCAGTGTATTAAGTAAACATGAATTTGATCTCTTTTCATGCCTCATATTTTTGTGATGTGAAATTGCACCATTTGGCTATATGCCTCACAGATGCTGTGCATGTCTGCATCATATATTTGAATCACCGTATGACACATGTCGGGAGGGTTTTATATCTGTACTTTTTTATACCATGGCTGTTGCTCATCTCCCAACAATGGTGTTATTCACAGGGATATAGGAGTTGTCATAACTCAGTACATTTGGTATCCTGTCTCTAACAGTGGTTTCAGAAGAAGTAAATAAAAAAATGTTCCATAATGTGCATTAGGATCCCATTAGAATGAGAGGAAAAATCTTGTCTGGTGGTCCAGGTACGCCCTGAAGCAGGTAGCTAGATAGCCCCTATAGTTTTATCCTGGGTAGTATTTTCTTTGAATAAATCTCTAATCCCTTTCTGGGATATCTTTCTATTTCCCTCATTTGTATCCTTTAGCAATGAGTTCCACAGGTTGGGCACACAGGGGCGGTACAGATTGCATATATAATCAAGGAACAAGGTTTAATTCTGAAGGCTCAGTAGACTGCTTTGCACTTCTTTTGCCCCCATCTTTGACGAGATTCCCATCTCCTACTCTGCAAGTCCTTCTCAGGTATTCCCACAATCCCTCTGGTTTTGATGGACAGCTTCCTTCATCCTGAATGACACTTGTAGACCCAACAGAGTGTGTGAGGGGTTTTGAGGACAGTTGACCCGGCCTCTGCCAAGCCATATCAACAAGAATGGGCCCTTACACCCTCCTTAATCCACCTTAGCTTCATAACTGAGACGAGTCAGTGAACCTTGTCCTGCTCTGACCCAAAGAAAGCTACAGAAACAAGGCGAGGGAGGAGAGAAAGTCAGGACCCTTGAAGATTGGACAGTATTTGGAGTCCCCCTGCTATGCCAGGCCACCCCTGGCACTCTCTTCCCTCACATTGTGTCCTCTGAGAGCTGGGGGAGGGGTACCTAGAACAATTCAATCCAATTGATACCATGAAAGAGATCTTTGTTTCAGCCCTGTCACTCTGGCCAAGGTGTCATGGCCTCAGTTTCCAGGGCAACGGGAGCAGGCTGGATGGATGGGGAGGTAGGTGTACAATTAAGTGAAAGTTTGACAGCATGGGAATTACCAGTTAATAAAAACAACTCTTGAAAAGGGGCGAAAAAAGCCCTCACTATTTTATCAGGAGTTAGCCCTGTCAGAATGGAAGATTTCAAAGCTGTTCTCCCCATTACAACATTCCAGTGAATCCCAGATCCAACTTCTGGAGCAGCAGAAAGTTTGAGAGCAAGGAGGATTTATTTAGAGTTTTGGATTTGTACAGTTCCCCTAGCCTAGAGTGATCCAACCTTCCCCCTATTGAACTCAATGGGAAGCTTTCCATTCACTTCACTAAAACTTGAAGCAGCCCCAAGGTCCTTAAGATAAGATACAATGGGAGAGTTTCCAAAGCATCTAATGGATTTAGAAGCACAAGACCCACTGAAGAGCAGTGGGAGTTGGGTTCCTAAATAGCTTGGGCACTTTTAAAAATCTTCCTTATATTTACTTCCAAGAAAGAAAACACAGGCTCGGAGGAAAAGAAAATGCACATGAGGATGCATCTAACAGCACATCTAATAAGATTCCCCCTGCCCCCAATAACAAGATTTCTCGCACTGTTATCCCATTCTAGTCCAGAGGAAGATGCAAAGCATACGTGGCATCATATATCTATTTCCAAAGTATATATGGAAAGTTGACCCACTTCACACATATAATAATATAGTCCCCAGTTCTGCAGTCTGATACACCAGGGCCTCATTGACTTCCATGAGGCTCAATATTTAAACTAGGGTCTATACTAGAGCAGATATTTGTAGGAATAAGGTGTTAGTTCACATTTCTATAGTATCTCTTCTACTTTCCAAGCTGTAGTGAATCAGGCACTATGACTTAGGTAAATATTATTATGCCTCTTTTACATCTGGGAAAGCTAAAGCACAGAGAGGTTAAGTAACTTGTCTGTGGCCACAAAGGAATTCAGTGGCAGAGCCTGGAATGGTACCCAGGAATCTTGATTCCCAATCTTCTGCTCTTACTACTAGCCCATGCTGCTGCCAAACCCTTCCACCAGCCTATTTAGAGAAGACAGTCCATATCCATTTTTTTAGCAAAATATTTATGTTGCATTCTTTCACAGCGCTCTCCTGTTCCATTGGATTTCAATGGCGTTCAAAGGTGCATTCCTTTTTCCTACTTGTGTACATGCTTGGCTAGTTATAACTGTCAGATGTTGGCATGTGTGCAAGGCTCAACACTCCAAGATCAATCACACTTATGAAGGATTATTTAGCCTTATTAAAGTAGGTAGAACTAGGAGAAATGGGGTGACATATAAAAAAGAGTTCATTTAGTCTGAATATCAAGAAAATCTTCCCAACAGGGAGATAATGATCTCTCAAGGGGAATGGTGGCTACCCTGTTTCCTGGAACATTTAAAACTAGGGTTGGGGTATGGCATCCTAGTCAACTAGCATGTATGTATTAGTCAATGTACATTAGTGGTTGATCCTGCACCAGCAGGAAACAGAATTGGATTCTTACTCTACCATTGTGTAGAGACACCCTGTGACATCTGTGTGCATACAAACCCATTTCATACATAACTGTGTGAGTCACTAATGCTGCAGATTGATTCACTGTTAGAACCTAATCTTTCAGTGGAGTCCATCAATGGCTCCTGTGACATCAGTGAACAATACCCCATCCAGGTTACACTGCACTACACTATTGCATGCAAAAGAAAGTTGTTGTAATTAGGCCCTTTCACATGCAGTTATTGTATGTCTATTCTGTACATAGAAAACAAATGTTCCATTCTGTGTGCCCTTTAGAAGGATGCAGTGATGTAGCCTGAGCAATGTCAAAGCTTGGAGGACAAGAGGAATTCAGTGTGATCCTTCACCAATAACACTTTTAAGTCAAAATTGGCAGTTGGAGTTCTCTGAACACAATGCAGACTTCACTCTATGAGGCTTCAATGGCACTATGCCAGTTTAGTCCAGATGAAGATCTGGCCCATAACTTAGCCAACACCACAAATATTTTACAATACAGTCACAGATCGGTGGCCTGCCCCAAGGAGATTACACTGTCAAATGAGACCAGAACAAACAGGAAAATGACCCTAACTCTCTTTCTCGCAGTGCTGGTCCCAGGATATAAGAGAATACCAGGTGGGAGAGGTAATATCTGTTGGACCAGCTTCTGTTGGTGGAAGAGACAAGCTTTCATGCCTCCCACAACTGAAAGCTGAATGAGAGCTCTGTAAGCTCAAAAGTTTGTCTCTTCCATTCACAGAAGTTGGCCCAAGGAGAGAGATTACCTCACCCACCTGGTCTTACTTAGAACTCTCTGAACCTCCTCAGCCTCAAAAACTCCCAGAATGCTTCTCAGCACCAGTTAAGGACAGGCTATGAAGAAGAATACTACATTCAACTGAAACTGCATAGGGAATTTTAGGGAAGAGGAATGGATTTAGCCAGGTTGGAATTTGGCCAGGACAACACCCTGCTCTGAGGAAAAGAGTCAGAAGATCTTTCTTCGCCACAGCTGGTCAGGCAAAGCCTCCATTTTACATCTCATCTGAACAAAAGCAGTCCACCTTCTTGTCTGTGTTTGCATATATGTCTGCCCTTAACATCAGCTGTCTGAGTGTGAGAGTGTGGCAGACTATTTAAGGAAAATGCCCAATAACATAACAATTATCTACCATAAAAGCCTCCTGTTTCCAATAATAGTTTTGTGTTCCAGGCAGCCATCCAGCAAGCTCAGAGCTCTCTTGCCTGCTCATCTCAGGATTCATACCCCCAGGCTTTTCCTCAACAAGAACCGGATGCACAATCTCAGTGATATGGCAGTTCATCCATTGGAGGACTGGTTTGGTTCAAGGAGCTGACAATGGGGTATGAAACCTCACACCACTGGGTCTCATTCTGAATCTGGTCTAAATCAGCAGTGATCAGAATTTGTTGCCATAGGATGGCTATTCAATAGCGTATGTGAAATGAGTTTGTGTTAGAGATGTTTGTCATGCCCAGGATTAAATGGGTGTGTTTTTAACAATATTATTACATAAAAACAATAGCCAGCAACTGGCCTCAAGCCAAACCAATCTCTTTCACTTGATGGCAGCTTCTGTCCAATTCCTAGTGAACATAGGCATCTGTCCTATGAACACACTCCACTTCTAGTAACAGCAATAACAACACACTGGTAGCAAAGACTTTGAGGACTGAAGGGCCCACTGAGACTGAATTCCACTTTCATTCCTAGATGTAGTCATCCAAGGCAGCATTGAGGCAGACAATGGGTAAATGCGAGTGGAGGGAAGTCATAAATATAGTTATGATTAATACATGAGGATTCTTTTAGTGTTCAATGTCTAGACATGATAAATCAATTCCTGAATCGACGCCTGTACTCCACCTCAGCAGGAGGAGTAAGCAGAGTCGACAGGGGAGCCACGGCAGTTGATTCACTGCTGTGAGGTAAGTTGAACTAAAATACTTATCTTAGTTTGAACCTGCCCCCCCAATGTAGCCCAGGCCTTAGACTGCATGCTTATTGGGGCAGGGACTGTCTCTTTGTTCTGTGTTTGTATAACACCTAGCACAGTGTGGGCAGGTAGGGGTAGGCTGAATAAGTTATTCATTATTGAATTATTCACTCAGTGCTGAAGTCCACCAATTGAACAGTGTGAAGGGAAATTCCTGCTGCTATGCATGCTATGTCTGTTCTGCAAACAACAGAGCACTGCACTCTCCAGGGCTGTAGGTCCATCATCTTTTACCAGCACAAATTCATCCAGCAGAACTGAAAACAGAAACAAGTATGTGTACACATAAAATATTGAGTGTGTGGCCAGTACAAAACTAAGCCACTTTTTCCTATCATGCATAAGGATCTATGTATATCCTATGAAATTTACAATGTGATCTTGACAATATTCTACCTGTACTTTTCTAGATAAAAGACAGATGAGTATAAAGAAGGTACCAAAACCTTTACTCTCCGTCCAGCCCATTTGGCAGACCCAAGAGGTGTGTGGAGTTCAAAGAAACATCTAACTTCTGGGGGCATAAATGAACTTAATAGCTGATCCCCTGTTGGTAAGTCAAGCATATTGCTATTCTATTTGGATTCTGTCCTACCCATTGGTAAAGTGACTTTTGAGCAGTTCTAAGCATGATGAACTGGGAAAAGAAGAGATTGGGGGAACTTCCATTCTTGGATGCTTATCTTCAGATGCCTGAAAAGGCTCCTGGGCAAAGGTAGGCAAGAACTACCGGCAGGAGCTTGGAAGCCAGGAACCAACACCAGGGGTCAGAGCCAAGCTGAGGGTCAAATCCAGAGTCAGAAGTCAAGGTGAGGTTCAGAGAAGGAATCAAGCTGAGGGTAATACTAAGTATCAAGGTATATGCTGAGGTTCTGGTGGTTGTTTGGGGTCAGGAGTCAAGTCAGGGCCAAGGTCAATGCCAGGAGTTCAGAGGCAGAGAACAGGGCAATCACAGCATCTAGCAAAGGATCCACATTGCTACTAGACAATTCTATACCTGATGGGTTTATATAGACTAAAGGAGCCAATCAGGGATCACTAAGACAACTTGTCTGTAGAACGTCCCACAGCGTGCAACCTATGTGACTTGTGGGTCACAGGGAGCAGTTAGCTTGCAGCTGCTGGATGGCAGAGTGGGGCTGTTGGTTGCCAAGGAGCCCTACAGGGCTGGGTTCAAGTCTGGTTAATCTTTACCTTACCCTTTGAAACCCACCCCCTTAAGGATGTCCTGAATTACCCTCAAAGCTCTACAATCCAAAGAGAGGGCTTGGCTGAGTGCTATATAAAATTACTTTCAGACTGCAATGAAATAGGATTCACCAGCAATAAGATAACACAACAGGGTGAGATCTGTAGCTGAGGTATATCAGCACAGCTTCTCTAGGTCAGTGTTCTAATGCTGATTTACGGCAGCTGAGGATCTGGTCCAACAACTGGAAAAGCTTATTTTAGAAGGTCAGCAAAAGAGTCTGAGAACCATTAACCCTAGTGCCCCAAGACTTCCTCTGACCTGCTCTGTCTAAGTGGAGAAAGTAAAACACTTACCTCTGATTGTAGTAGGATGCCGAGGATATTAGTTCTGAAGGTGACAGATGGACAGAACTTCAAGTATGCACTGGACACAGTACCTGGAGTTACCAGCTATCCTTACTGAGACACACAGCAAAGTCAAAATAGCAATGGAGAACTTCTGTGAATGATCATCTCTGGGCAGATTATCAACAGCTCCTAAGTGATTTAGGAGCGCAAGTCCCAGGGAAAATCAATGGAATTTGTGCTCCCAAGTCATCAGGATCTTTTGAATGTCACCCTTCTGTCTCCCTTTCCTTTCCCTCCTTAGATGCTATCCGTCATAAATCAGGAATGGTTGCATCCAACTCTGTGGAGTCACTCCAGGGTAAAAAGTCATCAAGCCCAATGTCAGCAAAGTGCTTTGAGATCCTCTGATAGAAGCTCAGAGATACAGTATTTCAGTTACATCCATTATAACCACTTCCCTTCCTGTGCTCAGAAGTGAAAGGAAATCCCCTGTGTGCCGCACAGAGCATTGCCTATTAGTGAAGCCCAAGCAAAGGAGATACCTAAAGCAATAAGGGAGTGTTTCTTGCCCTGGCAATCCTGTAGTAAAGTACAGATAAAATATTCGGGCTGAGTATGAAGGGTATATGGGGAAGCTATTCCTCATAGGGGACTATGATAGCAAGAAATCTAAAGGCTGTGGGGTATTGCACATGGACTGTTTCACAACCCCATTCAGATTAACATTGGAATTTGAACCCTGGGCTTTCAGCACAGCCTGCTGCTGCTTGAACTATAGGATTAGGCTCTATACTTAGAAGCCCGATGAGACACATAAAACTTTTATGTGGTCCAGGCACTAAAGCTGCTCAAAGACTCACAGCCTGCCACATGAGTTACAATAGCACAGCAGAGACAGCAAAGCCTCATAGAAGGCCTTAGCACAAAGGGTGGTTCTCATCTTTATTGCTGGAGATGTCCCAAGATGACAGCAAGATAACACTGATATACCATAGCCACCTACTAACAACAGGGCTTCTTCATCTGAGGCCCATTGTCTGTGTGTCCATGTCCTTTTGTCCTCAGTACTGAAGGGGATAGCAATCTGGTGATCACAAAGAGTTCCCACCACAGCTGCAATATTGGGGATCCAGTGAGTATTTCCCAACCCTCACGCTTCTTTCCTGGTCTTTTATTGATTCTTTGCTCCAGAAGGGAGAGTCCTATGTCCTTGATAAGTTCTTTTCAGTTGGCTGAAAAGAACTCATATGTGGACCTGCCTGACCATGCCATTTGAACAACCTAGTAAATCCCAGCACTTAAAAATTCTATCCCAGGCTTTATGCAAGATCTAGTACATAGTTGGGAAGGGGACATTGGTTCATTCTAAATTAGATGTCCAGCCAGAGCCAATGTGCTCAGCAAAGCTGCTAGTCCTTTCCATTCATATTGATTCTCTTAGTATATTAACCATAGGCACCCATTGCTCTGGGTCATAACAAGTGAGTCTCTCTTAGTGGCACATTGAACCAGCTCCAGAATGTCACAAGGTAAAGGAAAGAGAAAAGGTCCAGCTGGACTCTCCAGTACGTCAGCAGAGTTGACTGTATCCAAAACAGGAAATGTGTTATAGTGTGGAAGACAAGAGACAGGAAGTGATGTCACAATAGTCCCATTGGCATCCCAAGTCTTTTCTTTCTCTTAGACACGAAGCCCTAGGGTGGACAGCGATAAAGCTTTCTTTGGTACACCTGACAACCTCCAAATAGAAAGTAGTAAAATAGATAGATCTCTGAAATATACAGTAGAGTAACAAGAAAAGAAGTCTGCCCATCCTAGGATAATCGAAGACCAGGACAGCCTCAGAATGGCACTTAAAGCCACATGCTAACACAGTTAGAAGTTTACTTAGGGTACGTCTACACTGCACGATTATTTCGAATTAGCTTAAACCGATATTACAAAACAGATCTAATAAAATCAGTTTAGCGCATCCACAGTGGGATCACAAAATCGATTGTTTGCGTCCATGGTCCAAAGCTACCATCGATTTCAGGAGCGATGCACTGTGGGTAGCTGTTCCTCAGCTATCCCATAGTTCACTTCGGGTTGAGAGCACAGTGCCCTGATGGGCAGAAAACATTGCCCAGGTGGTGCTGGGTACAGCCTCACCCCCCCTTTGTGAAGGCAGCAGACAACCCTTTGGCACCTTTTTCCGGAAGTGCATTGAGCAAACGCCATAGCACAGCAATCATGGACCCTGAGATCACAAACGGTATCCTGACCGTTGTCAACACTTCGCGTATCTCTGCCAGCAGCTATTCAGTACACAGAGGGTGACATTTACAGTACTCAAGGAATTATTTATTTTACTTCTCCTTTCACGTCTTGAGGGGGGAGAAGAAACTGACGAGCTGTTCCGTGAACCACGCAAGACACCGTGTATTAAGCTACAGACATTGGGCGCTCAGCAAGAATGCAAATAGTTTTTCAGAGACTGCTGTGGAGACTGGTAGCTGTAGTCCTCATTACCCTCCCTCCCTCCATGAGCATCCGTTTGAGTCTCTGCTTCCTGTTACGGTTGTCACGCACCGCTGTGTATCCTGGAGTTTATTTTTCAAACGCTTTGGCGATTTCCTGTTCTTTAACGGAGCTCTGATAAAAACAGATTCGTCTCACCAATACAGCGATCAATCTAGTACTCTCTAAGGTTCATGCAGAAGCTACTTTGGCATTTGAACTCATCCCACCAGTGTGATCAGAGCTGGACACGTGAAAGCAGAAATGGCATTCTAAAAAAGGTCTCAGGGCTTTTCCTGTATTACCGGCACTGTCGCACTTTTTTTGTGGGGGTGAGGGTTGAACCGCATGCGTTCTGCCACCACGCCACGCCGCGTGGAGTGTGCACTGTGGGATGCCTCTAGCGCAATAATGTCGATTTCGGGCGTCCACTGAATGCCTAAGTCCAGTTCTCACTTTCCGACATTATGAGCATCCTCTGGTCAGGAGTGCGCGGAACATCGTTTTAAGGAGCCGTTTAACTCGATATTAATGACGACGTCGTGTGAACGGGTACAGCGTTAAATCGGTATATCGGCCATTAAACCGATTTAAAGTCGCAGTGTAGACCTGGCCTTAGACCTACAACATCTTCATCAGGCTTAGCACTGAAAACATTGATTTACTCACCACCAAATGCCAAAATTTGCTCTGGCTTACACAAGAGAGCCACATGGGTAGAATTGAGGGCAGAATCTGGCTCTGTCACTCTTCTAAGCACCTTGTTTTCATGCGTCCTGCTATACACTGCCTGATGGGTTATTTAACTGGATAAAGTGATTCAGGGCACAGTTTGGACAAAAAAAAAATGCTCTTCAAGGTAAATCTATTAAGAATTTTAACATGAGTCTTGCTTTGGCTTCTGCCATCTCTTAAATGAATTTATGCTCCTGTTGCTGAATCTGGCAGTTAGTTTGATATTCCAGCCATCCATTCAGCAAAGATCTGTCATAACCCAAATGTATTGGATGCTAAAAAGATACATATCTTTCTTTCTTTCTTTCTTTCTTAGGAAAATCTGTCTTTGGTGGATGGAGGTTTAACTGATGAAAGAAAAAAACACATATAGACACAGACTCACATATATATGTATATATACGTTCACATCCACCTTTACATGTACGCACATACACTTGCACACATTTGTATATCCATCCATCCCCAAGGTTTCAGTAAACCATTCCCTGGTGGTTTGAGACTCAGCCAAGCCATTTATTTTCCCTGCATTGTTTTTATGTTTATTTATTTATGTATTGACATTGTACAGACAATTCCATACCCAGCCTTTTGCACTGTGATCTTTGACTCCCAGAGGTCAGGCGTTCAATCAGAACGTTCCACTCTTGCCCCCACTTAATTCTTTTTCAGCTATTCTTTCTTTGCATCCTGGTGCCATATGCCAGTCAAAAAGATTCCTGATCAATACTGTGTGACCAAGTTTCTGTGACCTTGCAACCTGCATCATAAAGGTCAACTCAGAATGTTCCCCATGTTTTCATTGCTAGACCAACTGGGTTTTATTTTATTTTTCTTTTCATTAAATCTAGCCCAGTCAGCCCCTGAAAGATTCTCTCTGTATCTTGATTTCTCTGGGCTATTTAAAGTTGGTGAAAGAGTCACTGAAAAATAAACAACCAAAGAAATCACTAGCACATCTCTATTTAAGACTGGCATTTGCAGTATCTGTCCTGTTCGTATTCTAAGTAAGGCCATTAAAGTAGTAACCTCTCTAATGCATGACAGGCCCAGTGGGAATGGCTAAGCTTTGCCAATTTGTGAACAAGCTTCCGTTCCTGCCTGAAACTGAGCACCATAAATGCCATTAGTGGGAGTTTAGGGCACCTGGCATCTCTCAACAGGTGCTCAGCATCTTGCAGGATTGAGCCCTCAATAAACACACACAATTATAGAGCAAAGATGGTGCATCACCAAGTGCACTTCATCCCAACAACTATAATCAAGCTCTGTTTCTTTGCAGTTGTGCTCTGTGGATGAACTGTGGTGTGGTTTGTAAGGAAGTCACAGTACTATGAGATCTCACTGTGACTCTTAGCTATTCAGTTTTTGCAAATGGGCGGGTGAGGCCACCCAGTTTTGGTGCAGATTATAAACCATGTGGATTAGTGACATTCTAATGTGTGTAAACATTTTTAATCCACATCCTGTACCTGCTTTCTGGGTGTTATTTTTTTTCCATTTGCAACTAGCAAACACATGTCCATATAGTCTAGATTGCTTTCAATTTAGTTTAAGGAGAGAAAAACAAAGAAAGACTCAATAGAAAGGTTGCGCTTGCCAGAGTGTGGTCTATCAGATAGGACAATGGTCTAAGAGTCAGAAGACCTTGAGTTTCTTCTTGGCTCTGCACTGACTTGCTGTGTGACATGGGGTAAATCAATTCACCTCTCCGTGCCTTTGTATCTCTTCTTAGCCTTTGTCTCTTGAGATTTTGAGCTGTCTGGGTGAGGACCTCTTTCACCATGTGTTTGTACAGCACCTAGCACAGCTTCAATCTTGGCTGAGACCTCTAGGATCTTCTGTAATATGTGCACTAATACCAGAGGATTAGGGTCATAAGACAAAGTTTTCTAAAGTGACTAGTCATTGAGTACCTCAGGTTTTGGGTGCCACCTTGAAGGGGGTTGATTTTCAGGCAGTTCAGCAATCCACACCCTGAAACTGAGACGCTTCAAAATAGTGATCACTTCTAAGACTTGGCCATGATCTCTTTGGAACCCCCTACATGGCTTCGGAGCTCTCACCCAATGTCAATAGAAGATCTCATCCTGTGAGGTTCTTCATCACAAATGAAATGGGGAGATAGGGTAGATGACCTCCTGAAGTCCCTGCCAGCTATATATTTCTATGACCCTGTTGTTCATTAATCCGACAGCCCTGCCTAACAGCAGATAGACAGGCAGACTCCTCCTATTTAAAAGATTCAGTACACAGAAAACAGAATAATGGTTATGAACTGTGTGTCTTTAAATCCTACCTATTTACTTTGTTGACACAAACAAGTTCTTAGTTCTGTTAGCCTGAAGGAACCAATAAAGCTATGGGAGGGCCAGCTGGCTTCTGTTCATCAGCTAAGTTTCCCTTGGGGAATGTAAACTACATGTAACTAAAAGAAAGGGGAGGGATAGCTTAGTGGTTTGAGCATTGGTCTGCTTAAACCCAGGGTTATGAGCACAATCCTTGAAGGGGCCATTTAGGGATCTGGGGCAAAAATCTGCTGGGGATTGGTCCTGCTTTTTGAGTAGGGGATTGAACTATATGACCTTCTGAGGCCCCTTACACCATGATATTCTATGATCCTAAGGCAGGGAACTTATTCTAATAATTTGTGCAAAGGGCCAAGCACTCTGATCCCTACAGAAGCTAGGGGGGTGGGTAGCACTCAACATATTTCAGAATAAAGCCTGCTAAGAAGATTTCCAGATGACAGTTTGGGTTTGTGACACTGGCAAGTCGAAAAAAAATCGTCTTTTGGTTTGTAGAGTGAGATAATTTGATGTGGGATCACTATGAGATGACAACTGTGGGAGCTCACCATGTCCATACCATTCTTCCAGTCATTTCCTCTTGTTCAGTTTTCTAAGGCAGCTCTTGGGGTGCTCTGAAGATTCCTATGTGGGATGCTATCCATTTAAAAAAAATGGGTACCAGGCATCATTGCATCAAAAAAGAGACTTCCCAAAATTAACTGCAGTTTGGGGAGATGAGGAAGAAAACCCAATGCTTGGGTCTAAACTCTACAGTTAAACAAAAATATTAAACCTAAATGTGCTCCAAGGAAAGGCCAATCTCTAAGTGATGGCAGGAGGGAACTTTTCCTCTGGGCAAGTTATTCCACAGCTGCCAACATAGCTGGGTTTCTTGTATTGTCCCATGAAGTACCTACTGCTGGCTACTGTCAGAGAGAGGCTACTAGACTGGATGGACCAACTGGCTGATCCAGTATGGCCCTCCCTATGTTCCTTCCAATATTCAATTAATTGGCCCTTACATGGATGTAAATCAGGAGTAACACAATGTAAACCAGTGCAAAGGAGAAGAGAATCAGATATGGGTCTATCTCAAAGATAAAGAGCAAAAGACACAAAACTACAAATAAAAAGCTGCAACAAATGCCCAGACTAAGCTTTGAGAGGCTCTAGATCTGAGCTTCACAACTCACCACTATTTCTGTAATAGGCTGAACCCAAACCCTGGATCCAACCCCCGCTGAACTTTAAAGAAGTTCATATCCAGCTCCCAGTGTTGCAGCTTGAAATGATTGTTGTAAAACAGACAGAACCAGATCTTCAGCTAAGGTAAATCAGCATAGTGCCATTCACATCAGCCAGACCAACGCAAAGTGTTTAGCCCTATGACCATGGGGATCTAGTGCAGTGGTAAGCATCTAAATCTATATTTAGACCTCAGAATAAAAAGATCCTTATTTTTCAGTGATCTGAGCACTTGCAGCTCCTCCTGAAGTTAGTGGGAGTTGTGTGTATACAGCAACTTTGAAAATCAGGCCATGTATCAGCACTAAAACTCAGAGAAGCTGGGAGTAGTCTGGTAGCTACAAGGTTATGCTGGCCTCCAAAAGAGCTCGGTTCAATTCCTTGCTTTTTCACTACTTTGTTACATGGTGTTGGACAAGCTATTTATGTTCATACATTCTCTGTGTTGTCTCTTACTCTGTACAGTGAATAGCTCATTGGGGCCCTAATCTTGGTTAGGGCCTCTAGGCTACAATAACATTAATGAATTTAGGCTCCTGTGATTGAAAATGTTGGCTTGTATAACCACATAGTGTAGGTCCAAGTTGCATATATGAGCCCCGAAGAGACTGTCTATTCCTTGCATTCAGACTGTCATTTAGGTGTGATGTGGCTAAGTGGTGATCTGAGAGCTCATACAGGTGGCAGCACTTCCTATGAGTGGCACCCAGTTTGAAGGATCAACTTCGAATATGCAAACTGTAAAAAAGAAAAGAAACCTAGCCCTTTAAATCTCCCCTTTGAATGAGACATCGAGGCCACAGGAACTGAAAGAGCAGCCACCATGCAAAAGTGATTAGGGGGCTTTCAAGCTTAGAGGGCAGACTTGTTAAGAAATATATCACTCATGTTAACCTAAACCCTACTGGGGTGAAAGCAATACAACTGTCCTCTTGTAGAGGTGTCTAGTCATTAGACGCAAGGCTGGCAGAGCTAGGGATCTACAAGTGAGAGAGAGAGTGAGCATTATCCTTGCTACACAGAAATACCTGAGAACTTTTTTTATGTCAAAAGCACAATATACTGGGCCATCTAACACCCTTGATCCATATGCATGATTTCCATTGATGTCAATGAAAGCTGGTCATGCAGGTAGAGTGCAGAGTTGGAGCCATTTCTAATTAACCCTTGTGGTGTCTCCAGTTAGAAATAAAGGGACTTTCCGTTCCCTGCTGGAGTGGCCTATTTTATGTATATATCTCTGGTTTCGCCTTGGCATATGACGTGCAGTAGGCAGTTATTTTGGGAAAGGTAAGCTATAGTTATGTGATCTGCAAGCAAGGTGTCATGTTCCTTAATTTATTTTCAATTAGTTTGTATAGTTATCTCAGGTGAGAATTTCCTGGTGTCAATTCATTTGGTCACCCTGAACCTGATGCGCAGAAGGCACCTCTGCAGAGTGGTGTGGTCTGTTCCCTGTGTGCAAACGTGACAAATCCATTACCTTTCTCTTTCACATTTTGTCTTTCCTCGGGCTTCAGGCCCTATCCAAACTTAGTTTGCTCCAGCCAGAGCAGCAGGTCATTGGTGGGGACAATTACAATACTAGCAAGATTATAAGAAAAACTCCTTAAATCTGAAGATCTCAAAGCTCTTTGCAAACACTGATGAAGCCTCAGAGTCCTGCTGTAATAGTATCAGTGCAGAGTCAGTGTCAGGATGCCTTGGCTGGGTCAGCAGTTGGAGCTGAATGCTGGATCTCTGGAGCTAAATGCATGAACTTGTACTGCTCAAGCTAAAACAGCTGCTCCTTCAGTTTGGGGGTAGTCAGTCTCACCAATCTTGCTATGTGGTCTGGCTGCGCAGTACCCAGCGCAAAGGGACCTCACTCCCAGTTGGAGCCCTTGGGCACTACCACAATATACACGTTAGAGGAGTACAAAGAGCCCCATGGCTAATTAAGTATATTAACTGTGTTCTGTAGGGGAAGGGTACCAAGGCACAGGGACTTGCTAAGAGCCCCGTGATGAGCCAGTGGCAGAACCTAGATCTCTGAGGCCCAAATCAGCCACAAGATTTTCCTTGTTCAGGCGTTCTCAAAGGCTTCAGAGCAAGGACAACAGGGTCAGCCCCTCAGACAAGTGAGGACAAGTATATTTCTTCTTGGCGCTCTCAGCTGAAGGACAGGATGGAAAAAATTCTCTCTTCTCACTGCAAGGAGCTCACACCTTCTTTCTCTTCCTTTTCTGCTCCCCACTGACACCAATGGAGTGCTCCCTCACCTCTCCACCGGTGCCAAAAGGCAGATCCTGACCTTCCCTGCCAGACAGCATCTCAGCCAAGAGGTTCTTCCAGGCTCAATGCCTATTCTACGTTCTCTGCCTGTGGCAGCCTGCTCCCCAGCATGCAGTATGTGACAGGACTGCCAACAGGGAAAGACAAGGGAGAAAGACAAGTCATCTGGGGAAATGAGGCTATTCCTGGCCAGGGTGAGAAGCAGGTGTCACCGGATGTGCCTGGAAGAGATAATTCAGGCCTGTGGCTTTCAGCCAGAGACTCTTCCTCATCTCTGGGACAGCATGCTCTAATTATAGATGGTCTGCGCTTCCCCAAAGCCCCCTGTGTTCAGATCTGGGGTTGGAGCATATCTCCAGCTAAAACCTCTCATGATTAGCCAGTGTTCTAATGGCTACAATACCTTTATGTTCACATAAGCAATCTGGCACCTTCTTACCCAACTGATCCACTCCCTGTGTGTCTTTCAGTCAGAGCTGATTTACTACTGATGAAAGCAAATTCTGACTCCTTTTGGCAGCATTGCCAAGTTAAAACAGCTACAGGGGGGAGATGGGTTGTGAGTCTGCCTGAGATACCATTAACAGAGCTGCCAGCTAAGTGCTGGTGGTGGGATATCTATCACTGCCAGTGACTACATCAAAGGCAAAAAGAAGGGTGGCTGTGTTTTCAGATTCTTGGTGGAGTTTGCAGAACTGGTAGCTGGAAAAATCATTTAGCTTTTGAAAGGGGCAAATTTGTTCTGGTTTCAGTGAGAGAGACATAAATAGAACCCCCCCTCAGTGACATTCCTTAATTTTTAGAGTCATTTTTTCAGCTGATAATTTGCACATCAAGAGCCAAAGATCTTGCTGCCACATGCAAAGTCCTTCCTCACAGCACCAGCCCAGGAGGGAAGCGAACAGCAGGAAATAGATTGCCTTGAAGCAGCCCATGTGAGCCTAGGGCTGTGGCTTTAATCTGGAACAACAGCAGCACTTTGAACACATGCAGAAAACACTTCGTCATCCTCAGACACTTTCCTAATTCCCAGCAGTGACAGATGCATCTGGAAAGAGATGCTGCCACAAGAGTGTTAACTGGACTGGAGTACATAGAATCATAGAATGTCAGGGTTGGAAGGGACCTCAGGAGGTCATCTAGTCCAACCCCCTGCTCAAAGCAGGACCAATCCCCATACATGCAAATGAAAGGCCCAGACTGATTTCTCCAAACAACGGCAAAGAACTTGTATGTGCGACCGTTCAGAACAATTGGATAAGAAGTCTTAATGTATGCATATTACAGTAGTCCCTAGGTACCCCAGCTGATATCAGGGGCCCATAGCTAGGTGCTGCATGTACATATGGTATTTGACAATGACTTTCCTGAGGAAATTACAACCTAAGTAAACAAGATCAAGGGTGGGGAATCAGCACCACCAAAATGTTAAGTGTGGAGTCTTAGTTTAGGAGAATAAGACTTGTTTAGTGCACCTGGGTTCAAAGCCTGGCTCAGCTCAGATTTTTAGATAGGCTGGTGGTGGAGGATAAGGCACCTACTTCTGTTGCTTAAGGTTATAGGGTCAAATCCATGTGACAATATCAGAGAGAGTGAAAATCACTGTACAATTAAATTTTCTATTGGTACCTTCTGGCCTGAAACTCTGTGAATCTATTAAAGTGACTCATCAGTGGCTGAACTGAGAATAGGACCCAGGGCATTCCCCTGTTTACCAGCCCACACTGCCTCTGGCTACTGATCAGAATTGAACCCAGTTTGGTAGTCACTGACTGTACTGTTGGCTGGACCACTTGAAATGAATTCAGTGTTGCCCAGTCTTTTTCCTTTATCATGAGGCTTGTGATATTTGGTGTTTTCCCTAAAGCCTCAGCTCCTGGAGCCAGGTGATTACATGAGAATCTCAGCTTTCACCTGAAAAATAGTAAGTTTCTGGTCATCATGGTTGGAGAGAAAAGCAGGAAAATACGACTCATAAAGACTCAAAAAAGAGAAAGCAAATAATAAGCATCCAACATTAATTATTCTTTTAAAATATCATGAGTTTTAAGATAATCTCATGATTCTGGGGGAGTCTGATGTGTGATTTTTGAACTCTCAAGACTAGCAACACTCTGAATTGTGATGGTCTCCCATTACCTGTGAGCTAGTTTCCAGTGCTCAGAATGATCATATATATTGTCACTATCTGGTAGATACAAACAGAAAGAGCCATGGAGACACAATTCCCTTCTTGCCGTAGAGGGTGCTTGTCCTCGTCCCTGCCAATTCTGGGGCTTTGTGGATAACTCAGAAGACTTCAGATTTCTGAATGAGATAGACAGATAGACAGATAGATAGTATTTATCTCATCTAATACAATTTACTTAGCTAGCTATAGAATCATAGAATCATAGAATATCAGGGTTGGAAGGGACCTCAGGAGGTCATCTATTCCAACCCCCTGCTCAAAGAAGGACCAATTCCCAACTAAATCATCCCAGCCAGGGTTTGTCAGGTCTGACCTTAAAAACCTCTAAGGAAAGAGATTCCACTACCTCCCTAGGTAACCCATTCCAGGGCTTCACCACCCCGCCCTAGTGAAAAAAGATTTTCCTAATATCCAACCTAAACCTCCCCCACTGCAATTTGAGAAAACTCCCTTGTTTCTGTCATCCCTGGTACCCCCACTGAGAACAGTCTAGAATCCATCCTCTTTGGAACCCTCTTCAGGTATTGAAAGCACTATCAAATCCACTTCTCATCTTCCTCTTCTGCAAGACTAAACAAGCCCAGTTTCATCGCAGCATCTACTCATAAGATCATGTGCTCAAAAGCACCCTAAATCATTGTTGTTGCCCTACGCTGGACTTTTTCCAATTTTTTTCCAACATCCTTCTTGTAGTGTGGGGCCCAAAACTGGACACAGTACTCAGATAAGGCCTCCACCAATGCAGGAAATAGAAGGGGAAATGATCACATCTCTCGATCTGCTGGGCAAATGCCCTACATATAAACAAGCACAAAAGCCGTTAGCCATCTTCTTTTACATGCAGGGCACACTGTACCTCATACCAGCTTCATCGTCCACTGTAAACCCTAGGTCCTTTCTCTGCAGAACTGCCTTCTAGCCATTCGGTCTAGTCTGTAAACAGTGAACTGGATCTACCGTCCTAAGTGCAGGACTCTAAACTTGTCCTGTTGAACCTCATCAGAATTATCTTTGCCAGTCCCTAATTGCTAGGTCCCTCCTATATCCTAATCCGTACCCTCCAGCGTATCTAACGCCTCCTCCAAGTTAGCATCATCGCAACTTGCTGAGAGTGCAGTCCATGCCATCCTCCAAGATCAATTAATGAACACATTGAACAAAACCTGGCCCGGACCCACCCTTGGGACACTCCACTTGAAAACGGCAGCTGCCTAATCTAGACATGGAGTCATTGATCACTACCACATTGAGCCTGACAACTCTAGCCAGCTTTTCATTCCACAACCTAAAGTCCAATCATTCCAGCCCCATACTGCATTAACTCTGCACAGAATACTGTGGGAGAACGTAATAAAAAGCTGTTAGCTGAAGCAAGAATACACATCACTGCCTCCCCCCATCCCACAGACCCAGTTATCTCCTCACAAGAAGGCAATTAGGTAGTCAGGCAGAACTGCCCATTGGATGAATCCATGCTGACTGTTCCTGATCACTCCCACCTCTCCTCTAGTGCTCAAGGAATTGATTCCTGAGACCTGCCCAATGATTTTCCAAGACTGAAGGTGAGGCTGACTGGGCCTGTAAGTCACCTGGAACCTTTATTCTATTCCCTTTTTTAAAAATGGCACTACAGTAGCCTTTTCCAGTCACCGTGGGACCTCCCCCGTATGCCAGTGAGTTTATCAAAGATAAGGTCAATGGTCGCAATCACATCTGCCAACTCCTTTAGCACCCTTAGGATGGCAGCACATGGACTGGCCTCCAATGACTATGTGCCGTCCAGTTTTTCTAAATAGCCCGAACCACCTTCTTTCTCCACAGAGGGCTGGTCACCTTCTCCCCATACTGTGCTGCCCAGTACAGCAGTCTGGGAGCTCACCTTGTTTGTGAAGACAGAGGCAAAAAAAGCATGGTGTACATTAGCTTTTTCCACATCCTCTGTCACTAGGTTGCCTCCCTCATTCAGTAAGGGGCCCACACTTTCCTTGACTTTCTTCTTCTTGCTAACATGCCTGAAGAAATCCTTCTGTTACTCTTAACCTCTCTTGCTAGCTGCAACTTCAAGTGTGATTTAGCCTTCCTGATTTCACTCCTGCATGCCTGAGCAATATCTTTATACTCCTCCCTGGTCATTTGTCCAATCTTCCACTTCTTGTAAGCTTCCTTTAACATTTATCTACAAAATCACTGTGCATAGAATCTGGATATGAGACAAAGCCTGGCGGAGTGGTAAATAATGGTGAGGCCAGGGCAGACATACAGTGCAATCTGGATTGTTTGGTAAGATGAGCCTGTTTGAACAAAATGTGTTTTAATACAGCCAATAGCAAAGTTAGCCGTCTGGGAACAAGGAAGACAGGCCATACCTAGAGACTAGCAGATCGTGTCTTGGAAAGCAGTGACTCTAAAAAGGGGTCACAGCAAGCCAACATGAGACCCCAGCAGGGTCACTGAGAGCAGGTTCATGCCCTGGTGAAAAAATTTTTTTGGGTGGACCAGCTAAACAGGGCTGATGAAGCTGGGGAAGCCGGGCCCCAGGCCCCCTTCCGGACCGCCTGGCGCCTGTAATTTGTACTGGCTTCCCCCCACCCTCTTGTCAGCCATGGACCCCAGTAGGATTCTTGGATGTATAAGCATCTTAATGAATAGGAGTAAGTGAGGGTGATTTTATCTCTTTATACAGTATTAGTGATGCTGTAATATTGCATCCAGATCTGGTGTCCATGTTTTAGAAAGGATGTTGAAAAATTGGAGCAAGCGCAGGAAAGAGCCACAAAAAATTATTTGAGGGTTGGAGAAAATGCCTTACAGTGAAAGACTTAAAGAGCAGAAATAAATGTGATAGGTGATTTCATTACAGTGTATAAGTACCTTCAAAAGGAAAAGATATTGGGAACTAATAGCTTTTTAACCTAGCAGAGCAAGAATGTGTGACTGGAAGATGAAGCCAGACAAATTTAAATTGGAGATTATGCACAGAACTTTAACACGACGGTGATTAACCACTGGAATAAACTACCAGTTGAAGTGGTGGACTGTCCATCTCTTGATGTCTTCACATCAAGACTGGATGCCTTTCCAGAAGATGTTTTAGCCAAACACAAGTTATGGGTTGCAATACAAGGACATCTGGATGAAATGTACCAAAGGAGGTCAGACTACATGATCTAATGGTCCCTTCTGGCCATAAATGCTATGAACTGTGCATCTCTAGTCTACTCTTTCTCTCTGTCTAGTCATCCACTCACAGTTGCCAACTTTCACATGGTAAACAAGCACCCCAACTTTTACAATAAGCGAAAATCAAGCTAATCCCATTTCAAAACAAGGCCAGAACAAGACAATCCCCAAGAACCCCAATGCTCTATATGTCTAGATCCCCTTGGCATGCAGTCTTGGACTGTGGTGGGCCCGCTGTGCACTTCTGACTCTCTCCTGCCCTTGCCCCTGCTTGCCAGGACCTGATAAAAAGAAAAAGAAGCAACAAGCAACAAGCTACAAGCCAAGAAATAGCCAACAAGCAACTCACAAGCTAATTAAGCCAAAAACAAGCCCAATCTCTGCTTTTTTTTTGTGGGTTTGGCATGTCTGCATCCAGTCACCATGGTATCTAGTCATTGTGGTATCCACTGTGCTATGAGGTTGCGGAAACAAAAATCTGCCTGGAGCATTTACGCGGCCCACAGGGACTCAGATAAGTTGCAGCCTTTAGGCATGTGATTGTCAGTGTTTCTTTTAAACTGTTATATACCCTTTGAGGTTATAAAATAGCTTAAACCCCCCGAACACCGATGCCCTATCAGTGCCAGCTCCCTGATAATGCCAGCATGAACTCCAACAGTCAGTGCAGCATACGATAGTGCACAGCCACCGTAGCAGAAGTTCAGGCTCAGGTCTGCATACAGGTGTGAAGCCTGGGTTTCCATTGCACTGTGGACACTCAAATGTGGGCTTGGAAACTCGAGTCCACAAGCCTGGGTCCCACAGACCCGGGCTTAGTGTGTCATGTAGACCTACCACTAGCGTGCCAGCTTGTCCTTTGCCAAGGCAGTGGCAGACTGAGACATGCCCATGCCCTGGCTCTCCCCACCCCTCCCCCGAGACAAGAACAAGAGAGGTTTCAAAATTAATATATATATATATTTTATTGAATAGTTGCTTTCAGTGGCCTGGAAAGCCACCCGTAGAATTACTTCTTTTATTTCAGCAGTGGTTCAGTAACAGTTATTACCTTGCAAGAGAAGAAAACCAAATGGAAGAGGATGCTTTAAAATAAATAGGTCTTTTTTTATCTTTAAAATAAAATTTTCAAATAAATACTTTATTTTTTCATAACTGCTACAAGAGTATTGTCAAAAAACAGTAACAGGGTTATGGCCAGGTATTATGCTGTCTAGAAAGGCAAAAGAATCTCAACATGACAATTGAGGGAGGGGCTCTCTTTATACACTGTACAGTATCTTTTGTACCAGATAAACAGAGAGTTAGATGCTTCAGTCCTTGGTACTGGGCTTTCCTTTGAAGTCAAGAGAGAATGAGTCTTCAAAGGAGTTTATGCTACAGATTTCTGGGGCATAAGGAGGCAGCAGAATGTGTGAGGGAGCCTTTGAACAAAGGCTGGGAGTTGGGGAAAGACGAGAAGGGGGATTGGTGCAGCAGTGTGGGGGAACTGAATGGGCCGCATCCACAAATAACAATGCTCATCACGACTGGGGTTGGGGTTAGCACAGCCAAGGTCTTCACTGTGCATAGGAACTATGCCCTGATGCTAGGCAGGCAGCATAAGCTGCATTCACCACAAATCCCTGAGTTTGCTGTTGACAGATTCCATCCTGCTCCCCTTGAAGTTGGTGCATGTCTCACTGCTGACTTCAGTAGCAGTGGGGCCTGGCCCTCTCTCTCCAAACCCAGTTGCATCATGTGCAAAACTTGATTCCCATTTGGTCAGCATTGATACATTCAGTGGTCTGCATTGTGAAAGGTTGCCTGCAAGGGACTGATTGAAAGAGACTTAGTTCGACTTGGTTCCCATCTATCCAAAGTCTTTCCTGACCGCACTCCACACAAAAATGAAAGATCTTTGGCACCGTTCCCTATCATCGTCTTTCTAGACATGTGCCCTTTGGGCATCTTCTGAAGTAGCTTGTAAGGGGTGGAACAAAGAATCCATTTCCGCTGAGCCCAGAAATGCAGGCTGGGTTCGATTAAAGGCTATCAATGACAGAAAGCATTTGCTAATGAACTCTGCACTAGTGTCTAGTGTCTCACACTAAGAAGAACCCCTAAGCAGATTGGAATAAGGCGGTGGATGCTAAGTAGTATTGCTTTGCCCACCTGGAATGGAGGTTGGGTACTGTATTACAACTGCATGTGAGCACCCAGCAGAAATGGACTGTGGATACTTCATGCAGAAGAAGATCCTGAACTAGATTTGCTTGACCACCTGGAATGGGATGTTGAGCACATCCACTCTCCCGTTTCCCAGGTGTGGAGCTCCTCTGGCTTCTGCAGGCTCTGTCAGATTGGAAATGCAACAGTTGCAAGAGGCAACTAGAGAGATCAGTAACAAAGTTTGTACTGGGGAGTGGGGAAAATTATAAATGTGCCATCTGCTTATCCTCAGACCAGTCTAGCCATGCAAACTCAGTGGGGTTTATTGCACTAATGCAGTTGTTCTGAAATTGCTCTTTTGTGCTTTTGGCCACAAGTGGGAATAGAAAGAGGTCAGGCCAGTGGGCTTAGGGCAAAGGGTGGGGAGTGAGTGCCATCAGCTAGAAACCCCTTGGAGACATTCTGTTCAAAGGGGTCATGCTTCTGGAATGAGACTAAAGGTGTTTCAGGTGCTGGGTGTGGTGGGGACAAGGATGTGGTTCTTTGTCTCTTAGCCTGCCCTCATAGTGCTGTGGCAAGAGGGGGCACTTCACATCATTCTGCAGTGCCCCCTTCTGGCCAGTGCAGGAGTGTGGGAGGTGGGCAGCACCTTGTCTTCCTGTGAAAAAGAGAGGAGAGCTGCAAGGTGCGAACTTCCAAGTGGAGTTTGGAGCTCATATAAAGAGGGGCATAAGCAAAGCAAGAGGCTATTAAAGGCCTGGCTCTTTTGGGGCTCTTTTGTCTCATGCAAGTTCTGCAACTCACAGGCCAGCTCTGTCTCCCTTTCTAGCAGTGGAATCAGATGGGGAGGCAAGAAGCCACAGAAGATTCCTTTCCTTTCTCTGCTCCAACAGTGGGACCAGACAGGGAGGCAGCTCAGACCCCTGCATCTCCCCCTTTCAGCAGCTTGGAGCCCTACAGGGTCCTTTGACACAAGTTCCTTTTCCCCCATCTAAGTACGCTGTAATGCACTTTGCCTATTCTAATTTCAGCTGGAAAACTTACCCCATCCAGCTTTTCTTTTCTGAATGAGATCAGATGCAGAACATCACATGTATTGAGCATAGCTTTGCATATATGGAGCTAACAATCAAACTCTGGGAATAAGCCACAGTAAAATCCCAGGTGCACAGAGAGATTTGGGGAATCCCAGTCAAAGCTCTTACTCTCTGTCACAGGACAACTGTAACTTACATTTGGACACCGAGGTAAATCAAACATTAAACACTAGAACAACCTGCTGCACACATTTGGAGCCAATCTCATCCCTCCCACTTTGTGGTGGTCCCAGCAGGCACTAGATCCATATCTGATGGTAAACTGCATGTTTTGACAGTAAAGAAGCAAGCTCTAACAAGCTGGAGATCTTGGGAAAGTCGCAGGGAGACCCAGTTTGAAGACAGGCTACTTGTTATTAATTAACAAATTAGCTCATGTTGTTCACCTTCAGACAGATTTTGGTATATCCTGGCCTGGTGATTTCTGTCCTTGTCTAATAAGTAGATTCTCCTGCTGCCCCTCCCCTGGAAGAGGAAATTGATTGTTTTCAATAGAGATGAGGTGAGTCCCAGCTAAGCCCCTGGATCCAAACAAATCTGAACTTGGAAGGGGGGTACAACTCAGATTCTGAACCTGGTTCTGAATTTCACAACTGACACCAAGAATGGCCCAACCAAAGCCCTGGTACTGAACAGCCTTGGATCTGATGTTTTGTGACTCAGTCCAATCTCTGGTTTCCACTCAAGTGTCCCATATTTTACAGAATGTATTGCTAAAAAAATTGACAAATTACAAAATATTTCTAAAATATTACAAAATAGGCCCCTTTCCTGATCCATAATACCCATGATATGGCACAAAGTGCTCTTAGAGCGGGAACTTTCACACTGGCATGGAAGAAAGAACATGTAAACAGAAATCACCATGACCTACCACTAATCTTCTGACAATTATTGGAGGTATCTGTGGTGGAATAACAGAAGCATAATGCCCATAGACTCATACTCCATAGGCATGTTGCCTGCACAGGGACTGGAAGATCAGGCCCTTCCTCTCACCAGGCAACTTCTCCAACACTCTGACAAGTTCACCATTGTGTTTTCATGACATTATGATTCTTCTCCATGGAAACACTTAAGAAGTCACACCCATTATCAAGTCATTCCATGAGCAAGTGAGAGGAAAAGATGGACCATGAAGGAAGAAAGGCATTGACTGAATGGACATGCCCACCCCTTTAAAGGAAACCATGAAAAGCAAAGCTGATCAGGGAGGTGAGGGAGGGATGTTTGTTTTTTCCCCAATGAAAAGTTACACTGATTTTTCATCAAATAAACCTTTTCAAAATATTTTGGGTTCTTATTAAAATAACAAAACAGAACATTTTTCCATGAAAAGGGGCGTTTTACATAAAAATTTTCATTTTGTGGAAGAAGTCATTTTTCATTAAAAAAAATTCTTATGACAGTAAATGTTTGACTAACTCTGGTGACAAGTGAATGGTGCTAGTGAAGAAGTAAGGTATGTCTCATTATGGAAGTCCCTCCAATATACATGTTACTGTGTACCTAACTCTTTATCTGACAGCAGAAATTGGAATTATAAATCTGACCAATTATTATCATATAAATAAATATATGTTTGCAATACATTATATAATTTATGGACCTGAGACGTGGACTAATCATCTATACACACACAGATCCACACACCTCTAGTGGAACTCTCACAGGGAAGACCTGGTGTTTTTCAGAGATCACTCTCAATAGTGTTGCTATCCTTGGAATTGCACATTCTGAAGCATTAAAACAATTCATGACTCTCCTCCTACTGCGCTGTAAGTTGAATTTCACTATAAGTGAGTTACAGTGTGTGTGTATCATATGAATGCCACAGCTTGTATAAATGCATTTCCCAGCTTCGAAGGGGACAAGCAAACTCCCACAACCTGTTCTGAACTTGGCTGGAAGGGAGGACACTCACCAATGAGCAAACTTTCATCTAGGGATAGAACTGCTGACTTCTCCTGTCTTCTATACCTACCCTTCTCATTCACCAGCCCACTCAGAACAGAGCCCTGTTAGGAGAGCCTATAAAATACCTCAGATTACCTATAAACCAAGATCTAGGATTAGCATAACAAAGTTGAGATATTCCTTTGGAGTCTGTAAATGTACCAGGAAGCCAAACCTTGCATATGGCACCATTCACAGCAATATCATGAATATTATTATAATAGTCCTAGCCATCGTAACATTATACTTATATATACAAAAATATATCAAAGTAATTCTAAACGAAGAAGAGGAGTCAGTGGATAGGTGTGTGCAACGTCTGTGCCCTAAACATTGGAGTGCCTTGGAGGAAGATTTGGGACAGTTGAGGGATTCGTTTCACGTATATCTCCAGCTCTCGCACATGCTGTAGCCCTCCTGAACCCTTACTCCAATGGAACAGGAGGGTTATTATGCCTTCTTCTCTTCAGACACACACACACACGCACGCGTGCGTGCGTGTGCCTCGGAGGACGGATGTGATGGTGGGATATAGCACTGAAAGGTCAACCTGGCTTTCATTCCACAGGCCAAGTTTTTGAAGTCATTGGGGTTGTAACTGAGAGTTTGGCACCATGTTTTTACAGCAGAGATGAGTGAGCTGGAAATTTCAGATTACAATCTGGATCTGAACTTCCTCAAGGACCAGGAACATACAGATACAGGGGTTTGGTTTGGCTTATTATAGGTGTTAACCATGAACCAACACCCAGATCCAAACCTCCCCATAGTCTGAAGATTCCAGACCTCTGGATTTGGTTCAGACCCATCTCTAGTTTGCAGAAGGTGTCTCCTGTCTCAGAACACCTGTGTCAACATCAGGCTTTTGTGTAGTTTTCTCTATAACATGTTGAGATGAGTGAGGACGCTGAGGCACTTTGGCTGGGGAGAGAAGGCGGGCTTCATGCTTTTCCCATCCCATTCTGCTTTCTAACACACAGATCTCCCTTTCCCCACCAGCCCAAAGCTGGAGCCTCAGCTAAGCACCATTTTCAGGGCCAGGCAAGGATGTGATCATTTTTACAGCATCAGCACAAGGAGAGAAGTTGGGGTTCTTAATTGTTTTTAAGATTCAACTTTCCTTTTCTTTTATTAAAGTGAATTCAGTGCTGGTGAAAGGTACCAGATTGGCAGCCCCAGAGACTGAAGGACTCTGTTGATCTACTGGGCAGGGCAGAAGGGCAAGCTTCCTACACATTACCCTACTCATATACCTCTCTCTGACATCCAGAGGTAAGAAGGAAGGCCAGGTTCCATGGCCCACCCAGTTCTTGGCCTCTACACTGAGCCTGCCAACAGGAGTATCACTTGTGGCAGAGGCTTACCACCAATGGATGGACTGAAACCACCAAGTCACCACTAAACAGATGGTGTCACCTGTCAGTCACCACCAACCTGGGCTAGAGTCACAGTGACACCTTACATGTTGTAAGGCTCTGCAAGCAGACCTTTACCACTCCCTCAGAGTATCTAGTCCCCCTGCGCCTCAGCCTGGGATTTAACTTGCTTCATGTTCTTAGCCAAATCTACTTTGAAATACCAATTACTACAGTGATTTCCGCTTGCTGAAGACCCACTGATGTACAAAAGTGGGAATGGGACTCCTTTCTGTCCACATCACCCTTTCACACCCTTTCCATGCCAGCATGATCCTTAATCTATCCATATCCTATTTCCACTGACCAGTGAGTCCCTAAAAACTGGATATTTGGGCTCACTTATTTTCCTTTTTACCTTGAAATTATTGAAAGCTTTATCTCTTGATCTGCTAAGGAGAGTAAGGTGTTGCCATTGGTTGGTACATTGCAATGGCTCATCTCCCTTTGCAGGGGCTGGCCTATAGCACAACAGCAAAGAAAATTGAGGAAAAGCCTGTGAGAGGTGCTACTTAGGAAAGCTGCAGACAGAAAATGGATGAAAGAGACGTGGGGGGGTTCTGTGGTCTGGTCCCCAGAGGATTCTAGTGCTTGGACACGTCACCCTTTTGAAACCCACCACAGAAAAACAGCTCCTAAGGCATTCTGAGGTCACAGAGTCCTGAGCCAGTTCCCATGTTGAAAGCCCCCTGTTGATCACTAGTGCATTGTCAGCATCTGATTCCCTCTGTCTTAGTCCTTTGCCAAAATGTGCAAACCCCGCCACGTTTGACTTGGGCACAAAAGCACGATTCCTTTGTCTCAAGAACGTGCTTCACACTCCATTTGTGGGGCTTGGTGGCTGGCAGATTGTTCATCTGTTTGCTTTGTGCCCAAAGTGGGTATGCAGCGGAGGGAGGTGAAGGAGAAGAATAGCCAATTCCGCTCCCTGGGAAGGTCATACCGGCTTATCCAGAGTCTTAGGGAAAGGCGTGCCACTGGAGGAGGAGATCTTCCTGCAGACTGTGTTGGTGTGGTTCTGGCAGCGGCAGCCAGGACGTTTCAGACTATCGTAGCCCTGCTGGCAAAGTTTGAGGCACCCCAGCGTAGGGAAGTAGCAGCAGAGGCAGGGCATGAGGAGAGAGAGGAAGCTCATAGCAGCCCAGCGGGCACAGCAGGACCCCGAGCTGCAGGAGCAGGGGTCATCGGCACAGGTGTCCTCATCGTCAGTGGAGCAGTGATAGAAGACACCCTTGACACAGCACAGGCAAGTCCCATAGTCGATGAGACTCTCTGGGGAGCAGAGGCAGCGCTGGTTGCAGACCCAGCAGGAGGGCAAGCTGCGGGCAGCTGTGCAGCGGGCACACTTGCAACGCCCACACTCCTCGCAGATGAAGAGGTGTCCAGAGTGGAGGGTGGCCATCTCCACTACACCTTTCAGTGGTTCCTCAGGCTTCAGGTCACCTGCTCTGGGCTGTGTCCGGATGAGGGAGTGCGCAGAATGTGAGGGTGTGACCCCACTTAATAGCCGCTGGTCCGAGGTGGTGGTGCTGTGAGACACAGAGCTGGCAGTGCTGGAATGACTCAGGTGCTGCTGCAAGGCCGACATCTGGTGGTGGTGGCTGTGGCTGCGGTGCAGGTCCTGGAAGGTGGAAGACACCAGGCAGTCCTGAGACCACTCTTGCTTGTGGGCCTGCTGTGAGAGGGATGGGTTGGACTGAGCTTGCTTGAAGGAGATGGCGGGTCTTTCCACATAGTCATTGCTGGCACGGATGGAGCAGATCTGGTCAATGGAGAGGACTTGTTGGAAGTCCTCAGCAGGCAGATCCATTGTCTCGTCACTGTTGAGTTCAGCCACACTGGATGAGAGCAATAAGGGCTTGCAGCATCAGGGCACATCGGAAAATCCTAGGGAAGAGGGACAGAGCAGGAGAGAGAGAAAAGACACCTGAATTACAACCGTAACCCCATCATTGAAACAAACCAGGAAACAAAGGGTGATGGGACAGCCACAGACAAGCTACTACAGGAACATAAACACCAGAGAGGGAGAGGAATTATTCCACTGGGCATAACTGGGAGGACTGGAGTGAGTATGAGGACAGGAAGACTTAGTCAGCTAATAAACATTTCTCAATGGTGAGATCTATTGCCCTGTCACAGGGTCACTCAAGCAAAAAGTAATACTTTGATCTTTGCTAGTGTCTCCCAGCTGCAGAGCTCAAAGCACTTCGCAAATACTGAGAAGTTAAGTCCCACACCTCCAATATAGGGAATTATTGTCCTTTTTTCAGAGAGGTGGCAACTGAGGCCCAGAGATGTGAAGTGACTTCTCCAAGCTACACAGAGAGCCTGGGACAGAGCTGGGAAGAGAATGATGATCAGTCCTGTGGTTTCCACCCCACCCCACCCTTCCCTCTCTTGCACAAAATGCTGAACATATACTTTATGGATCAATCCCTGCACTGGCCAGGGGATGAACAAGATAAGCCAACATCTAAATTTCTGATGTCTTTGATTCAGACTTAGTTTCCCATTGGTTTTTGCTGGGGTCTCAAGAGTATTTCCATTCATACTCCATGACACATAAAGATCATGCTTACCTCCTTCATGAGCACTCAGAGAAAAGCATTTTTTTCCTCCAATAGTGACAAAATGTTCATGCTAACCAGATCTACTCCAGGCCATCAGGGTTTGTTAGAGGATATGCTACCTGCATAGAGGCTTCCAGGATTTTGTTTTCAGAAAGCTGTACTACCTGATTCTCACTGCAGCACTGGAAACATATTCTGGCTTTATGCCAAGTGGTCGCAGAGATGGGAATGGCCTCCAACCATGCTGTTTAAGGGAAGCTCAAGGTGAGACCAATATTCAGGGGAAGATCCATGGGTGGAAGGTATTTGCCATCTGACTCAGCTTCAAGGATTAACGCTCTCTCATGATGACAGCATTTTTGGACCTGGGTATGGCCTGTAGGAGGAACAATAACCTGAGCGAGACACCTGTGACCATAGAATATTGGCAGTCCTGGGGGAAGAGGAAGAAAAATGTGAACAGGATTTGTGTGCCTATGGATTCTAGTTACAGCCTCATGGCAGGGATAACCAAAACTAGATAGTTCTTATAGTGCTGCTGTGTGCAAACTGGGGTACAGGAAGTGACCCAACAACACAAAAGGAGGGAAAGTTAATTGTTTTGTGTTGTACACTGAAAACAACACCAGCCTGGGTTGCAAATCATTTTAAGTCATGATTTTTTACTGTACCTATTGGTGGTACCTATCAACAGTATGTATTTTCCATTGACAGCTGGGTTGCTGTGTAGTATTTTCTGACTTTCTTATGACAATCTGTCCTCATCTTGCAAGTTCTACAGGCAACCATATGGTGCATGGACGTTTTCACAGCCCACAGTTCTGCAGAAGGAAGCTATTTAAATACTGACCCTCTTCACTGGCTTTAGACATATTCAGAAAACCAGTCTGATGATGACAGAGGAGACTTGCCTGTAGGCCAGAAACTGTGGGTAAAATACTACCCATGCAGTACAAAGTGGAGAGAAGATTGATTTTCATTAGCTAGGCTGACCTTGAAAGAACAGACAAGAGCAAGGCAACTTACTTTGATTGTTAAAGTGAGATCTGTCCTGTCCCTAGTCTCCAGAAGGAAAGAAGATGCAACCAATCTGATTTCATTGTATTGTATTGTGCTGCTAAAATATCTAGTCTGCATTATGGGAGGAAGGGATTAGGATCAGCTGCTTAAAGAGACTTCAAAGATGCACCAGGACTGCCTTTGCCCAACAGTGGATTTTCAACATTTCTTAATAAGCGTTGGACGAGTGGTTTCAGTATCTTTATAATGCCTTCTCTCTAGCCATCATCCCACCGGGGGAGGATGGGGGGAGGGGGAGAAAGGGGGGGCTGTTCTGGCTAATGAGCCAGACCAGGTAGCACTGACAGTAAATGTAGGGTTTTCTCAGACAGGTGGTCCCTAGTCAGATGGGCAGCCAGGAATAAGACCAGAAGAAACTAGTTTAAGAGGGAGGGGTTAAGTGGGGGGAAGGGCAATAAGATCCAGCAAATGTCAGGATGAATACAGAATGGCCATGAAATGCACCAGACTCTAACAAGATGTGCTCACCATGTCCACTGTGTAATGGACAGTCTGAATGAGCTTCTCCCCAGAAGTGTACATTATTGACTGAATGGGTTCAGAAGAGTAGGGAGTCATTAGGTGCAAATAGCAGTCGAAGCTAGTGAAGCACAATGATGCTGAGCCATTGGGATGGCTAATTCAAGGGGGGTTCTGTGCAACACCCAACCCAGTAGATGGGAGCAAACAGCTGGCCCTAAGGAACCCAAGGTAGGCTTGGATGTCTAGAGAAAGCTGGGTAGGGAAGGCACATGGGCTCATAGGACTTCTATGCTGTGTAGGCTGGACAGCTACAGTCCTTGAGACCATGGATTATGAACAATCAGTTGAATTGGTAATACAGTATGTAGGATCACAAAGAGTGAACTTGGAGAATGAATTTGGAGAACACAAGAGCCTGGAGGGCAGGCTGAATGAGAGGGGACTGAACTTACGATGGAAGAATCCCATGTACCGCTACAGGCTGGGGACCAACTGGCTAAGTGGTAGTTCTGCAGAAAAGGACCTGGGGATTACAGTGGATGAGAAGCTGGATATGAGTCAGCAGTGTGCCGTTGTTGCCAAGAAGGCAAACGTCATATTGGGCTGCATTAATAGAAGCATTGCCAGCAGATTGAGGGAAGTTATTATTCCCCTATCTTCAGCACTGGTGAGGCCACATCTAAAGTACTGCGTCCAGTTTTGGGCCCCCCACTACAGAAAGGATGTGGACAAATAGGAGAGACTCCCGTGGAGGGCAACAAAAATTTTTAGGGGGCTGGGGCACTTGACTTATGAGGAGATGCTGAGGGAACTGAGGTTATTTAGACTGCAGAAGAGAAGGGGGGGGGGATTTGATATAAGCCTTCAATTACCTGAAAGGGGACTCCAAAGAGGATGGAGTTAGGCTGTTCTCAGTGGTGGCAGATGACAGGACAAGGGACAATGGTCTCAAGTTGCACTGGGGGAGGTCTAGGCTGGATATTAGGAAAAACTATTTCACTAGGAGGGTGGTGAAGCACTGGAATAGGTTACCTAGGGAGGTGGTGGAATCTCCATTCTTAGAGGTTTTTAAGGGCCAGCTTGATGTAGCCCTGGCTAGGATGATTTATTTGGGATTGGTCCTGCTTTGAGCAGGGGGCTGGACTAGATGGCCTTCTGATGTCTCTTCCAATCTTAATCTTCTATGACCTTCTATGATTCTATAACTTTGTCCAGGACATGTGAGCAGTACTGCTGCTAATTCCATGGCTGTGCGCCAGTATAGGGCCTGGCCCAGTGGATCACACTCAGGATCTAGAAAGGCACCAGAGGGTAGGATATGGGTCCCATAGAACTCTAGATCCTATGCAGGTAGCATGAGCTAGCTGGAAAGAAACAGGACCCAGAGAGCATAGAGTTTGGAACCAAGACCCAAAAGGTAAGATGTGAGGGTTCAAATGACAGTAGAACCCAGCAGTTTTGAGGACAGTATGACTGAGTGCTAGGACACAGAACTTGGAAGTTACTATAACCCAAAGGAAAGGACATGGAAACTGGAGAGCACTGGGACCAGCAGGACTACGATAAGAGACTTGGAAGGCAATGGGACCTGCAAGGCTTGAACACTGGGGCCTAATGGCTAGATTCTGGGATCCAGTGGGCAATAGGATCTTGTGGACAGGACTTTGTACTCCGATGATAGAATTCAGGAACCAGTGAGATCAAGGATCCAGCAGGACTGGGATCTGGCAGGTAGGATTCAGGATACTCAGATACATTGGAGAGGAGTCCAGATCCCTGGGCAGAAGCCTCAGCAGAGAGGATTTCAGACCCAGTGTTTTCTAGGACCCAGTGACTACAGTACACTTTCAGACCTTCCTGGTCACTGGGGGTCAGTGGAGTTGATTCTGGACCTGTTAGAATCTAGCATTCAGTAGCTATAACGCCAAACCCAGTGGGTGCCAGGGCCAAGAGGATGTGATTCGAGGTTTGCTGGAGGCTAGGCTCAGAAGATACGATTCTGGACAGAATGGGCACTAGGACCCAGCAAGGCTCCCGATGCCCAACAGGATAAAAATGGATTGAATGACAATAAATTGTTTGCCATTCCGGATGTGATGAATCCAATCCAGCCGGCAGGATGGACTGAAATAGATACTGCAGGCAAAGGTAAAGGAAAAAAGTCAGGGATGAATAGGCAGGGAACTGGCAGCCACTGAGAGAAAAAACTACTACAGCCTGTTTCAGATCAAGAGAACAGCCCATTCAGCAGGGAGCAGCAGCAACAACAGGAGCTGGGAAATTTACTAGGAGTGGGGTGAGCTTGAGATGCACACACACGCACTTCTGTCTGTTGATGTATCTACCAAGCCATACCCATGCCACCACAGATCAGTGTGGCGAAAGATTCACAGGCCAGATCCTCTGCTGGGGTGAATCGGCAGAGCTCAGCTGAATTCAGTGGAGCTACCCTGATTCACACCAGCTGAGGAGGTGACCCCAATACTGTGTATTTAGACGCCACTGGGGCTTAGGGTGACCAGATGTCCCAATTCTATAGGGATGGTCTTGATTTTGGGGTCTTTTTCTTATATAGGCTCCTATTGCCTCCCACCCCCTGTCCCAATTTTTCACATTTGCTGTTTGGTCACCCTACTGGGGCTTGCTTTCCTCTGGATCCAAGGGTACTGGAACAATTTGTATAGTGGGGGTGCTGAGAGCCATTGAACCAAACTCTAAACCCTAGATATGATGGAAACCACATCAGGCCTCCTAGTTCCAGCATCTGTCTGGTCCTATAAGACTATCTGTGCTAGTGTTATGGGGCCACATCCTGCAAAGAGCTGGGGACTTGCAACTCCCAGCAGGTTCAGAGGCAGCTGCAGGAGTTCAGCCCAGCTGGGGATTTGGCCCATGGTTGAAGTTGCAAACCCACTGCCATAACAAATTTCTCATAGCTGTGGGGAGGGGTTATTGTCAGCTGAACTTTTCCAGTCTCGGTCTCAACCCAAGGGGGAATTATATGGGAAAATGTGAGCAAAATCGATGCACTTATTTATGAGCTCTAGCTAGCTCTCTGTCTGTCTATTTGTCTACCCCATACACACCCCTCTATCTCTCTGTATATCTGTCTATATATCCCCATAACACCCCTCTATCTCTATGTCTGTCTATCCCTGTACAAGTTCCTTTGTCTCTGTCTGTCTATCCCCATACCTATTCTTTTATGTGTGTATGCATGTGTGTCTAGCCCTGTCTGTCTGTCCACCCCATATATATTAGGTAGATCTAGCCTCATACCTCTCTCTCTCAGGAGTTTGTATAGTATTCTTCATGAGAGCGTCTAAGCTAGAGGTAGGCAACCTATGGCATGGGTGCCGAAGGCGGCACGCGAGCTGATTTTCAGTGGCACACACACTGCCCAGGTCCTGGCCACTGGTCCAGGGGGCTCTGCGTTTTAATTTAATTTTAAATGAAGCTTCTTAAACATTTCAAAAACCTTATTTACTTTACATTCAACAATAGTTTAGTTATATATGATAGACATAGAAAGAAACCTTCTAAAAATGTTAAAATGTATGACTGGCACACAAAACCTTAAATTAGAGTGAATAAATGAAGACTCGGCACAGCACTTCTGAAAGGTTGCCGACCTCTGGTCTAAGCTTTTCAGAGCATGAAAAAAAAAATCACACTTTTTCCATCAAAAATATTTGTTCATTGGTGTCATCATTTGAATTGCCAATTTTCTTCTCCAACCCCCTCTTGCACTCCAGAAGACCTGGGTCTTGTCTGGCACCATCCCATCCCCCACCCCAACTCCAGCTGAGGTGATTCCCATTGCCTGTCTTCTAGTTCAGCCTTTCCCTGGCAGAGGAAAAGGGGAGGCAAGGCCATGGCTTTGAAAGATAGCACTCCCACTCCCTTGTCCAGAAGGCCCACAGCCCACTGAAGCCTGGCTGCTGCTGTCACGTTGGCCTTACAGCTGATTTTTCCTGTACCAAAGGAGCTTGGTATCTCCTCTGGGCCTTGAAATACCCACTTTCCCCAAACCTGGTGCCCAGTGCAGTTCCCATGGCAGCCTAGGAGTTTCACTGTTGACTTAAGCAGGTCTAGTCCCATTTCCACACCCCTCCCATAACCCCATTAAAAACCCGAGTGCGCACAGCCATTCATGTCTCTGTTCTGAGTCTGCTTTCCCTCCTGCCTACAGTATTGTGTGTATTTCATATCATTAGCTCCTTAGTGAAGAGCCCAGACCAATCACCTGGCTAACAGGTAGGGGCTAGCTGCTATTCACCCGCGCTGGTACGCTAATGAGACCCTTTGCCCGAGGTTTCCCTCCCGCAGGCCCGACACCGCTATCTCCCAGCCTGATGATCGCTGCCTGACAAGCCCCGGAAGCCAGGCAGTTTTATGGCCCCAGGCTACCCAAAACCCTGTGAAGTGGTGCGATAATGGGCCATAGGCGAGACTGTAAAGGCAAATGATTCACAGGCGCTTTCCGCTGCAGGAAACATGCCGAGAAGCCAGGAAGGAGTTTCACAGGGACCGGGCGAGGAGATCGCCTCTACCCCGGATTGTGAGACTGGCGGTGCCGGGCTCCTTTCTCTCCTTCACTATCCCGCGCCTCCTGCCAAGGCTCCCTCCCTGCGTTCCTGGGGAGGGACCGTGGGCCGGTGCCGTGCGGTTCAGCTCCCGCAGCCACCCCCGAGCAGGGACGCTGGTGGCAGTGCACCTTCTCCAGCCAGCGCCTCCGCCCAGCCTGGCTCCCAGAGCGGGGCTTGCTTGGGAACCGGGCGAGGTTCCAGGACCTGTCGGGCACTGGGTGACCTACTCCCGGCGTCTCGGACACAGCGGCCGGACTAACACACGCCTCCAGCCGTGCTGCCCGGGAGCTGCTGTGCTGGGTGTGCGAGGCGAGCCCGCGAGCTCGCAGCCCACGAGGACACACCAGGCTTCTCCCTCTGCTCCTCGCCGAGTCGCCACAGCCCCTGCAGGGCGGCGCTACAGGTGCACGCCGCGTCCAGGCATGCACTGGCTCCGCAGGCTTTGCGCGGCTCAGCTCGCCAGTGCGCGCCCCAGCTGGCGGCGCATCCCCGCAGGGCGGCGAGGAGCCGGAGAGGTAGCACCCCGAGATCGCTCGCGAGTGTTGGGGTTCTGAGCCCCCCAGGCCGGCGCCCAGCAGTCTGCTCCGCTCCGCTCCGCTCCGGGAGACAGTCGGGGGTCTCCGCGGGCAGCCCGCATGGCAATGGGCGAGACGCGCTTACCTCGAGGCCAGTGCAAGTCCATGCTGCTAACGGCACTTTCCCAGCTGGGGCCAGAGCCCCGCACGCTCCCGGCCCGCCTCTCGCTGGAGAAAGTCTGAATGAAAACTCCTTCTCGGTCCTCCTCAGAGCCAGGGCAAGCCCCGCTCCTGCCGCCTTTCCCTGCGCTGACCCAAGCTCGGGAGCTATGTGTGCGCCGCTAAGGGTTAGTGAGATCCCGCGCTACAGCGAGCAGCCTGGACGCCCAGGTTCCCTGCCCAGATCCGGCCCGTCCTCCCGCTACAGCCTGCTGGGCGGTGCGGGGAGCCAGCGTGAGCTGGGCAAGGCTGCGGGGGCTAGTCAGGTAGATGCTGGCGGTGGGTGAGGGGTGGCTCTGGGCAGTGGGGGGCTGGGGCTGCCGGCTGGCGATTTGTGAATGCAGCTCTCCGCCGCGCTCGTCTTGTGAATGGGTGAGAGGGGAGGGGTTTGCTGCTCCTTAGTACAAGCTCGCTTGCTTGCTCCGACCCCCTGTTCGCTCCCTCTGTCGTTCGCCTTCCCGGAGCTGGAGCTCTTAATGCCTTGGCTAAGTGGCGTCATCCAGCTGAAATTGAATCGGCCCATTAGAACTCCCCATAGGGCTCCGTGTATCCGCTCCCTGGATAATGACTGCAACAGAATTAAAAAAGAGAGAGAGGAAAAAAACCTAACCGTATTAAGGAGGCTCCATTTCAATATTTCCGTCTGGAGAGCGCTGCCTCTCTCTCCCCCCCCCTTCCCAAAAACTGCCCCGGCAGCGGTTCTGGACCAGGCTTACCCCCCGTCACTTAACCCCTGAGTGGCTGAGCTCTGCTGGCTACCCCGATGGTCTGACTACCCTCTTTTCTCCATTGTCCCCCTTCAGCTCTTCTCGTTCTCCAACCATCTTCCCAGCCTACCAGAAACGGGGAGGCTGATCACCTAGAACTCATAGACTCTAAGCTCAGAAGGGACCATCCTGATCATCTAGTCTGACCTCCTGCACAATGCAGGCCATAGAACCTCCCCTGCCCACTCCTAAAATAGACCCAGAACCTCTGGCTCCCTTACTGCCCTCCTCATATCATGGTCTAAAGACTTCACATTACAGAGAATCCACTGTTTACGCTACTTTGAATATGATAGTGATCAGTTAGACCCTGAGCAAGACCCACCAGCCAGACACCTGAGAAACAATTCTCCACAGTAACTCAGAGCCCTCCCCATCTACTGTCCTGTCTCTAGCCATTGGGAATTTTTACTACTAGGAGTGGCTGATGGGCCACATGCCATTGTAGGCAGTCCCATCACACCATCTCCTCCATAAACTTACCAAGTTCAATCTTGAAGCCAGTTAGATTTTTTACCCCCACTGGTCCCCTTGGAAGGCTGTTCCAGAACTTCACTCCTCTAATGGTTAGAAACCTTCATCTAATTTTGAGTCTGAACTTGTTGATGAACAATTTATAGCCATTTGTTCTTGTGTTCACATTGGTGCTTAACTTAAATAACTTCTCTCCCTCCCTGGTGTTTATTCCTCTGGTGTATTTATAGAGAACAATCATATCTCCTCTCAGCCTTCTTTTGGTTAGGCTAAACAAGCCAAGCTCTGTGAGTCTCCTCTCATAAAGTAGGTTCTCCATTCCTCTGATCATCCTGTAGCCCTTCTCTGCACCTCTTCCAGTCTGAATTCATCTTTCTTAAAAATTCATCCATGGCTCATGCCTCTGTACAGCTCAGAGGTGTCAACCCCTGCCAGACTTTAGATTTGGCCACTTAGGGCCAGGTTTTCAGACACCGGCCTCTGGTTCTTTTCCTCCACATGTGACCACCCTCAATAATCTACAGTTTTGCACCCTCAGCGATCTACATTTCACTGCTGCCAGTGAGCTGGTGATCAGGCCCTGACTTCAGTGGAATGGATCCTGATTCAGAGCCATGGAAGTGAGATGAGGAGTGCTTGGATGCCAGCCTAGGTTGGTCTGGGAAGGATGGCCTTGAGGTTAAGGCACTGGCCGCACACTCAGAAGAACTGGGTTCTACAGCCAGGCAACCTGCCTCCAACCTGATGGGATCCTACTACAAGGTTCAGTTGGGGAAACAGTGGGACCCTCTTGGGCTCAGGTTGGGCCAGGTTGGCTCAGGTTGGCTCTTCTCCACGCACCTGTGGGGGCATCTGTGCACCCTGGCAGCTGGCACCTCATTGTGCTGCACTCCAGAGTCGGTGTGCCAGCTGCAGAGTCATTGCACAGCACATTCACCACACCAGTGGCTGCAGATGGCAGGAGCCTGTGCCAGCTCTGGCAGGAGAAGGAGAGAGAAGCCCATGTACAGGAAATGGTGATGCTGACTCAAGGTTGGGGGATGGGGTGGGGGAGACGGGAGCTGTGTTGGAAAACCCTGTCTGGGTTGAGCCTAAAAATTAGGCCTGAGCAGATCTCTGCTACTGACCTGCTGTGTGACCTTAGGTAAATCACTTAATCCCTCTCAGTGCCAGTTCCCTGTCTGTCAAATGGGGATGATGCTCTCTCCTTTCTTCCACCCATGTCTATTTAGAGTGTAGGCCCTTCAGGGCTCATGTTGTGTGCACATTCAGTGCCCAACAGACCGAGGGCCTGATCGTGGAGGGCTGCTTCTGTAATACACATAAATACTAAATTAAACCTGAAAACCTGCAGCCGCAAGCACAGATGCTCATCTAAAGCCACCCTGGAAATGAGCTCCTTCTGCTCTTCCACCACTCTAGAGTTGCCAACCCTCCTGGTTTCTTTGGGAGTCTCCCAGAATTGGGGTGTATCTCCCAGAGGCCACTGGAGCCAAACCGGGAGATTTTAGTCTACTAAAAGTCCAGTGGTGCAGCGTGGCCAAGGCAGCTCCCTACCTGCCCTGGCTCCATGCTGCTCCTGGAAACAGCCGTCATGTCCCTGCAGCCCCTGGGGGGCTGGGAATTGTGGCCAATGGAAGCTACGGGGGCAGTGCCTGCAAGCAGGGGCAGCGCATGGAGCCCCTTGCCCCCTCCAGGGGCTGCAGTGACGTGCTGGCTGGGAGTGGCATGGCACCAGGGCAGGTAAGGAGCCTGCCTTAGCCCTGCTGCAGCGCCATCTGGGAGCTGCCTGAGGTAAGTGCCACCTGGCTGGAGCCCACACCCCTCACCACTTCCTGCACCCTCTGCCCCAGCCCTGAGCCCCCTCCTGGAGCCAGCACCCCAAACCCCCTCCTGCATCCCAACTCCGTGCCCTAGCCCTGAGCCCCCTCCAGCACCCAAACTCCTTCCCAGAGCCTACACCCTCTCCCACACCCCAACCCCCTTCCCCAGCCTGGTGAAAGTGAGTGAGGGTGGGGGAGAGCAAGCCACAGAGGGAGCGGGGATGGAGTGAGTGGGGTGAGGCCTGGGAGAAGGGGCTGGCAGGGGCGGGGGAGGGGCAGAGCAAAAGTGTTTGGGTTTGTGTGATTAGACAACCCTACAACACTCTCACATAGGCCAAGCCAGCAACATACAACAATCTAGCCACTCCCACCTCCTCCAGAAAGGAGAGGAAATACTTAAATCAAAGTCTGAATGAGTTCTAGACCATCCTGTCCATCACATTTCATCCTAGCTGAGAAAGTTTCCTCCCCACTCCAAAGCTGGATGGAGTCTTTTATGCTCCCACTCATCACCTTGGCCTCTACCATTAGCATGTCAGCAGTGCAATGACAGGCTGTAAACGGGGACAATTGTGATGGTATCTCAACCCAATTTTGTATGAAATGTGTCCTGGATTGATAGCTCCAGAGACAAGAGTCCTATCTTGACCTGCACAAGAGGTGCAGTATGAACAGTGCTTGCTATTTTCACAGCACACTGTCAACCCACTTCACCCCTGTTTTAACAGGACTGTCTCTAAGGGCTGGTTGCACATCCCTTCCTGGTACCTCTGCAGAGGCTGCTAAGGACATCAGTCATGCTAGTGGCTTTTGGGAGCTGGATTAATGTCTCCTAGGAACTGGACTGAGGCCATAGTGCTCAGGGCCATCCCTCCAGTAGCCATCTGAAGGTAACCACATGCAGTCACTCTTGACCTGAGTTGGGTTTGAACCACTGATACACAAATCTCCATAGGTCCTTGTCAGTCCCTGAGCCATCCAGTCACTGTTGCCTAGCTCCCCTTTTGATGGTCCCCATCTTCTGAACCCTCCCCTGAGGCTGATCACTATCACTGCTGATGTCTGAGCATCATCTGGACCACATGTGGACATACATGTACTTGTCGTTTGCCACTGGTGTCTTGAGAGAGTCTTGCCAGGAGAGTGCAGAACACAAGTTGCATGGACTTTGAGGGCTGGACAGAGGATTAATAATGAAAGCACGGATTGTGAAAGTGAGCTGCTGGTTAGAGAATCCAAGGAGCCTGTATAAGGGTGTGGAGTTTAACTTGTAGACACACAACCAGGTGCTCAGCTGGCTGCTGTAAACTGATGTAACCCCACTGACTCCAGTGGAGCTCTACCAATTTATTTCAACTCAGGGTAGTATGTCCAGATTCACCTCCATGGGAGCAAGGAGGCCCAGTTTGCACCTCTAAGCAAATTCACCCCTGGGACCACTACCACGTTCCCTCAGAGGTTCTGCCAAGGGAGGAGCAGCTTCAGATTCTGGCCAGAGCTCCCCAGGAGCTCAGCAGGTGGAGGCTGTCCAGCATAAACACTGAACCAGGGTCAGTTCTGTCCAGCCTGGCTCCAACACTCCTGGGGCTGCATTAGATCCCTCTGGGCCCAGGACTCTTGTACCAGTGAGGACCCTTTTCCTCCAGAATTTACCCCCACTGCACTAGCATCCTTCAAAACTCTTCCCCCTCCCCCTCCTATGTGCATCAAGCTAAAATGGGATTTTCAAAGAGGGCAAAGTGTCCAGATCCTATTGACTTTCAATGGGACTTGGGCATCTAGCTTCCCAAGGTGACTTTGAAAGCCACAGCCTAAATCGACCACTCCCACTGTGGGATTCTGGCCATTCAAGCTTTCCTCTTGGCTCACAATGTCCCTATTACAGCATATTTTGTGCTCGGCTAAAGATCCATGATTCCTCATGCTCTAAGGAGGGAGGGTGAGGAGATGAATGCAGAGATATTAACACCAGCAGGAGGGGTGGGAATAGGAGGGAGAATAGCAGCCTCCTGGTGAGATATTGAACTTCTCTTTCTGAGAAGTAAGGCTGGGAGTCAGAGATGAATTTACAAAGCAAGAAAGTTCAGAGACACTGGCAAAACAGAAATCCAGAGACAGATCCTGAGCTACCACAAACCCATAGAACTTCAGCGCCAAAGGAGCATAGGCACTTCCAGACCTGGTGAGACCCATCTAGTCCAGTGGCCAGTATCCATTGCTTCCGAGGAAGGTGGAAGTGCCCCATGGTGACAACTGTGGGATTATCTGCTCCTCACATTGGGTCTCATCTTGATCCCTACTAGTTAGAGGTTGGTTTAAACCCTGAAGCATGAGGTTTAATATCTCTTCCACAACTTGTTAGCCTTAACTATTATAACTGGGTATTCTTGTTATCTTTAGAAATATCCAATCCCTTTTTTAATCTTGCTGAATTCTTGGCCTAAATGACTTCCTGTGGCAGTGAGTTCCACAGCCTAATTGTGCATTATGTGAAAAAGGATTTCCTTTATTCTGTTTTCAGTTTGTCACCTTTTAATTTCCTTAAATGTCTCCTCCTTGTGCTATGAAAAAGAGCACTTATTTCCCTTCTGTCTACCTTCTTCAGCCATTCATGTTTTATATCCTTTATCATGCCAATTTATACCATCTGAGGATCTAGCTCCTAATATATATACACCTGTGTGTTAGTGTGTTAATAACTCCTGAGATTAGCAACACTGAATCAACCCTGAAATCTCAGTTACTTTCCTTCACCTATTGCTGAGCCCTCCAATGGGACAATGAAACTAGACCAGTCAGTTTCACTTTCAGTTTCTAATCAGTTTCACTTTCTGATTCTTATCTACTTACTGTGTTTGGATTTCCAATCCTTTAGGGAGTGGATTAATTCCCCCTCCCCACAAAAATATTTTCATTGCTTCCCCCCCCCTTTTTTTTTTAATCCATGAAATTGTTAAAGAAAACAAAATAGCTAAATTTGGAGCCTAAACTACATAGTTATGAGTTTCCATTTTAACATAACAAGGCTAAGGCAGAGTTTAGCATTATTTTCTAGACATGTTGTCCATCTACCTCCCAGTCTAACCATCTTTGCAGACAGTCTAATAATTAACCACCATGAATCAGCCCGGAAGCACTGAAGAGTAGCAGGCAGTGCAGGGGGGAGGGAGAATATCCCACACTGAAGCAGAAGATGTCTGGTTAAGTGGGTTCTGCTGACCCATTAAGGCAGGTGGCTCAATTTGCTACTTATAGAAGGGAGGTGGGAGGGGCTATTTGGGAAAAGAGGATCCAGAGTGTGGGCTGAGAGAGAGGAGGCATAGCAGCATCCAATCCTGGGGAGCAGGTTTGAACTGAAATTTTTCTTACTGTTGCTTTGTTGATAAAGCCAACCCCGGGGGGGCGGGTATTCTACACAGTGTGTGGGCTATGGCTGTAGGGCAGGTGGGGAAAGGCCCCGCTCCTCTTTTTTAACAGAGATTTTAACAGATTTCTACATCTGCCACAGCATTTCAGTTCCTTTGTACTAACACACAAACACACAAGCAGCAGCTGAGTGTATAATGGTAGCTGTAGTTGCTGTGCTTTCCCTGTGCCTTGTTGTGGGTATCTGACAGCTTGCTCAAGGCTTTGCAAGAACATGAAGAATCAAACACAAAACGTCTCTCTGTTAACCTGCCTCTTTGTCCTATTTGTGATATTGTTGGTGCTATGACACTTTGCACTTATGTAGCCCCTCCTCTGAGGATCTCGTGGCACATTACAGGCATGAACAAGTTTAGCCTCGCAGTGCCCGCACGCAGTAAATTAACATTAGCATCTCAATTTACAGATGGGGTCGCTGAGACACAGAGAGAGGACGTGACCTGCACAAGGTCACACAGTGAGTCTGTAGAGACCCTGATAAGGAACCCACAGCTTCACACTTTGAGTCACCTACTTTAACCACCCAAGACCCAAACATGCTTTCTGCCTGAATACCTGCTGGTACTGAGTCTCCCTAACTGTGTAAGATGGTCATGAGAGAGTTAACTGGGTTACCAGAGTATTACGGGATGGAGTCCGTCGCCACCCCTCTCTTACCTACTGTTTAATCAGGTGGTGCTTTCTCCCCCATACCTACACTGCTGTGATGCAATTAAATAAAGCAGCAAGTTCCCAGTCCGCAGTCCTGCGAATAGACTTATTTCTGTTGCACTGAGTGGTCTCTTTACAAAACTAACTATGCACTAATGCAGTGGACTGTGGCGACCAAGGGATTAGGACTCCCTGAGGCATATAGTATGTTGCCAAAATGGATGGTGCCGTAAGGGGTTCTTCTGTAGAAATGTGTCACTGCTGGGAGATTTCTGAACCACATCTGCCAGCCCACTTTTCCAGGGTGGGCACACCATAGGGCGGCAGTTCTTCCACAATGCTTGCAGCAGCCAGCTCTACCCATTAGGCATCTGTGACAAACTCATTACCACCACAATGCCATGCCCGTCTCTTGGTGCCCTCTTTTTATTTCGCTCATGTAGTGCTGGGGAAGGGTCCCAGACTGGCCGCCCCTGTAAACAGAAGGCATCTGGTTACCGCAGGGCAGGTAGGCTGCAATAAGGCAAGCTTCCCCCACATTGTCCTGCCCATATGCCCAACCCTGATCCGGCGAGGCCACCTCTACCATGCAGAAGGGAATAGCATTTACATATCCCAGTCAGCTCTTGGCCTCTCCACTCAGACTGCCAGTGCTGGTGCCAAATAACATCACTTGTGGTGCTTTTCTGATGGGAATGATTGTTTACACTAGGACAGGTATTGGCAACCTTTGGCACGCGGCTCGCCAGGGTAAGCACCCTGGCGACCAGGCCAGTTTGTTTATCTGCAGCTTCTACGAACTGGTTAAAGGGGAGACTCCAGCGGGTCATACTCAAGGGTGAACTGTCAGGCTGGAAGGAGGTTACTAGCGGAGTCCCTCAAGGATCGGTTTTGGGACCGATCTTATTTAACCTATTTATTACTGACCTTGGCACAAAGAGCGGAATTGTGTTAATAAGTTTGCTGAGACACCGAAGCTGGGGTATTGCTAAACATGGAGAAGGACGCGATACTTGTACAGAAGTCTGGACCATCTTTCAGCACTGAGTAAATGTAACCAGGATTAAATTAAGTAGTGAAAAGTGCAAGTTCATGGCACTTAGGATTAATATAAGAATTTTTAGATATACGGTTGGGGACGGCACTCAGTTGGAACCGATGGAGGAGAGAGAGAGGAACCTTGGGGTTCACTCGGTTGATAGCGGGGATGACTATGAAGTCCGACCAAGTCGTGCATATGGCTGTTAAAAAGCAATGCGGTTTCAGGATTGCATCGGGCGAGGGTTAATATCCGCAGGAGAGGGTGTTCTAAGTGTGCCGTTAATTACGGAGCGCTGGTGAGAACCTCGACCTGGAGTATTGTTGTGCAGTTCTGGTTCCCTGTTTAAGAAGGATGAATTCAAACTGGATACAAGTTCAGCGAGACGGGGCTAACTAGGTGATGCACCGAGAACGAATCTGTCCTTATGAAAGCGAGCTCCATATGAGTCTTGCTTGTTTCCTGCCCAAAAAAGCGGCTCCGCGAGGGGATATGCTTGCCTCTGAGTATAATATATCAGGGGATTACCTTAGGTGACGGGAGACGGAATTAATTTCAAGTTTAGTGACTAATGTAGGACACAAGGATAGCCGGAATGGGTTACCAACAATGGAATTAGGAAGTTTAGACTTAAATAGACGAAGGTTTCTAACCATTTTAGGGCGAGTGAAGTTGTTGGACATCAGCTTCTCCGCACGGGATGACGTAGTGGGGCAAAAGCTTACGGGCTTTAAGACTAAGCTTGAGTAACGATATATGGAGGGAGTATTATGATGGGAGTAGTTGTGAATTTGGGCATTCGTTTATGGATTATCGGCAGATAAGTCGTCTGCTCGGTCTGTGCAGGGATGTTGGATGAGAAGTGTAGACGTAGAGTTCTGCAGACGATTCTTGTGCTGGCTGGATGATCTTGCACATGTCAGGGTGTATAGCTTACACCATATTGGGGTCGGAAGGAATTTCCCTCCAGGGCGGAATTGGCAGATGGCCCTGGAGCGTTGTTTCGGCCTGGGTCCTCTGCCAGCGTGGGATGGGTCGCTTCTGGTGGATTCCGCCTGCAGCTTGTAGGTCTTCAAGATCCAATTTTGGAACAATTTCAAATAACCAGTCAATGGGTTCGGGGTTGTTATAAATGTGTATGGGTAGGGTTTTGTGGCCTGCCTTGTGCAGGAGGTCAGACTAGATGATCATTTTGGTCCCTTCTGACCTATGAGTCTATGAGTCTATGAGTCTGCAGGTTTGGCCAATGGGGGCGGCGGGAAGTGGTAACCAGCACATCCCTCAGCCCGCGCCGCTTCCCGCAGCCCTCATAGGCCTGGGACGGCAAACCACAGCCAGTGGGAACCAGGATCGGCCAAACCTGCTGGCGCAGCAGGTAAACAAACAGGCCCAGTCTGCCAGGGCACTTACCCTAGCGAGCCACGTGCCAAAGGTTGCTTATCCCTGCACTAGGAAATGGATCACAACTGTCCTTGATAAGAAGTCAAAGGTGGAGGGAGAGGGATAGAAGATGCAGGCAAAGGGAAGATAATGTGTTCTGTGCAGAGGACATGGCAAGGTTTCCCAAGAGGTGCTTTAACCTTAGAAAACAGGCTCTTTCTTAGATGGATGGGCTCTAGCAGGCCTGAAAGTTTCACAGTATGAGCCACTGGGAGTGCTACTGGAGAGCATTTTCTAGCAACAGTCCCCAGTGCCCAGCACGCATCCCTTTCACGTGACCCAATTCACCTCTGTACCTTCCAGGCATGCTTGCTGATTTCTGTGTACACGTTCTTCCCAGGTGGCCTGCCTCTCTGCTGTTTGACTCCCTCCTTGACCCACATGTGGCCTAACTCCTGACTACTGTTTCCCCCCCTGACTGCCAGGGATGTGCTCTGCTCACAGCTAGCTGTCCCCGTGAATCATTGGGCCTGAACTTCCCAAGCATCCCTCTCTCCAGCTGCGAATCCCACCAGTGAATCCAGGAGACATGCACTTCCCATGCAAATGGCCTCCCCATTGCCTGCTCTAATCCCCCATTCCTATAGCTTTGTCCTCCTACATGACCTGCCTCCCTGCTGCTGCTTACATCCCTAACTCCTATGACAAGACCTCTCTGCATGAGCTAGCTGCCAAGTGCTGGATCCCTCTTCAGTTCCCACAGCATATCCTCCCCATGCAACCTGCCTCCCTGCTCCTTGCTCTGTCTCCAGCCCTAAGAGACATGGAACTTGCTCCTCTGCCTCCAGCTCCAGTCCTTATGCATATCAATCCACCTCCCCAACTTTCTGCCAGTCCTCTAAAGCCAGGGGTGGCTGATAATGTCACTCAGGCTGGCGTGGGGGCATTTCTAAATTTCCTTGCTTTCAGCACTCTAAGTTCCAGCCTCAATGTGACTTTAACTTCAGTGTGTGTGAGAGAGAGTTGGTATTAAATTGCCAATCTGGTCACATGTTGCTAGAGATTTGGCAGTAGCTTAGCAGCACCGCCCCCACATTCATTTTTTTGGCCGGTGCAACTCCTCTGCTTAACGTAAGGCAGAAGAAGTTAAGAATAGGAGAAACCGGAAAATGAAAAAGGACGAGTCATTGTGAATGTCAGGAGCTCCTCAGCTGCAGGTGTGAGAGTGTTCCAGCCCTCCCCTGCCCGCTCTATGTGACAGAGGGAGAGAGGATTTAATTAACAGGCTATTTTCAGAACTGACATCCTACCCAACACTAAATATAGCTGGTCCCCTCCTCTCAAACTGGGGTTTCTTTTCTGTTAAACTTTAATAAACCTCTCCCTTACGTATCACAGACCTTCCATCCTTGTTGTTGTCCCTCCTGCCTAGCTTTTGCTTTCATGCCTTTCTTTCCCTAGTCACTTCTTTCTTTCTTCCTGTCGCCCTCCTTTCTACCATCCTTTCTTTCATTCTCCTTCCCCTCCCCACAGCCCCCTCTCATGGCCACCTTTGCAGGACATCATGAGCCATAGGAAGGACAATCACAGCCAGTGAAGCTGTCTGACTAGGGGGAAAACGAAGAGTTGTTACCTGGGCTGGCTGTGTAGGGGACACCCAGGATGCACTCTGGGCCCTGCATACCTGATGACAGGTTGAAATGTGGCATGACTGAGGTTGCCTAGTAGTCTGCCAAGTTACAGGAGTGGGTACCCAAATCTTCCAGCATGGGGATTCAGCACCTTTTTGTGGCAGCCAGCCAAGCAAACACTGAAGGCCACTGCCAGTCTAGCCTCCTGCCCAAAAGACAAGGGTAAAAGGAGCCAGGAAGATGGGCTCAGGAGACTGAGCTGAGACACCTTCTTTAGAATTGTACTTGCATTCCAAACACAGCTGTTTCCTATTGTCCTCAGCTGTTCTGCTTGCAGCCAGACTCGGGGGCTCACCACTGTGCCCAGGAAAGGGGATCCACCTGGGGGAACTGAGGAAGCCCTAATGCTGCACCCTCAGCAGAGAGACATGGCCCCACCTCCCAGGAGCTCACTATGGCTCCATGAGAAAGATGACACCCAGCAGAAAACGGTGGGAGTGCAATAGCACACCTTGCTAAAAGGGAGGCCCTGTGCCTCACCCCAGGAGCAAATGATGAAGCTGCCGGCTGGGGCCAAGGATGAGGGAGACCCAACCCCAATGCCCCTGGAGGAATTGGAGGATATGAATGCTGTGCCCCAGGGAAAGCAAGGGTCAGCCCCAGGAGGAACTGGGGAAGCCCAGCAGTGCATGCTGATATCAGATAATCACTTAGAAAATTCCTTGAATAAAAATCCATGAATATTATGAATGATGTTCATTACAGCAGTGCCTGAGGGCCAACTGAGACCAGGGCCCTATTGCTCAGCCATGTGGCCCAGATCCTCAGGGACTTAGGCACTGAGTTCAGTTGGTGTTAGGTACCTAAATCCCTTTGAGGATCTGGCCCTGTGCAAACACAGGGTAGCGGGTGGTCCCTGCCCCAAAGACCAGACAGACGCAAGGTGGGGGAAGAGGTGAAACACACCAGCCTAGTGACCAATGGGATGGCAGCAAACATCCTGTGTTCAGCCCTTGACATTGGAGAGTGATGCATTCTGGGAGCATCCCAGCTGAGCTGAGCTGAGGTTGGCTGGCCTGACTATAAGGGAAGCCAGCACAAAGTTTGGAATAACACCTTTGCCCACCTCAGTGTGGGGCATTCTGCACATGACTGCAGTCACCTCTAAGGACTTTCTCCTATGACTACAGCTAGCCTGCAAACTTGTCCTTTCCTGCCTACAAGCCTTTGCGCCTTTGCCTAGCCATCTCCAGGGGCTGTGTGCAATTCCCTTCCTTCATTAATACTGTTACCTTGAAGGTATTTATAGATTGTGAGCCTGTCCCCACCTGCAGCATTCATTTTTCGAAAGGACAGAAATTTAACTCATTCCATTGCTTTTACCCCCGTGTCACTGAGCCTGTCTACCCCTCATCCAGACTGAAAAGGTACAGTGTGGAAAGCAAAGAGGTGTCTGGCTGTTAGCAGGGAGGCTGCGGTGTAGGGGACAGTGCCCTGCGCTGCGATTAAATAACCTGGGTTCTATTCCTAGCCCTGCTATGGGGTGACCCTGGGCAAGTCACTTCACTTTCATGTGTCAGTTTCTCCATCTGTGAAATGGGGATGATGCTACTGGCCGGCTTTGTAAAGTACTCTGAGAACAACTGATCACAAGCACCAAAGATGAGCTAGACTCAGATAAACATTGTATGATACCTCCACCCCCCAGAAGGGAAAACGTGGTGACCTGGCTCCAGGGCTGAGTCACAAAGAGGTGCTTCCAAGTGGCAGATGGCTAGAGGACGCTGGGAGAGACACTGCCAGAGGACGGGGCAATGCTTGGCCAGTGCTAATTCCCAGAGCCGCCAGGAGGCAGCCCCACTAATAGTGAGTGTACCCCGTCACACCAACCTATCTAGTCTTTGTGCATTTTCTGATTTTACTGACCCAGAAAAAGACCTATCTCTGGCTAGTCCTGGAGAGATCAGACAGCAGTGCAGTCCCTTCCTGTTAACCAGCCACTGGCCTGGAATAGCCCAGCCAGTTCTGCACACCTCCGACAAGCTCTACATCTGGCCAACGTGATCTTAAGAAGATTTTGGCCCCAACGTACTTTATTAAGACCACGAATTAATAACAGAGCCCACTGTGATTCTCTCAATAGTATCACTTCTGTTCTATTCAGGTTCTTGTACTCTGCCCATTACCATGGTATCTGGGGGCCAGCATGTAGGGCATACCTCTGGGTCTGAGCCAGTGGGTTCAGGTCAAGATGGAGGTCCATTGGCAGAATGGTATATGGGGCCAGGACTGGAATAGCAGGGGCTGTGCTGGAGGATTGCATTGGCAGAGCTGTACTGGGCACCCACAGCTGGATTAGTCACGTGGGCTGCAGGTGAGAGGACTGAGGAGCATCCATAGAGCTACATGGAAGAAGTTTACTGATCTCCTCCCATTCAGTTCCTTCCCTGGCTCTACCAGTGCTCTCAGTGAGTTGCTTTCACAAAGCCCAGATTCATCCAAATATAAGTAAATGGAACACGCCAAAGCTATCCTTTCCCCTTTCACACACCCGCTATCCACTACCGTGCGGGAGAATTTCCAGCCAGAGAGTGACTCGGCTTCCTGGTGTCTCTGCTACATGTGAGTTTACATCTGCATTCAAGTGTCCCCAGTCCCCACCCCCATTCTGAGTGGCAGCTGCAGGTACTTACAGTGTCTCAGCAGTGTGTCCATTAGACCAATGCAGCTCTCTTGCTCTCGTTCTCCCCGTCTTCCTCTGGGTGTGTGCTGCCCTTTAAGTAAGAGGCCGTGGCTGCCTGCCAGACAGCCATTTCCTGGTAAGCTAATAGCTGCAGCAGATGAACTGAAAATGCATTTCCTGCCACCGTGCTGTAAAATTTTTATTAATGTAACAGGAGAATGCATTTCTGTCTCTAGCTGCACTGATGTCTGCAGGGCTGGGAGGCAGAGGGGTGGAAAGTGCATTAGGATATGGATTAGCAATGGTGCAATAGCATGGGTCTTGGGTCCAGCAAGGTTCTAGATAACACAGAGCACACACAATGCAGTGCTGGAGATTCCCCCATCCACGTGGTGTCGTTCTAGATGCATAGACAATGCAGTCATGTCCCAGAGCTGGGGCTTCCAGTGCTGTGAGACTGTAAGGGTGATATACTGGTAGTTCTGTACCGTGATACAGCAGAGGGGATGCAGTAGGGTCTGGGTACAACGGTTCCTGAGTGCCATGTGCAGTGATCCAGCAGAAGGGATGCAGTAGGGTCTTGGTGCTGGTGGTTTCTGGGTGCCATGTGCGGCGATCCAGCAGAGGGAATTCAGTGAGGTCTCAGTGCTGGCAGTTCCTGGACACCATGTGCTGTGATCCAGCAGAGGGGATTCAGTGGGGTCTCGGTGCTGGCAGTTCTTGGGTGCCGTGTGCAGTGATTCGGCAGAGGGGATGCAGTGGGGTCTCAGGTCTGGGGGCTCCAAGAAGGTAGGGTTAGAATGCTGGCTGGAATGCTGTTGTGAGTGTGCAGAAGGGATATGGTTCTGTTGGGGATTGGTTAAATTTGTTGCATAATTAACACAAGAACAAGGTTAACCCTGGGGTGCAGATATGGATCTGGAGTGTGACTTCCCCCAGGCACTGAGATACCATGGCAATGGGCATATGGAACAGCTTGACCAGAATAGCACAAACGAGGAGTTATTTTATTTCTTTTTAATATTCAGCCTTTTGCTAGTCCTAGCCAGGTTCAAAGCCCCATGGAGACATTACGCACGGCTTCCCCCAGAAGAGGCCTCTACTGCCACTGCCAGACATGAAGGCCACATAACACCCCATCCCCAGCACCAAAGAGCAGAGATGAGAGAACACACTCATGAATGTATGGGAGGCATGGTCCCTTTAGAAGGTGTTGTGAGGATGAGGAGATGGAAGGCTGTGGGGGTGTGATGGGACAGAGAAGAAAAGGTGCCTCTGATGTACCTAAAATACCTACGTCACAGTGTCCTCGACTTATCTACAGCACCCTCCATTCTGTAGGCTAACCGCACACCACTGAAATACAGCATCCTCTGGGGTGGGACAAAGCAGCTGAGTTAGAACACATGTTCTCCCTCTATCTCTCATCTACTGCCTTTCTCTGTCCCTTAGCTTGACTTTAGCACAGGTTCAGTGTGTTAACAAATTCGGCAGTAGCCGTGCCAGGTAGAAGGTGAATCTCCTGTGGCCGTCTCGGTTACTCCATAGCAAGGGGGCAGAGGGAGCAATTTTCTTTATTTAATGTTATTAATCTGGTTGCTTTGCCTATCATGGCCCATTCTACTGGGGGAAGATAGATTGGGCTGAAGCTCCTCATTGTCAGTCATGAATAATTTAGTGCTGGCTGCTAGCAGGGCAGGAAAGCTTTCCAGTCTGCGGCATGCAGAAGCTGATTCAAAAATTCCACTTTAAGCAAGAGAAAGATACAGAGAGAAAATAACAACACTGAACCCTTCACAGCCACATGCTTTGCAAAGCCAGGTCAGCAGCAGCATCCCCATTTCACAGATGGGGGAAACTGAGGCACAGAGAGGGGATGGGACTTGTCCAGTGGCAGAGCAGGGAATAGAAACAAAGCTCCTGAATCTCTCTTATAGGATACAAGTGACTCCCACTGAGGTATCCTATGAGGCAAGAATCAGGCCCAGGTCTGTGTACTCCGGAGGTATTGAGGAGGTGAAAGAGAAACACTTAAAGGAACAAACCAGATGTATTTCAACCAGGTCCAAGGGTGTGAGGCAGACGAGGGGGATGCCTCAGGGGCCTCGTCCAAAGCACAAGGAGGCACTGGAAAGACCCTTGTTGACTGCAGTGAACTTTGAAGTAATAAGGACAGCATTCCGCCTGCCCCTGAGTTAGGCCAGTCCAGAGCAGAGGGGAATGCTGGGAAGGGCAGGAAAAGCACGGTAAGTTAGAGGAGAAGCTTGTGATTTGGGCAGACAGATGGGTGGATCTGGCTCATGTATGATCTCTGGTGGCACCACAGGGCATTCCTGCATGGACACAGCCTCTGTGTCCCCATTCGTGCTAGGAGATGAGGAGGGGCCTGGACTGGATTTGCTTGATTGCAGCAGCCATTGATTCTCACAGGCTTCTGTGTCAGGACCATGAAAGGGTGGGAGTCCTAGAACTCAAATATGACCAGTGGCACTCACAACTCAGGCACCCACCCTGGAAATGGCTGCCCTTGCTGAATAAGCTCAGCTACTACCTGCCACGGTCACCCAGAGAGCCCCTCTTGTGGAGCTTTCCCGAGTGAGACAGCAGAAACTTTGAGTGCTGCCACATAACTTGCTGGTCAGGGGAAAAGCTCCCCTGAGACTATTGGCGTTGGAGGTGCTGCCCTGGGACAGGCAGGCTGGGCACTGGCTTGGGCTGTAAGGGATTTGGATTTAATTCCTAGCTCAGCCATAGCCACGCTAGCCTAGGGCAGGACACGCAATCTACCCTGGGCCTTGGTTCTCCATCTGGAATGGGGGGATAATCATAGGATCATAGAGTATCAGGGTTGGAAGGGACCTCAGAAGGTCATCTAGTCCAACCCCCTGCTCAAAGCAGGACCAGTTCCTAACTAAATCATCCCAGCCAGGGCTTTGTCAAACCTGACCTTAAAAACTTCAAAGGAAGGAGATTCCACCACCTCCCTAGGTAATCCATTCCAGTGCTCACCACCTCCTAGTGAAAAAGTTTTTCCTAATATCCAACCTAAACCTCCCCCACTGCAACTGAGACCATTACTCTTTGTTCTGTCATATGATACCACTAAGAACAGTCTAGATCCATCCTCTTTGAAACTCCCCTTTCAGGTAGTTGAAAGCAGCTATCAAATCCCCCCTCATTCTTCTCTTCTGCAGACTATATAATCCCAGTTCCCTCAGCCTCTCCTCATAAGTCATGTGCTTCAGCCCCCTAATCATTTTTGCTTCCCTGCCTCCCAGGGCTGTGGCATTCAAATCCATTTGCGAGTGTGAAGTGCTCAGATACTCAGGGGTGAGGGGCACTTAGGTATCTAGTCAGTCACTTGAGAAGTGGCATCCCCTCAGTTTGCAATCAGGACTGCAATTTAATTGTGAATATGGAAACTGCACAGTTCCTTCCATCCCCAGAGAACTTTACCATCATCAGCACCGCTGCTCTGTGAGACTGGCCAGAATCCAGGCTGACAAGATGGGGGACAACTGTACTGGGGACCCAAGGTCAGCCCCCCCCCCAAAAAATTTGTGTAAATAAAATGAAAGGGGAGGCAAACATGAGGTAGTGGGACCCTAAATTTCTCTTGACAGGCCTACCAGTGTCCTTGGCCCCTGTATACAGATGGGAAACTGAGCCACAGAGCAGAGGAGGGACTTGTCCCACAGTGAGCTGGAATTTGCACTGAGTCTGTGCTCAGTCCACTAGTGCAACTCTCTCCCAATACGGTATTTTTCTCCAGACTTCAAGGGATCAGTGCTCTCCCTGTTGTAGTGAATAGGCACATGAATTTTTGTCATTATCTAGAATTTAATTGATGTACAAGGATAAGCCCAGTTTGCAGAGCTCATTGTAACACCATAACTGATTGGCACAGCTGATCCCTGTTCCTTGGGAGAAGGGCTGTTCAAAGACCTGTGAAACAGCAGTGGTGGATGAGGAGGAGGAACCATAAGTTCAATGGGCTAAAAAGGGGAATAGAGACAGATCCTCAGTGATGGAGCTTCACTGAAGTCAATAGAGCGGCATTAACTGAGGATCTGGCCCATGTTGTTTAATGGGCTATAATGTGAACACAAAACTATAATACTTAAGGCAAGATTCTGATGTTGGTTTTTCTGGCCCATCTCAGCATGACCCATCATAGTCAATGCTTCCCCACCACCACTGCTTGCCTAGTGCTAAACATATCCTAGAACATGCAGCTATCTTAGTGCAGCCCAAGGTGTCAGGCCATCCTCTCTCCTTGCTCATGTGGCAATAGATGTTGTGGGCAGACATGAGCCTGGACTAAAACCCCAAATCTGACCGTCCTCAGTTCTTTCTGAGCAGAGCTCGTGTTCAGGTCTCTCCAAATCCAAACTGTGGCTGACTTCTATTATAACTTACGAGCTTTGAGTGAGTGATACTGCCTTTTAGAGACCTGGTCCGCTGGCAAAATAAAGGGTCTGGTTGTGGTATTATATTCCTTTAGTCTAAGCAGCAGAAGCCTGTGTGCTTGGAGCTGGATGGCAATGGTTTTAGTGCCACTTCCCCTGATGTGTGTGGTGTGTACAATAATGGTATGTTATGTGAAGTACATTGATCCATTATGGTCTACCTAAAACGGTTCAATCCAAAGTCTGGAACCAGTTCTGGTTCCAAATGTTGTGGCTAGGACTTCTCCGGGGGCAGATGGGTCTAGCCTTGCAGCAGTGCCCGTAGACATAAGGGTTGTTTTGCCACTCAGCCCTGTTCTGGAACTGCATCCCAGATCCTCCTTCCTGTGCAGACTGCTCAGCCCCATTGCTTAAGGGTCATGTGCTTCCTATGCTTCCTGCCAGCTGGAGACACTGAGACAGGAAGCTCAAGATGTCGTAGCCTTTGCCCATTTGGAGTCTGCTCCCATCGCCAAGGCCAGGCTCACTTGGAAAAGCACACAGCAGGGCCTCTTGTGGGATGTACTATTAATATTTGATAGGCCTAATGTAATCACGTACAATCAATAAAGGCAGGAATCTCTCCCCTCTTGTGCTCTCTGTCTTTCTCTTTCTCTGTTCTGGCCCATCCTTTCTTTTCCTCCCTCTCGCTCTCTTTCATTAATGCATTCTCCATCTTACATTATTTATTAACTTCCTTCCGGTTTTTATTTTGAAAAAATAAATTAAATACTATTGGTTTATCCATAGTCTTGGACCTTCTGTCTAAGTAATTTTATGCCAGGCAAGAACTTTTCTAACCCTCCCATCCCCCTCTTCTCTCAACTGAAACACAGAGCCTGGACAGAATGCCACACCCCCACTGCATCCCCCACCCACTAGGATTCCTTCTGGAAACTTGGTGCCTTAGAGACCTGTCTGTGCTGGAGAAATGCAGTTACCAGCGGTTCAGTGCAGTGAGTCCACGCTAGCCATGCAGGGCCAGTGTGGTTGTACTTTTGCCCTGCATTTGCAGTACCAGTGTATTGCACCTTCTGCGTACCTGGCATAGCAGTAGTTCTCAAACTTTTGTACTTACAAATAGCAAGCCTCTAAGTTTGACCCCCCTTATACATTTGTTATATATTTAACCACATTATAAATGTTGGAGGCAAAGCAGGGCTTGGGGTGGAGGCTGACAGCTTGCGACCTCCCCCCTCCATGTAATAACTTCACAACCCCCTTGGGGTCCCGACCCCCAGTTTGCGAATCCCTGTGGTATAGCTTTCTGAAGCAGTGGCCTCTGGGAAATTTTGAAAGACCTTTCAGGAATTGTGGGAGAAGCGATCAAATTCCCACCATTCCCCAGGGGAAAGCCCATCAGCCAGGGGTGAAAGCAACTTACAGGACTTATCGGTACTGCTGGAGACCTGAGGGGGCGTGGCTTCATCCAGAAGGGGCGTGGCCTCAAGATTTAAAGGCCCTAGGGCACCAGCTGTGGCTGGGAGACCCAGGGCCTTTAAATTAACCAGGGCCTCCCAGCTGCAGAGGTAGCTGGGAGGCCCCCAGAGCTCAGGGGCAAATTAAAGGGCCCGGGGCTCCGGCTGTCGCGGGGAACTCTGAGCTTTGCAGGGCTGGGGCAGGGATTTAAAGGACCAAGAGCTCCTGCCACTGGGGGGAGCTCCAAGCCCTTTAAATCCACTGGAGCCGTGGCCAGGATTCAAAGGGCTCTGGGCTGTCTGCAGCGGCGGGGAGCTCTGAGCCCTTTAAGTCTCAGCTGCGGCGGGGGGTTTAAAGGGCTCTGGGCTGACCGCAGTCGCGGCACCCCAGAGTCCTTTAAATCCGGCCCCAGCCCGGCTGCTGGAGCCGCGGGCGGGGGGGTTAAAAGGGCTCTGGGCTGACTGCTGCTGTGGCAGCCCAGGGCACTTTAAATCCGGCCCCTGTCCAGCTGCCGGAGCTGCAGGCAGGGGATTTAAAGGGCTCTGGGCTGCCAGCTGCGGCGGGGAGCCCAGAACCCTTTAAATCCCCGCAGTGAAAGCCGGTGCAGTCCAGCACAGTGTACTGGCTCTTGCCAGTACGCTGTACCGGCTTGTACCGGCTTACTTTCACCTCTGCCATCAGCCCTCTAGTGCCACTGCCATTTTTAGGCCTTAGCTCAGAGTGGAAGCCGGGGAGGGCTCAGCTCTCGCCCCATGCTAGGGTTGCCAATTTTAATCAGATGTATTCCTGGAGATTTCATCACATGACAATCTTAAATCATGGAATATTAGAGTTAAGAGAGACCTCAGGAGGTCATCTTGGGTATGTCTTCACTACTGGTCGGATCGGCGGGCAGCGATTGATCCAGCTAGTCTAGACGCAATAAATCGATCCCCAAGTGTATTCCCGTCAACTCCTGTGCTCCAGCTCAGCGAGAGGCGCAGGCAGAGTCGACAGGGAGAGGCAGCAGTCGACTCACCACAGTGAAGACACCACAGTAAGTCGATCTAAGTACGTCGACTTCAGCTACATTATTCACGTAGCTGAAGTTGCGTAACTTAGATTGACCTCCCCCGCCGCCCCGTGTAGACCCGGCCAAAGTCCAACCCCCTGCTCAAAGCAGGACAAACACCAACTAAATCATCCCAGCCAAGACTTCAGCAAGCTGGGCCTTAAAAACCTCTAAGGATGGAGATTCCACCACCTCCCTAGGTAACACATTCCAGTGCTTCACCACCCTCCTAGTGAAATAGTTTTTTCCTAATATCCAACCTAGACCTGCCCCACTGCAACTTGAGACTGTTGCTTCTTGTTCTGTCATCTGGTACCACTGAGAACAGCATAGCTCCCTCTCTTTGGAACCTCCCTTAAGGTAGTTGAAGGCTGCTATCAAATCCCTCCTCACTCTTCTTTTCTGCAGACAAACAAGCCCAGTTCCCTCAGCTGCTCCTCGTAAGTCATGTGACCCAGCCCCCTGATTATTTTCCTTGCCCTCCTCTGGACTCTCTCCAATTTGTCCACCTCCCTTCTGTAGTGGGGGGTCCAAAACTGGATGCAACACTCCAGATGTGACCTCAGCAGTGCCAAATAGAGGGGAATAATCACTTCCCTCGATCAGCTGGCAATGCTCCTACTAATGCAGCCCAATATGCCCTTAGCCTTCTTGGCAACAAGGGCACACTGCTGACTCATATCCAGCTTCTCATCCACTGTAATCCCCAGGTCCTTTTCTGCAGAACTGCCATTTAGCCAGTCAGTCCCCAGCCTTAGCGGTGCATAGGATTCTTCTGTCCTAAGTGCAGCACCCATATGCTAGACTCAAATTATTACAGCCCACAGAGGCTTGGACAAGCAGTGCGTGGCATTCATCGTGTATCAGTCAGCCCAAGCACTTGCAGAGGATCTCCAATAAGGGGGGAGCACGAATGTGGAGTCTGGACCATAACCTCCCATTTGAAGGGACCAACTTGTTCTCAAGAGTTGGGGCGAGAAAAAGGGGGCTGGAGAACTTCAGGAGAAGAAAGGAATCTTTCCTAGAACTCTAGGCTAAGCTTGCCCCAATGTTGCATCATCCCCGCCCCCTGAGGGCTAAGAGTGGCAATAGCCCTGTCAGTGCTGATAGCCCATCTAGTTACCACTTAGTGGGATGCCAGGAAGGTCACAGTTGGGGCTGTTGTGGCAGAGGGCCCATCTGGCACAGGGCCATGTGACAGTGATTGATGCACCAGGAAGGATGGACAGATTTAAGCAGTCAGGATTCTTGACTTGTGCAGGAGCTGGGGATGGAACCCATGAGCCTGTTCTGAGTCCTTCTCAATAAGCCTCGGTCTAGCCCAACATAAAGGGGTTCACCATACTCCTCAGTACTGATGCAAGCATTAGCAGATCATCATGGAGTGGAATCCTGTCTGCACTGAGCTCCACTGCCATTAATGCTGTCTCTGTCCCCACTGGGAATCCAGAGACCCTGCAGACCCGCTTTTTCCTATGGGTCGCAAAACCTTTGCCTCATTAGGAGCAAAGGAACTGCCAGAGTGGATCAGACCCAGGGTCCACCCAGTCCAGTGTCTGGTCTCTGACAGTGGCCAGCACTAGCTGCTTCAGAGGAAGATGCACGAAGCCCCATTAGTGAGCAATTATGGAATAATCTGCCCATCGATAAGTCCTTCCTTAGCCCTGTCAATTAGGGGTTGTTTCTGCCCTGAGACAGGCTTTACTTCTCCTCTAACTTTAGTCCATATAAATTTCTAAACCTACTAAGCTCTTGCTGGTCTCAGTGACCATAATCTAGTGTCAGTGAGTTCCACAGGTTGAATGTGTTGTGTTAAAAAAGTATTGCACCAACCCAGAGAGATACAGACATGGTTTTATGCTCAGCAGGTGCGGGTGGTCAAGAGGTGGGCATTCAGGAGACTGAAAGCAAGGTGGAGTGTTAGTTAACCCTCTGTAACTAACGTAGCAAATATAAGAGCTGCCTAGTGCATATCACATAATGTGTAAAAGCAAAGGCAACATTTTCAGTCCAGAAAGCAGCTGGACCGGCACCATCCCTTGCACTAACATAGGCAGTGCTGCTGGCTCAGTCTGTGCTGGCATACTGCACAAATCTGAGATGCTTTGTTCATATATGCTCAAGCTGATTGTGGGGAATTGAGTATGGAGCACTGATAATAAAACCTTGCATTTTTCAGACATAGGTCTCAAAGTGATTTACAAAGCAGGTCAGTCTCATTATCCCCATATTGCAGATGGGGAAACTGAGGCACAGAGAAATGAAAGGACTTGTCTGAGGTCTGCCAATGGCAGAAAACTCAGGTCTTCTGAGTCCCAGTCCAGTACTCTAACCACTAGTCAACACTGCATCCCCAAAGGTCTTTGTATGAGGTGATGTAGCTTTCTTTGTTCTTACATATTAACAACAGCCTTGATCAATATTAAAATTCTCTTATTAGGCTAGGAGAGTTGTGGAGGCTTAAATATAGAATCATAGAAGATTAAGATTGGAAGAGACATCAGAAGGTCATCTAGTCCAACCCCTGCTCAAAACAGGACCAACTCCAACTAAATCATCCTAGCCAGGCTATGTCAAGCCTGACCTTAAAAAGCTCTAAGGATGGAGATTCCACCACCTCTCTAGGTAACCCATTCCAGGGCTTCACACCCTCCTAGTGAAATAGTGTTTCCTAATATCCAACCTAGACCTCCCACACTGCAACTTGAGAGCATTGTCCCTTGTTCTGTCATCTGCCACCACTGAGAACAGCCTAGCTCCATCCTCTTTGGAACCCCACTTCAGGCAGTTGAAGGCTGCTATCAAATCCTCGCACTCTTCTCTTCTGCAGACTAAACAAGCCCAGTTTCCACAGCCTCTCATCATAAGTCATGTGACCCAGATACCATATCATTTTCCTTGCCCTCCTCTGGACTCTCTCCAATTTGTCCACATCCTTTCTATAGTGGAGGGGCCAAAACTGGATGCAATATTCCAGAGGTGGCCTCACCAGTGCCAAATAGAGGGGAATAATCACTTCCCTCAATCAGCTGGTAATGCTCCTACTAATGCAGCCCAATATGCCCTTAGCCTTCTTGGCAACAAGGGCACACTACTGACTCATATCTAGCTTCTCATCCACTGTAATCCCCAGGTCCTTTTCTGCAGAACTGCTGCTTAGCCAGTCAGTCATCAGCCTGTAGCAGTGCCTGGGATTCTTCCGTCCTAAGTGCAGGACTCTGCACTTGTCCTTGTTGAACCTTATTAGATTTCTTTTGGCCCAATCCTCCAATTTGTCTAGGTCACTCTGGACCCCATCCCTACTCTCTATCTTATCTACCTCTACCCCCATCTTAGTGTCATCTGCGAACTTGCTAAGGGTGCAATTCATCCCACCATCCAGATCATTAATAAAGATGTTGAACAAAACTGGCCTCAGGAACAACCCTTGATATCAGCTGCCAGCTAGACATCAAGCCATTGATCACTACCCATTGAGCCCGACAATCTAGACAGCTTTCTGTCCACCTTATAGTCCTTTCATCCAATCCATACTTTTTTACCTTGCTGGCAAGAATACTGAGTAAAACCACATTAAAATCATAGAATCATAGAATATCAGGTTTGGAAGGGACCTCAGGAGATCATCAGTCCAACTGTCTGCTCAGAGCAGGACCAATTCCCAAATTCATCAAGCCTGACATTAAAAACCTCTAAAGAAGGAGATTCCACCACCTCCCTAGGTAACCCATTCCAGGGCTTCACCACCCTCCTAGTGAAAAAGTTTTTCCTAATATCCAACCTAAATTTCCCCTACTGCAACTTGAGACCATTACTCCTTGTTCTGTCATCTAGGACCCTGACGACAGTCTAGATCATCCTCTTTGAACCCCTTTCAGGTAGTGAAAGCAGCTATCAAATTCCTCTCATTCTTCTCTCTTCCAGTTCCCTCAGCCTCTCCTCATAATCCTGTGATCCAGCCCCCTAATCATTGTTTTCCCTCCACGGACTCTTTCCAATTTTTCAAACATCCTTCTTGTAGTGTGGGGCCCAAACTGGGCACAGTACTCCAGATGAGGCCTCACCAATGTCGAATAAGAGGGAAATGACCATGTCCCTCGATCTGCTTGCAATGCCCCTACTTATACAGCCCAAAAATGCTATTGCTTTCTTGGCAACAAGGGCACACTGTTGATTCATCCAGCTTCTCGTTCACTGTATCCCCTAGGTTCTTTTCTGCAGAATGCTGCCTAGCCATTCATCCCTAGTCTGTAGCAGTGCATGGGATTCTTCATTAAGTGCAGGATATCTCTTTCGGAGTGACGTGTCCTTGTTGGCCAACCCTCATCAGGCTTTTTTTTCGTGCCTCGTTATCTCTACATTGTCTAGCTTCCTCTTGTATTCCCTATTCCTACCCTCCAGTGTATCTACCACTCTCCTAGTTTGCTATTCTGCAACTTCTGAGATCAGTCCACGCCATCCTCCAGATCATTAATGAACATATTGAACAAAACCGGCCCCAGGACCGACCCCTAAGGCACTCCGCTTGATACCGGCTGCCAACTAGACATGGAATCTTCGATCACTACCCATTGAGCCTGACGATCTAGCCAGATTTCTATCTACCTTATAGTCCATTCATCCAGCCCATACTACTTTAACTTGCTGGTAAGAATACTGTGGGAAACGGTATCAAAAGCTTTGCTAAAGTCAAGGAATAACACATCCACTGCTTTCCCCTCATCCACAGACCCAGTTATCTCCTCATAGATGGCAATTAGGTTAGTCAGGCATGAGTTGCCCTTGGTGAATCCACGCTGACTGTTCCTGATCATTTTTCTCTCCTCTGAGTGCTTCAGAACTGATTCCTTGAGGACCTGCTCCATGATTTTTCCAGGGACTGGAACGGAGGTGAGGCTGACTGTGTGCAGGAGAGGAGGGAGCTGATCTCAGCACAGCCTCACTGTGTCAAACACAACTGGCCTAAATTGCCATCACTCACCTGTTCTGTCACCCCCAATCCCGCACCGGTGCAAAGTCCGTGCTAAGGAGGTGTAAATCCTACCAATGGGAGTGGGGCATGCACCACATTGGCTTTTCACCAATGTAAAGGAGCATCCAAGGTGCCAGACCGTGACCCAGATCCTCCTCCTTCCCTTTTTTAAAGATGGGAACTACATTAGCCTTTTTCTAGTCATCTGAGACCTCCCCTGATGGCCATGCATTTTCAAAGATTATGGTCAATGGCTCTGCAATCACATCCACCCACTCCTTTAGCACCCTCGGATGCAGCGCATCCAGCCTCATGGATTTGTGCTCATCCAGCTTTTCTAAATAGTCCTGAACCACTTCTTTCTTCACAGAGGGCTGGTCGCCTTCTCCTCATGCTGTGCTGCCCAGTGCAGCAGTCCGGGAGCTGACCTTGTTTGTGAAGACAGAGGCAAAACAATCATTGAATACATTAGCTTTTTCCACAGCCTCTGTCACTAGGTTGCCTCCCTCATTCAGTGAGGGGCCCACACTTTCCTTGACTTTCTTCTTGTTGCTAACATACCTGAAGAAATCCATCTTGTTACTCTTAACATCTCTTGCTAGCTGCAACTCCAAGTGTGACTTGGCCTTCCCGATTTCACTCCTACATGCCTGAGCAATATTTTTATACTCTTCCCTGGTCATTTGTTCAATCTTCCACTTCTTGTAAGCTTCTTTTCTGCATTTAAGATCTGCAAGGATTTCACTGTTAAGCCAAGCTGGTCGCTTGCCATATTTACTATTCTTTCTGTACATCAGGATGGTTTGTTCCTGCAAACTCAATAAGGATTCTTTAAAATACAGTCAGCTCTCCTGGACTTCTTTGCCCCTCACATTATTCATCCAGGGGATATATCACATCCACCGCTTTCCCCATATCCACAGAGCTAATTATCTCATCATAGAAGGCAATCAGGTTGCTCAGGCATGACTTGCCCTTGGTGAATCCATGTTGACTGTTCCTAATCATCTTCCTTTCCTCCATGTGCTTCAAAATGGATTCCTCGAGGACCAGCTCCATGATTTTTCCAGGAACTGTTGTGAAGCTGTAGTTCCCCAGATTCTCCGTCTTCTCTTTTTAAAAGATGGGCACTATATTTGCCTTTTTCCATTCGTCTGGGACCTCCCCCAATCGCCATGAGTTTTCGAAGTTAATGGCCAGTGGCTCTGTAATCACATCAGCCAACTTCCTCGGCACCCTCAGATGCATTGCATCCGGCCCCAAGGACTTGTGAATGTCCAGCTTGTGCATGTCCAGCTTTTCCTTAACCTGTTTTTTCATCACTGAGGGCTGCTCGCCTCCTCCCCATACTGTGCTGCCCAGTGCAGCTGTCTGGGAGCTGACCTTGTCTGTGAAGACTGAGGCAAAAAAAGCATTGAGTACATCAGCTTTTTCCACATCATGTGTCACTAGGTTGCCTCCCCCATTCAATAAGGGTCCCACACTTTCCCTGACCACCTTCTTGTTGCTAACATACCTGTAGAAACCCTTCTTGTTATCCTTCACATCCCTTGCTAGCTGCAACTCCAGTTGTGCTTTGGCCTTCCCGATTACACCCCTGCATGCTCGAGCAATATTTTTGTACACCTCTCTAGTCATCTGTCCAAGTTTTCACTTCTTGTAAGCTTCCTTTTTGTGTTTAGTTCGCAAAAAGATTTCTCTGTTAAGCCAAGCCGGTTGCCTGCCATTTTTGCTATTCTTTTTGCCATATTTGCTATTATTTGGTTCCTCCAGCTCCTGCACCAAGAAGTTGTCCCCAACACTCTCCAAAAACTTCCTGGATTGTCTGTGCACTGCTGCATTGCTCTTCCAGCTGATATTAGGGTGATTGAAGTGCCATAGTGACAGCACTGTATTTTTTCAGGTGGTGTAATCATATGCTGAATGCTTTTTATGATAGTACAGGTGTATAGGGAAGAATGACCTGATGTAAAAAACCTGCACAGCTGTGTGCTCACCTGGAGTTCCTCCCACAGGACAGGACAATGGGTTTTATGAATTTGCTATTGTGATGCTTTCCCTGTATTTAACAGCAAATAGGTCTGTGGACCCAGTGCTACTTGTCTGATCAAATCATTCCCAGTTCCACTCCTGCCACCAACTCAGATCACAAGAGGTCCTGAGTACGTCTCTCACTGAAGTCAGTGATTTTATGGGTTTTACAGACATATCTGTGAAAACCATGTCTCTCCCAAGCACTCTGGGGCTGTGGCTGACCCTTGTGCAACAGTAGGCCATAGAATCTGCATGCATGAGGACCTGTTTCAGTATGTGCTACTCCGTGACTGGGTATGTGGCCCAGCAGTCATCTCCTGTACTGAGAAATAATGTAACTACAACCACTACTAGAAGGTGTTCACAGCAACTATTGCATTATAATTGATATAAATCATTGACACTGCCTGGCTCAGGTCTTGCTATAAGACTTTTTTCAGCAGTAGCACTGACCAATTTCACCCCAAAGCTGGACAGAGCTAGATTCATTCAAGGATGCTACATCCATCCACAGCAGCTGGGGATCTGCCCCATCATGCAGAGTGCTAAGTCTCGGAGTGCAAGTGAGTGCAGTATACCTGCCCCACAACAGAGCAGCATCCGCAGGGTGTCAGGCATAGTACTCTCACGCTCGCCACCCAACCCCAGGCACCTAGCGCAGGAACTGCAAGATGAAAGTAGAGTGGTTATGGAAGGGGCTGGGTGGCAATCACAGCCATGGCTTTTAGCAAGAGCGGAGCTCTCTGGGAGAGGCATGCACAGAGAGGAAATATCTTAATTCAATTGGGTTTTAACAAGACATTTAGTTCCCATCAGACCAATTGCTGTTGCCCTGCCAATCTCACTGCTAGGCTGTTTCAATTAGCAGCACTTGAGACAGCACCTGGCTTAGAGGGGGGAGGGAGAGAGCTAAAGCTACACTAGGCAAGCAGACGGCTGAGAATTGTGCCTGCAGGAAACAAGAAGTGTAGCCCAACAGTGATGGTTATCTACAGCCTGTACCTGCCTCACTGCTTGTTCTCTGTGATATCTCATCACCACATATAGTTCTGTGTGTGTACGTATGCCTGTGTGCAGGAGAGGAGGAAGCTGATCTCAGCACAGCCTCACTGTGTCAAACACAACTGGCCTAAATCGCCATCACTCACCTGTTCTGTCACCCCCAATCCCCCACCGGTGCAAAGTCCGTGCTAAGGAGGTGTAAATCCTACCAATGGGAGTGGGGCATGCACCACATTGGCTTTTCACCAATGTAAAGGAGCACCCAAGATGCCAGGCAGTGACCCAATGATTCGTTTCTAGAGTTTATGGCTCAAAGTGACTATTAAATCAACTAGTCTGACCTCCTGCATTACACAGGACAGAGAATTTAACCTGCTCACCCCCTGTATTGAGCCCAGTAGCCTGTGTTTGGCTAAAGCTGATCTTCCAGAAAGGCCTCAGGTCTGGATTTAAAGACATCATGAGATGGACACTCCCTTCTCCTCGGTTCTTCGTTCCAGTGCTTAATCGCCCTGAGTGTTAAAAAATTATATCTTCTTTCTACTTTGAATTTATCTGGCTTTAACTTCCAGCTCCAGGTTCTTGTACTGCTTCTCTCTGCTGTGAGACATGCTGAAGATGGTGCAGTGTTTGTAAATTATAATGGGGAGGGGTGTGGGGAGGGATCTGCTTTATCTTACACTTCTTGGTAGTTGTTTCCAGCCCACCCCTTTCCCCCACCTCCCAGTATGTGCCAACCATACTTATTTGCCCACCTGCTAGACAGAACCTACACCTTGGTGCTCACTGCTTTACACAATGCTTGGCCCAATTTGGGCACAATGTGTTAGTTACACCATGGCTCCTGTCACTTCAGAATTTGTCCCAGAAAGGCCCCTGGGACTCCTATCTGCTTGTTGTCCTATCAAATCGAATATGGTTTCCCCCTCCCCCACCCTCCATGCATGGAACTGGCAGGCCTATTGACTCAGATAGAATCTGCCCCTCCCCTTTCCCCAGGGAACAGTCAATCAAATCAGTCTATGCATGCACCTGCAATGGTCCTGGGGAATCAAGTTGGGGCTGATAGCAGCATAAAGGGGCTCTGCAGAAATGTCTGGAAAAGTCATTGGAGCCTGCTCCTTCCTCTTGCTTTTTGAAGGATCTTTAATTTTTCTACAGCAGAAAAATAATTCTAGAGGGTGGTTTTAAAAAAAACAGACACACAACGACCCATCACATGGTTCTTGTTTTCTTTGAAATTCTATAGGCTCTCCCATAAGGGACTGCTGGGTTCTCATCCTAGCACTGGTTTTAAACTCCCTCCCTGGCCCTGAGCAACTCACATAAGCCTGCAATATCAGACTGGGGAGCTGGCATCAGAAACCTGCATAGAATCATAGAATATCAGGGTTGGAAGGGACCTCAGGAGGTCATCTAGTCCAACCCTCTGCTCAAAGAAGGACCAGTTCCCAACTAAATCATTCCAGCCAGGGCTTCATCAAGCCTGACCTTAAAAACCTCTAAGGAAAGAGATTCCACCACCTCCCTAGGTAACCCATTCCAGGGCTTCACCATCCTCCTAGTGAAAAAGATTTTCCTAATATCCAACTTA
>NC_133776.1:59266965-59310434 GCF_003597395.2 Chelonoidis abingdonii
CTCATCCACAGACCCAGTTATCTCCTCATAGAAGGCAATTAGGTTAGTCAGGCAGGACTTGCCCTTGGTGAATCCATGCTGACTGTTCCTGATCACTTTCCTCTCCTCTGAGTGCTTCAGAATAGATTCCTTGAGGACCTGCTTCATGATTTTTCCAGGGACTGAGGACAGACTAACTGGCCTGTAGTTCCCTGGATCCTCCTCCTTCCCTTTTTTAAGATGGGAACTACATTAGCCTTTTTCCAGTCATCTGGGACCTTCCCCAGTCGCCATGAGTTTTCAAAGATAATGGCCAAGGGTTCTGCAATCACATTTGCTAACTCAGAGGTGGGCAAACTGTGGCCTGCGCACCACATCCAGTCCTGCCTGGCCCTCGAGCTTCTGACCCGGGAGGCTCGCCCCCATCCCCTCCCCTGTTGTCCCCCCTCCCCCACAGCCTCAGCTCACTGGCTCCGCTGTCAGAACAATGCTCTGGGTGGCAGGGCTGTAAGCTCCTGGGGCAGCGCAGCTGCAGAGCCCAGCCTGACCTGGTGCTCTGTGCTGCGCAATGGTGTGGTTGGCTCCCACTGGGTGGTGCAGCTGTAGTGCTGCCAGCCACCGGTGCTCCAGGCAGCATGGTAAGGGGGCAGGGAGCAGGGGGTGGATAGAGGGCAGGGCAATTTGGGGTAGTAGTCAGGGGGCAGGGGTGTGGATAGGGGCCAGGGATATCGGGGGGGAAAACAGGGGATTGAATGGGGGCAGGAGTCCCGGGGCGGGCAGTCAGGAAGAGAGGGGTTGGATGGGGCAACAGGGGGCAGTCAGGGGCAGGAGTTCCAGGGGCAGGAAGAAGCAGTGGTTGTATGGGACAGGAGTCCCGGGTGGGGGCAGATAGGAGGTGGGGGCCAGGCCACAACGTCCTCCCCTAATCGGCCCTCCATACAATTTACGAAACCCTCAGGCCAAAAAGTTTGCCCGCCCCTGCACTAACTTCTTTAGCATCCTCGGATGCATTGCATCCGGCCCCATGGACTTGTGCTCATCCAGCTTTTCTAAATAGTCCTGAACCACTCCTTTCTTCACAGAGGGCTGGTCGCCTCCTCCCCATGCTGTGCTGTCCAGTGCAGCAGCTTGGGAGCAGACCTTGTTCATGAAGACAGAGGCAAAAAAAGCATTGAGTACATTTTCCACATCCTCTGCCACTAGGTTGCCTCCCTCATTCAGTAAGGGGCCCACACTTTCCTTGACTTTCTTCTTCTTGCTAACATGCCTGAAGAAACCCTTCTTGTTACTCTTAACATCTCTTGCTAGCTGCAACTCCAAGTGTGATTTGATTTGCCTTCCCGATTTCACTCCTGCATGCCTGAGCAATATTTTTATACTCCTCCCTGGTCATTTGTCCAATCTTCCACTTTTTGTAACCTTCTTTTTTGTGTTTAAGATCAGCAAGGATTTCACTGTTAAGCCAAGCTGGTTGCCTGCCATATTTACTATTCTTTCTACACATCAGGATGGTTTGTTCCTCCAACCTCAGTAAAGATTCGTTAAAATACAGTCAGCTCTCCTGGACTCCTTTGCCCATGTTATTCTCCCAGAGGATCCTGCTCATCAGTTCCCTGAGGGAGTCAAAGTTTGCTTTTCTGAAGTCCAGGGTCCGTATTATGCTGCTCACCTTTCTTCCTTGTGTCAGGATCCTGAACTCAACCATGTTATGGTCACTACCTCCCAGGTTCCCATCCACTTTTGTTTCCCCTACTAATTCTTCCCTGTTTGTGAGCAGCAGGTCAAGAAGAGCTCTGCCCCTAGTTGGTTCCTCCAGCACTTGCACCAGGAGATTGTCCCCTACACTTTCCAAAAACTTCCTGGATTGTCTGTGCACTGCTGTATTGCTCTCCCAGCAGATTGAAGTCCTCCATGAGAATCAGGGCCTGTGATCTAGTAACATCTGCTAGTCACCGGAAAAAAGCCTCATCCACCTCATCCCTCTGGTTTGGTGGTCTATAGCAGCCTCCCACCACGACAGCACCCTTGTTGCTCACACTTCTAAACTTAATCCAGAGACTCTCAGGTTTTTCTGCAATTTCATACTGGAGCTCTGAGCAGTCATACTGCTCTCTTACATACAGTGCAACTCCCCCACCTTTTCTGCCCTGCCTGTCCTTCCTGAAGAGTTTATATCCATCCATGACAGTACTCCAGTCACGTGAGTTATCCCACCAGGTCTCTGTTATTCCAATCACATCATAATTCCTTGACTGTGCCAGGACTTCCAGTTCTCCCTGCTTGTTTTCCAGGTTTCTAGCATTTGTGTATAGGCACTTAAGATAACTCACTGATCGTCCTGCTTTCTCAGTCTGAGCAGGAGTCCTCCCCTCTTGTGCTCTCCTGCTCGTGCTTCCTCCTGATATCCCACTTCCCCACTTACTTCAGGGCTTTGGTGGTCTTCCCCTGGTGAACCTAGTTTAAAGTCCTCCTCACTAGGTTAGCCAGCCTGCTTCCGAAGATGCTCTTCCCTCTTTTCATTAAGTGGAATCCGTCTCTGCCTAGCACTCCTCCTTCTTGGAACACCATCCCATGGTCAAAGAATCCAAAGCCTTCTCTCGATACCACCTGTGTAGCCATTTATTGACTTCCATGATCTGACGGTCTCTACCCGGGCCTTTTCCTTCCACAGGGAGCATGGACAAGAACACCACTTGCGCCTCAAACTCCTTTATACTTCTTCCTAGAGCCACGTAGTCTTCAGTGATCTGCTCAAGGTCATTTTTGGTAGTATCATTGGTGCCCATGTGGAGAAGGAGGAAGTGGTAGCGATCCGAGGGCTTGATGAGTCTCGGCAGTCTCTCCGTCACATCATGAATCCTAGCTCCTGGCAAGCAGCACAATTCTTGGTTTTCCTGGTCAGGATGGCAGATAGATAACTCAGTCCCCCTGAGGAGAGAGTCCCGACCACCACCACCCACCTTCTTCTCTTGGGAGCAATGTTGTGGAACTCCCATCCCATCTCATGCCTTCCAGTCGGTGGAGTCTCCTTCTGCTCCCTTCCCTCAGATGTACCATAGTTAGAGAGTGGTCTGGTGCTCAGAGGCACTGCACACTTGGTGGTCCCATTGCAATCAAACCAACCTTGGCTATAAATAACCTTCAGTTGCCTCAGACCTGTCTAGACCCAAAGGCTGCCTCAGTTTCCTCCCTTTGCTCCCACCCATAGTCCTTTATCTCAGTGAGTAACCCAGAACATGTCCTGCCTCTTTCCTTTCTCAAGTGTCCCATTTAATCAACTTTTTGCTCAGCCAGAGTGATGAAAATGCAGCCAGGTGCAGTTCAAATGGATGGCAGATACTTGGCACTGGGCAAAAGCTCAGCTATCCACTGCAGCACCCATTCAGGACTGTGGCACTAGAACCTGCAATGCACAGTATAAAGAACATTGACATTGCCAGGCTGGGTCAGAGCATCTAGCCCAGTATCCTGTCCCTGAAAGTAGCCAGTACCAGATGCTGTAGAGGAAGATGTAAAAATTCTGCAGTAGGGAGATGTGGGATAAGCTGCCCCCCACCCCCAACATAGGTCTGATCCTGATCTCTGATAACAGCCATGCAGCATACTCCTATATTATCCAACATACAAGCCAGCATGCCTGCTAGCTTTTAGGCCTTGGGATCACATTAGCTTTGCAGCAGCAGCCTGGGAGGAGGTGGTGAGCTCTTCTTGGTTATTGAACTTGTCAGAATAATTCACCAATGTGTTTTCACTTACTGCTTCCTGGACACCTTCATAGAAAGCAACAAAAGATGTGTGCCACAAACAAAGGGGATTGTTCTGACAGCTGCTGAGCACCCAGCATTTGATAGGCCAGCAGCAGCAATTGAACCCAGTCGGTGATCGCAGAATGGAGTTCAGTAGCTTCAAGCACAGGTGGATTCAGTAACCGCTTATGGGGACCCCCCAGAAGAGATAGACATAGACCCACCCTGTGTTAATAGGGTGGGCCACAGCTTGATTTGTGTTGTGTGGGTATAACTGAGCCCAGAATCTGACCCAATATGTTCGCTAGCAATAGGACCCTCTAGAGCAGGAGAGGCCAGAGCCCGTCCGGAATTATAAACCTCAAAGATATTCCTGTGAGGTGCTGGGCAGTGTTTTATAACTGACAATTTTCACAATAATTGTCTAATAAATAATTTCATTTCCCCTCTCCCCTGAGCCCCCATCAGGATGAATCATGTCACTACTGCCTATTTGAGGGGGTGCATCAGGTGACATGCACCACTGTGCTCCCCAGGCCACTGATGCACCCAGCACTGGATTACAACATTTTGGGGCCTGGTGCACAATGCAAATGCTTCCCTCCCTTCCCCCCCTTCCCTACCCCAAAGAAGTGGGAGGCCCTGGGGGGGGGGAGGAGAGGATCCTGGGAAGGGGAGTCAGGTCCTGCCCCTGAAGGGTGGGAGGTCTTGAGGGGGTGATGACCTGTCCCTGGTGGGGAGGTGTTGTAGAGTGAGCCCATCCTACTCATCCCGCAGTGCCTTCTGCCCCAAGAGGCTGGGCCGGCTCCCCACTCCAGCTCATTGGCTCTCTCCATAGTGTGCAGGCAGGCCCTGCCTCTGCCTGGTCCCCCTCCTAGATCTGAGTTGGCAGTTTTTTGTGTGTCTGCTGCCTCCCCACCCCCAGTGGCTAGGGGTTCCCCCTGAGATGGGGCTCTGTGCAAGTGCACTGAGTGGACACTGGTTAACCTGGGCCTGGGGGCACACCTCCTGATGGGCTGACATTCTGGTGCATGCTGAGAGGTGAAATCCTGCTCTGTTGAAATCAATGGCAAAACTCCCCATGACTGCAGAGGGACCAAGATGTCACTCTGGAGCATCCCTAGCAGATTGCTGTGATCTTATCTTGAGGAGGAGGAGGGGGCTCCCAGCCTGCAGTGAGGACTCCACGGTTAGGAGGAGAGACCCTCCCATATCTTATGACAACTGAGATGAATGGGCCTCTGATGGGATGTCTACCCCCTGCAGAAGGTGAAAGGATTAATGTGGACCTGAGAGGCCATTTAACCCATCTGGCTGTACCTGGAGGCTGAGTCAGGCCTAATTAAAGATGAAGTCCAGCTGTGGGGGTTCTATAAAGAGAGGAAGCTCATGGTAGAGAGGAAAGAACCCTGCAGACCCTCTGTGAGTACCAGGCAAGGGAACCTGGAGAGGATGGGGATGCCACTGAGGTGGAGCACACTCTGAAGGTGACCCCTGACAAGGGTAAATCCTGGACCTCCAGGGAAGAAAGCCAATGAGGCGTTCCACTGAAAAGGAGCCTCAGGATGGAGCTTGTAGCCTGGGACAGGCCGTGATCAGAGCGGGCACCAGGGATGAAGGAGACTCTTGCAGTAGGCCCGAGAGAAGCCACCCCACAGACAGATGGCCTTGGGAGTGGATGGGAGCGGAGCACCCAGAGTAGAGGCAAAACTCCAGGGAGCTCATCCGTGAGAGGCAGCTTTCTGCAGAGGAAAAGAGAGCTGGGGAGGACCCAGGATGGACTAAAACATAAACCCACAGGATGGGGCTGAAGTTTTTGTTGTGGTTTTGTTAAAAGGGATGCGCCCTGAGGCCACAGCGCTGATGGAGGCATTTGACAGCAGAGGCCCCGGAGGAGCGAAAGACTCACAATGAGTCCTGTGTGGGATGCTGGCCTTTTGGGACACGATACCACGGAAGCAGAGAGACTTTACCGTGGCCTATCTGGAAGGCTGAGCCCAGCGCAGGCTAGAGTGGTGGTTGGTAGGGAGTACTACATGAGAAAAAATCTTCTCTTCCATGCCCAGCCATGATGGGACACCCACAGTGAGCCCACTCTTCCATGGAGCTGTACCAGATACTCCAGTCCCTTACGCTGCCAAATCTTGAGGCTGTGGGAGAAACACTCAGCGTGTGGCATGTACTAGTAAGCCAGCTGCCTGAGACACATGGCTGGAGTATGAAGGTGGCCTGGATTCTTGCTGGGGGGGATTAAATGACTCGCGGGAGAGAAGGCAATGAGCAAGCGGAAATGTCTGCAAGGTCCTTCTGACAATAAGCATCAGGAAAAGAAAGAATTGGGTTAGAACAAGCAGTGGGCTGCTTGCGAGAGAGCTCCTCGTCTGTAAGCCAGATGTTCTCTACACCCATCAGCACGGTGACCCACCCAGGGGAAGGCGCTGGGCTGAGTCGGCTGCAGGGAGAACTAAGGTGGGTAACTGACAAGCCAGGCGCTGCTGCGAAGCCCAGATCCCTGTGACAGCAGCTGGCAGAGTCCTTGGTGGCTGCTCTGTGGAGGGTCCTCTCAACTGCAGTGATAGTGAAAAGGTTGTCATGGGGAAAGGGGAAATGGCTTAGCAACTAGAACAGTAAACGTAGGGTTAAGGCTCCACTGGGGATGAACGGATGTGAGGCGAGGGCCCAGAAGGCAGAATCCTGGCATCCCCTGGGCAATTGGTAAATGCCCACTGCAGGCCAGTCCTGACCCGGCTGGCACTCAGAGTGCATCCCTTCCTTGGCCACAAAGGAAACGTGCTTAGCCAACTCTGTGTCAGATTGCAAAGGCAGGGGGCGATGGAGGTGGGGTCCGACGGGGATTGGCACAACTGGTGGGAAATCCAGGAGTGAGACAATAGGAGAGTTGCCTAGCAGGCTGTAGGGGAATCAGCAGAGACATGGGGAGGACCCAGGCAGGGTCAGGTGACTTGCCCCAGGTCACCCAGCAAAGCTAGGAAGAGAACTCAGCTATTGTCCTAATATAATTCTACCTCCTCTTACCCTAGCCAAGCCCGGGTGTCCAGCCTACTGCACACTAGTGCACATTGCATTAGTGAAACCTTTCCTCTTTTGACAGCAATGGGATCCTAGCGGTTAGAGCTACCAGAGATGCCCTAGGCCCTTGAGCTTTCCTTTCCCCATAAGTACAGGAGCTGGGCCTAGGATGTATCAGTTATTATTAAACAGGGCTTAGGTCTGTTTCTTCCCTCCTCTATAAAAGAATGTTTGATCGTTCCCTAGAGCAGAGGAAACCTCCCAGCTAATGGAGACCTCCAGAGCAAACGGCCCTAGGAACTGGGAAGTGCTGCAACAGAAAGGAGTGTACAGGTGGCGGTAGAGGAAGTGTTCTGTACCCTTCCCCATTGTCCCCAAGCCTGATTCTTAAGTCTCATTTTTGGCATAGATCCTGAGAGCTAGTGGGCTTTGAAAAATCAAACTGTATTCTGTGGCCAAAGCTAGCAGACATGGGCTTTGTTCCCTCTCTGGGGCAACTAGCAGAGATAATAGCCAAGCAACACTTCAACTCTAGACACCCCCTGAACTTTGGGGTATTCCAAACCTGAACAATTATGGCTTGTGCCCAGTTCCAGTAACTAGTCACAGCAGGGACCAGTTTTGAAACAGGCTGCAGTAGCTGGACATTCTGGGAAGCCAAGATAACAGGGGTGGGCTGGGGGCTTGGGCAGAACACTGGGCCCAGAGCCCCCCTCGGAAAGACAACAGGAGCCTTACAGTTTGACAGCACGATGGCGTGAGGTGGCCATACACAGCGATCATGGGAGACCTGATGGGCCAGTCATCACATGGCAGGCTCCACTGCCTAGACACAGGAGTCCTGCCACGTGCCAAATCTTGGTTGGGCCAGAGATCCACTGAAAGGAACAAAAGTAACAACTCTGGTGCACACCCAAAGCCCACAGAGCCACTTGGGGGGCAGGGGAAACTTTGGTATATCTTGGATGGACTCCAAAGAGCTTTCCACCTGACTCATCCACTCCCTGTGGGAAAATAACCCAACACCCTTCTCCCTGCAAACATCTGCTGTGGAGGTACAGGAAGACCGTCTGCCTGCAGCTATGACACATGGCAGAGCGGCTTGCTGGGGCCATTGCAGCTGAGTAAACAGTTGCCTTCCCTGTCCCTCCCTTAAAGAGGAGCATGGGGAGTGAGGAGCAGGGGAGCCGTCACATCTCTGGAACTGCAACCAGGGCAAGAACCGGTGAACACAATCCATGCATCGGAGGTGGCATGGTGCTGCCTCCATTTAGGGAGATACCCACCTGGGAGGCAGGACATTGCTGAGAGCATTTCCAGTCTTCCTCTTCCTAAGTCTCCCTAAGTCTCCCTGCTTGATAGCCGTGATCAGTAGCCTCTGGCTCTGCCTGACCAGTTGCCATCCCCAGAGCTCCTTGAAAGCACTCTAAAGCTATTGCATGCCATATTGCTCTGTGCAGTCCCTTATGACCAGTTCCTCTGTGCTGTATGATCAAGAACACGGTTATGAACCAGCAAGGTCTGTTGTTGTTATCTGCATGCATTGCAGTAGCAACTAGAGGCTCCAGTCAGGACTGGGGCCCTGTGGTCCTAAGCTGTATACAAACATACAATGAGAAGATGGTCCCTGCCCCGAAGAGCTACTATCCCAGCCATGTCGGTGTTCTGCTTCTTTAAACTGGGGGCACTTTGCATATCAGCACAGGGCTGCCCAGAGTGCAAGTGGGGCAATTTGCCCCAGGCCCCGCGAGCCCTAGCCCAGCAGTGGTCCAAGTCTTTGGCTGGCATTTTGGCAGCAGGTGGGCCCTTCAATGCTGCCAAAGATGCGGAGCAACTGAAGGGCCTCCTGCCACCAAAATGCCCCGCGAGCCCTGGCCTGGCAGCAGTCCGGGTCTTCGGCGGCATTTTGACAGCAGGGGGCCCTTCAGTCGCTCCAGGTCTTCGGCGACATTTCGGCAGTGGGGGGCCCTTCAGTTGCTCTGGGTCTTCGGCGGCATTTCAGCGGTGGGAGGCCCTTCAGTTGCTCCGGGTCCTCAGCAGCACTGAAGGTTCCCCCCCCCCCGCCACCAAAATGCTGCCGAAGACCCGGACCACTGCCGGGTGAGTACAAGCGCCGCAGCTCCCCTGCTTTACCCCAGGCTCCCTGAATCCTCTGGGCGGCCCTGCATCAGCAGGGATAGGGGCAGGTGTCTCTCAAGCAGGGGGACAGTTAAAATGTAAAGGCTGAACTGCAGCATCCTTTGTCTGGCTTGGTCTGAGGGCTTCTTGGGGCAACATCTGCATTTTGCTCTCTGGTTGTACAGTCCTGTGCACACGGTCAACATTCCATTAATAAATTTCAGGCAGTTGTTGACTGTAGTTTGGATCCAGGTGTGCTCCTGCATCCCAGCCTCTGCGGGGTCTTTTGGCTTTCTCTTGGCAGTAAGGGGAATCTGAGAATAATCCTTCTGACTGCCCAGTCTAATGTAAATCTCAGCCTAATCTACTGTCTGTGTGGGCACTATTCCTCTCCCTCCCATCCTGTTATACCAGAGGCTCTTGGTGGCCCTCAGATAACATAGGTCTGGAGGTTCTGAAGATTTTGTGGAATGTTGGAGGAGACCACACCTAAGTATTCCATGTAGAAGGGGATTATATGAGAGGGTTGTCTGGGGGACTAGACTTGATGATCCAGCTCTATGTTCTCATGCATCCCCCACCAAAAGCCAGCACAGGATTCTGGAGAAGAGTTTGTGGAACAGGGATTATAGGTTTCCTGGATGAAGAGTTTATGGATTCACCAGAGTCCATCTCAAGAGTTGAAGGAAGTCCCAACACTATGGAAAGTTTACAAGCTTTCTGAGTCCCCGCTACCAAGCATACAGAATTCTGTGGGTCCTACCATAACAGAACTCCTGAGACCTCCACGAAGAGTCCATGGAATTCCTGGGATCCCCAGTGGAAAGTTTATAGGAGCCTTGAAGTCTGACATGAGGTACTGACAGAGCACTGGACTCCCTCCTGGCTTCAGGATCCCCAGGTTCCATATTGGGATCTCCAGAAGTTCCCATCTATTTGCCCTCAGGCAAGTTTTATGGGGAACCCCTTTGCCTCACAGTCACCCACAGGATGAGTGACAGCCTTGCCTCAGTCCTTGGATTTCCTCTCCCTTTCTTCTACCCTGCTGCCCTATGGTCTAAACCTCCAAATGAATCATTCCGGTCTTCACTCCCTGCTGAGGAAATCAGCTAGAGGGGAAGCTGTTACCCTGTTCATTCAGTATGATTGAACCCAGCTGCATTTCCTCCTGGAATGGCTTTGAAAGACACCAGAGTGACTCAGAGATTTCTATTTAGTGAGGGGTTTGAATGACTAGGCATGAGGGGGCAGGAGGACAGGGGAGGTAATTTTCCCAGAGCTGCTGAAGGCATAAATGGGACCAAACCTCAAGGAGGCCAGGCTTTAGAGCTCAGCAGGAGGAGACTGCTGAGCCCATCCTAATGGCAGAGGCAGAAGGCAAGAGTTGAGAGGCCCCTCAGCAGGCATGATTGGGCCCCACACAGCAGAATAAAGTACAGGAGGGTGGAAACGTTCACCCAAAGGGAGCCCCAGGTTCACACCCTCATGGGTACTTCTTTACAGGTGGCACAGCTGCATTTTCACATGCCCCCACTGCCACAATGGCCTTGGTGCCCTGGCATGGCAGGCAGAGCTGGGGGAGCGAAGGGTGGGGGAGCATGTGTTGCTCTCTCAGAGCTCACAGGGCTCCACACAACAGGGAGTAAGTGGCCTCGGCTAACAGCTGGGTTTTGCTGAAGCAGGCAAATCAATAGCGGTTGTCTGCTGGTGGACAGAGTGAGTGAGTGAGACAGAGAAAGGGGGGAGGGCAAGGGCAAAGAGAGAGAGAGAGAGAGCCTGAAGGAAAGAGCAGCCGGCTTGGAGAAAGAGGGGAGTCTCTGAGGGGGCAGGAGGGGATGATGGACTGTGACATTGTGGAAAGGCACTGTATGGAGGAAGCCGCTGGGGTTCATCTCCCTTCCCCAACCTGTTTAGAGGATTCACACTCCCTGTGAAGAGCCCACAATTTCTGACCCAGCCTAATCAGAGACTCTGCAAGAGGCCTGGCTGCATTAGACACACAGGAGCGATGGAGACTCTGCCTTAATGCAAGTCACTTATTGACCCTGCAGAGCCAGGGGAAGAGGAAGATTGAAAGGAGGAAGTGTAGGGAAAGAGCTCTTATTAGCAGCATCACAGCCATATATTATCCTGTGGAATTACTGCACAGGCCAGCAGGCAGCCAGCCAAAGTGGCAGCTGCTGCACAGGGTGCTGGGTATGACCTGGGTTTGCAGAGAAACAGGGACTTGCATGGTGCCCATGGACAGTCCCCTACAACCACAGAGCTGCCCCCACTCCCTAAGGTTAAGGAAGGGCCAACCTCTTGGAGTGAGATGGGGACTGGTAGACTGATGAATGGATATGGGAAAGCCACCAGCAAAATGGCTAACAGGATCCCAATCAGCAACATGGCCCCTATGAGCTCACTGTACAATGTTATCCTGGTTTAGTACTGAGAGCAGGTGACTGGCAGTCCGGACACCGCATTCTGTGCTGTGCTCTACACTGGATAACATTGGGCAAGTCACTTAGTGCCAAAGACTGTTCTCTGGTGTAAATCTGGGTAATACGTTGGCTTTGCTAGAGTTGCTCTGGAGTTACACCAGTGTAACAGAGAACAGATGTTGGCCCTTAATCTCTCTGTGCCTCAGTTTCCACTACAGCTGTAGAATGGGAATAGTAATACAGACTTACCTCCCAGAGAGTGGGAGGCATCAGCCACCTAGGTGTATAAACTGCTCAGAGAGTGCTCTTGCATGAAAGCTGATTCTGAGATATGAAATAAAATAAAATGGTACCTGAGTGTCCCAGCTGCAGGGGACCGCAAACTGATACATCATAGGGCCTTCTCTAATCCCCAATACCGTGTGATCTGCGCTCCTCACAGTCTGTCACTGTGATGGTAGGACGTGCTGCTACAGATGGAGACTGAGACACACAAAGACTAAGGCCAAGATCCTGAAAGGTATTTAGGTGCCTAACTCCTGTGGATTTCAATGAGAGTCATATGCCTAAACTCCTTTGAGGATCTGGGCCTAGATCTGTTCTAGTCTATGTAGGTTCTATACCATGCTCATCACTGTACTATCTGAGTGCCTGCCAGTTGTACAGGTCTGTCACCGCTCAGCCTCTGCCAGAGGAGGAATCGTGGGGAGTGTCTTGTTTTGGTAGGGTTTTTAATTGTGGTTACTTTTTGTTTTCTAAATAAAGATACCTGTTACTTGTTTATCCTAGAGAAGGCAGGTCAAAGAAATGGACCTTGCCTTTGGAGCAGAAGCTGGGGAGGTTAACCACACTCCTGAGTTCCTGGGGGAGTCTGTTCCACAGATCACCCCAGAGACAATTCGCTCTCCCACCCAGAGAAGTTTTACTTTTATGGTTGAGAGTTCTCTGGACCCCAGAGACAATATTGTTGACCACAGTCTTTGTCTCAGAACTCAAGCTGGTCTGTTAGATACCTGTGGCCCAGGCCATGGAGCACTTTGAAGATAAGGATCATGGGGATGTGAGAGCTCAGTGACAGTGAGGAATCTAAGTGTGCTCTGAGACCTGGCCAAGGTCACAGGACAGCCATGGCAGAGTAGGGCCTTGAACCCACTGTCCCAAGTAGCAGGTTAGTGCCCTAACCATTGGGCCTTCCTGTTTCTCTAGCCAGAGCTCTGCTAATAGCTAAGTGCAGACACTCAAGCCTTGACGACTTTGTCCCAGTCCAAGACCAGACCCCTGTGAGGTGACTAGCGTGCTCCAGGCCTCCTTGGTTAGGCACCCCCTCTCTCTAGGGATCTTTGCTGCACTTCTGACCGGAGCCATAGCAGGACACAGGAGCTCTCTGACTGGGCAGTCCCCTTTGACAGTAAATAGGATGACAGGGGCTCTCAGGTGGTGACAGTGATTGCAAATGAGGTTTGCCAAGTCCCACTGAAGTACAGGGTGAAATTCCTCAAAGGAGAGTAAGAGACTTTAAAACTGCCTGAAGAAGGAGCTCTAGGTCCCTTGTGGCCCAGGAGGGGGGAGGTCAGGAGTATCTGCCCTGTGGGTCACCCATCCCCCAAGAAGAAGGATGGAGAAACCCGTTTTCACACCCCCAGAGAGCCAGCTCTCTGTTCAGAGGGAAGCTGGTAGCCATTGCGGTAGGAGAGGGTTCCACTACAACTCCCATGATTCCTGCTGTCAGCCCTGGGGAGCCTGGCATCAGCTGAAGGGGGTGGTAGGCTGAATTGCCAGAGAAAGGCAACATCAAAAAACAAGCTTGCTGCCTAGGATGCTCTGATCTGGCATTAACCCTTCAGTCACAGTGTGAAATTAATTAACTGTTATTAACAAATAATTCTGTCTTTGCCCTTCTATTTAAGCGTGTCTATTTCTATTTCAGCAAGACCTGGCTCTCTGTCCTGGCCCTTCGGCATAAGAGCTTTATAGCAGGATGTTAATTAACTGAATGAGCTAGTGCTGCAGCTTCCATTTTTCTTGGAATTGAGTCTCTCAGCAACTGGACCCTGCCCAGGATTGAAAGGCCCTTCCAGCTCAGCTGAGTGAGTTACGCTCCACTCATCCATTCATATATGGCATATATTCAATACCCCATAAATATTTTCCCATTATGGGCCATGTCAAACATATATCATACCTCGTATGAAACGGAGAGTTTATAACCTAATGGCTCAAGTCAAGAGCTGCAAAATGAGTTACTGACAGGTTTTCAGACCTGCACAGAGCTCCTCCTCCCATGGCTTTTAATAGCCCATGCGTGTTTAAATCCACCTGGTCGCCTGGATGCTATTCAGCTAAACAGCCATGCAGGCTGGCATGCCGTATCCATGCTCAAGACTGATTCTTTGAAAAGGAAACATCAGTTCCTGCAGCTCATGTGCTGCAACGTGTTTTCAGACATTCATGGTGTTTGTGTTTCACAGCCATACCAGGCTGCAGAGACACTACTTCTTTCCTGGTGAACATGAGATTAATCTCCGCACAGCTCCTTCTCCTTTGCATGGGTGCTGGGGCAAGGGTTATGCGAGGGGCTGCTTAGTGAGAAGAGCAGGGGGAGTGACTTTGGGAAGGTCAGGCTCTGGGGATAGCCTCTCCAAGCCAGGGAATTGACTGCTTCCTTTTCGGCTTGCATTATCGTGCTTCCTTGTTGGGAACATTATCCCTTGAGGACAAGACCTGGCTGAATAATGAGTTGTAACAATATTTTGCTCAATATTCACCTCAGTCTCAAAGCACTTTACAAAGCAGGTAGGTATCAGCACCCCCATTTTACATATGGGGAAATTGAGGCACGAAAGGTGACATTCACCCTTTGCCCAGGGGGCCAACATAAGGCAGAATTGCCCAGAGGGTCCTAAGTGGTGCCTAGGCCCATGTGCTGGTCCATTAAACTGGGGCAAGCTTGATCCAGCAAGAATAAGTAGTGTGAAATCGCACAGAACTGGTCAATTCTTAGATTCACAGATTCTAAGGCCAGAAGGGCCCACTGTGTTCATTCAGTCTGATCTCCTGCATAACACAGGCCAGAGAACTTCCCCACAATGACTCCTAGAGCAGATCCTTTAGAAAAATATCCTTTCTTGATTTAAAATTGTCAGTGATGGAGACTCCACTATGACCCTGGGTAAATTGTTCCAATGGTTAATTACCCTGACTGTTAAAAATGTATGCCTTATTTCCAGTCTGAAATGGTCTACCGTCAATTTCCAGCCATTGGATTGCGTTACACCTTTCTGTGCTAAATGGAATACCCCTTTATGAAATATCTGTTCCCCATAGAAACAGTGGCAGATTAATGATTTTGCACTCCTGGTCCCATATGAACTTGTTTTAGTTTTTTTACAAATTCGTTTGAACTAAAATGAATCTAAATATCATTAAAATAATTGAACATTTATAAGTTTTATTATAAATAAAATTACAAGTACAGCGGACCCTCGCTTGAACGTGCATCTGTATAGCACAGTTTCGCTTATAGTGCGGGACCATGCATGGATCCAAAACCGAGAACCGCTTAATTTCTTCTTTCTGGTCATATTAACAACTGTGATGGGGCAAGGCCAGATGGCTACAGTAAAGTACTGAGGAACAGGTATGTTAGCCCCAGGCTAAAGAAATCCCTAGTACCATGGTAACCAAATGGCAGTTGCTCCAGGTTAATCAAGGCACCTGGGGCCAATTAAGATCTTTCTAGAAGGCAGTGGAGATAGCTACATTGATTAGAACACCTGCAGCCAATCAAGGCAGGATAATCAGGGCACCCTGGGTTTTAAAAAAAGGAGCTCACTCCAGTCAGGCGGGGGAGCCAGAGGAGAGGAAGGTGTGTGAGGAGCTGGGAGCAAGAGGCGCAAGGAGCTGAACTGAGAGGGTGTGCTACAGGAGGGACTGAGGAATTAAAATCAGACAATCAAGCATTATCAGACACCAGGAGGAAGGTCCTGTGGGAGGATAAAGAAGGTGTTTGAGAAGGCCATGGGGAGTAGCCCAGGAGTTGTAGCTGTCATGCAGATGTTCAGGAGGCACTATAGACAGCTGCAATCCACAGGGCTGGCTGGAACCCGGAAGTAGAGGAATGGGCCGGGTTCCCCCCAAACCTCGCAACTCCTGATCAGACACAGAGAAGCTGACCCAGCACTCTGGGTCCACCAGAGGGGAAGAATCACTGAGGTGGCAAATCGCCAATTCAGCGCAGAACCCACCAAGGTAAATGAGGAACTTTGTAACAACTGGTGTCAGGGGTGGGGATTTTGGTGTGCACATAGCGCGGTGGAAGAAGAGACTGATTTAAAAAAAAAAAGGGAGGGTTAATTTTTTTTTGTCACCACAATGGATGATGTAGTGAGGCACTGATACAGCCATGGCGGCCCAGTCAGGCTACCCGTAATGCCAGCAGCCACCAGCAAGAAGGCAGTAACGGCTTCAGCAAGAACTAATCGCCTGCTGATGACCAAGCCGCTCAAGACCGAGCTATCTTGCGGGAACTGGAACCAGGTAAGACCTCACAGAGCTGAACCGTGCCATATGGGACGCGGCTCATACCGGGCTAGATTGGCTGCAGAAAATGATACAGGAGAGATGTAGAGGAATACCTTCTGGCCTTTGAGAGGACAGGCCCCCCCTGCAAACAACGGCAGAAGATCAGGTCTGCATCCTTGCCCTTCCTGTTGGGAGGCCCAGAAAGGTCTACCGGATGATCTGCCCTGAAGAGGCTGCAGCAGGACTACTCCCAACTGAAGGCAGGAGATCCTGGCCAATCTGGGTAGACGAACCGCAGTGCGGCCAGCCAGTATCATGAAGTGGAGGTACCAGGAAGACAAAAAACCCTGCGGTCCCAATTGTATGAACCTCATCCATCTCTTCCGCACGGAGTGGCTTGCAAACAGATCCCGGGTCCAGAAGAGATACTAGCGGTTCTGGTCTCGACCGCACAATGAGGCACTGCCACCAATCTCCGCAAATGGTAGGCCAGAATGAATCCGCCTCTATTGAGAGATGATCACGCTGGTAGAAAAGATGCATGAGAGGCAAGGGAATTGACCAACTACCCAAGAAAGCCCTTTTGTAGCAAACACCCACCCCAGCCCTGGGAGGTTGGGACAATCAAACCCCTGGAGTCCTAGAGGAAGAGGGGGCTGAAAACAGCAGAGACTCCAGAAGGAAGGGATGGCCTGAGTGCGGGGAACCCTGGGACTAACCCCCTAGCCACATGATAGGAGAATAATTAGAAACAATTATAGATGTTATGCAGATGGAGTGGGGACACATAGCACACCAGTGGTCCGCAGCACCGAGGACTAGCAATGCAACTTGGGGAGATTGGGAGGTCCATGCGCACTTATCCACCCGTTGGCGGGCGTCACATTAGCCCTGATAACTACTCCAGGCCAGTGAAAGAAAAATGGAGCCAGAGACTACAGCGCTTGTGGACTCGGGAGTGTACACCCCTAATTGGGTAAGGGTGGTAAAAAGAGCCAGCTGCTGCAGAACAAACGCTAGCAGTGTGTTGTGCATGGGTGCCATGAGCCATTACCCCACCATCCCAGTGAGATAGAGGTTTCAGGGAACCCCAATTAAAGCTGACAGTGGGTGTAATTCCTAAACTCCCATATCTGTAGTTATTGGGAGGGAACTATCCAGGTTGATAATACTCCCCCCGGAGAAGGCTGGAGGAGGTGGAGACCCTGTTGGCAGTAACTCATTCATTGGGAGAATGTCAACCCAATGTTTTCTGAGATTTCTCAGAATCTATTTCTCAGCCCCCGCAAAGGCCCGGAAGACAAAAAAAGAAAGGAAGGCCGCAAGGCTTTGGAACCCAGGATCTTGACCCAGGCCAGGAAGACCGCGCTAGTAGGCAGGTGGACTGAGCAGTCCATCAGAGAAACTACACACGGAAGTGAGCCGGGGCTAGTCCCAGCCGTGATGGCAATGAGCCGTTTGGAGAGAAGCAGAAGCCGGCCCTGGGAGCTCAGGCAGGTTAGTTCTGGGAGAAGAGACTTCGGCATGGACCAGGCAGGAGGACCCTAGAATTGATAACGTCACAAAAGTGGTGACGGATGGGAGACTCGGGATACCCCTATTGCCTTACCTCATGGTTCACATCTTGGAAGTTCCACATAGCCTCCACCAGGTTCTCTCCATTCGAACTACTTTATATGGGCGCTACCCCGAGGCATATTGGACTATAGCCAGAGAAGCCTGGAAGAGGACCAATTGCCCGAGAAAGAACATGGTCGGAATGTAGTACGATGAGGATCGGATAGCCGAGTTACAACCATTTGTATGGGCAACACTTGGAGAACGCACAGGAGACCCAATGGACCCATTAATAACCACCAAGCAAAGCTTCGACAGTTCCAACCTAGGGATTTGAGTAATGGTTCCTGGTCCGCCCACACAAAAAGCAAGCTTTGGCCCAGGCAGGACCCTATGAAGTGATTGAAGCCGTAGGAGTAAACATAAGTGCGCAGCCAGGCCGCAGGAAACCGGAGCAATTTACCAAACATCATCTCCTAAAATCTTGGCATGACGAGAGGCATGCCTATCACCCAAGAGAACTCTCCCCAGGAGGATAACTACATGAGCAAGTGAGATATCACCCGACTTGAACAAATCCAAAAAATCGAGGCAGCCCGACATGATTAATCGCAACGTCATGGTATAATTCCCCACCCTGAACCTTAGCGTCCAAAAGATGGGTAACCAGCATGAATTCCTCTAAGCTCAATTACCAGCTTAGGACTGTAGCGCTGCCACCAACCAGGAATTCAGTGGTTGGTACATCTCTGGTCCCCCAAAACCTGCCCAGGACTCACATGCTTTGCAGTCGAAACCCAGACCGTCTGGATCTTGAAACACAAGGAAAGTAAACCCTTTCCCCCACCGTTGCCTCTGCCAGGCTTCCCTCCCTGGTTTCCCTGGAAGAAATCACTGTGAATCAATTCCTTGAATCTTAAACAGAAGGAAAATGCACCTTCCCCCCCTCTCTCCCCATCCCAGACCTCCCTGAGAAGACAGAACCCTAACACAAGAGAAATTAGCCTCTTTCCCCCTTCCTCTTCTCTCCCTACCATTCCCTGGTGAATCCAGACCCTCCCCTGGGTCCTCACACCAGAATTTTAAAAACTGTCTTAAAAGAAACTTTAATTTAAAGAGAGAAACAAAATTATCTTTGTAGATTTTTAAAATGGAATAGTACAGGGTCTTTCAGCTATAACATGGAATACCTCCAGCCTAAGTATCAATACAAATTAAAAATCCTTTCAGCAAAAATAAAATTTGAACTCCTTCCACCAAACTGCACATCCAACCCCTCCGCCAAATACACAATCAAAACTCCTTCAGCAAATGCACAATTGCAAATAAAGAAAACAACATAAGTTTAACTCACCATCTACGTAGTACTTACTATTGAATCTATAAGAACCTTGTATGCTAAGGAGATGGAGAGAAAACTGGTTGCAGTCTGTCACTCTCAGAACCCAGAGAGAACAACACACAAAACTAACAGCACACAACAAAAACTTCCCTCCCTCAAGATTTGAAAAGTATCCTGTCTCCTGATGTGGTTCTGCTGGTCAGCGTGGACAGCCAGGCTTACTGAAACTTTTTAACTCTTTACAGCAAAAGAGATATAAAGTACTTCGTGCTATTAAACTTTTTCTTATCTGTTAATGACAGCTAACGAAATGTGTTCTCCACAAACCGGGGCGGACGAACTGAGCCTATCACCATATCCACACGATCCCCGGAGCCAAGGTAACACTGAGACCCTACCGAATCCTAGCAGCCAAAAGAGAAGAAATCAAGGCCGAAGTAAAGAAAATGTTAGAATTAGGCATTATTGAAGAATCCTACTGTCAGTGGTGCAGTCCAATCGTTCTAGTGCCCAAACCTGATGGTACCACGAGATTCTATTACAACTTTCACCAACTGAATGAAGTATCCCAATTTGATGCATACCCCATACCAAGCATCGACGAACTGATTGACCGATGGGTAGTGCCCAATTCTTGACTACACTGGACCTGACAAAAAGGTATTGGCAGATTCCCCTGACCGAAGAAGCTAAAGAAAAGATAGCGTTCTCTACCCCAGACGGGCTATTCCAGTACACTGTCCTCCCTTTTGGATTATATGGGGCCCCAGTCACATTCCAGCGCCTCAATAAGCTGCTGTGCCCTCACACTAGTTATGCAGCTGCATACCTAGATGATGTCATCATCCATACGCCAGACTGGGGAACCCACTTGGAGAAAGTTGAGGCAGTACTACGCACCTTAAAGAGGGCTGGCCTCACCGCTAATCCTGCTAAATGTGCCATAGGACTAGCAGAGGCTAGGTACCTGGGATATATTGTAGGAAGGGGTAGAGTGAAGCCCCAAACTAATAAGCTAGAGGCGATTCAAAACTGGCCCTGGCTGACCCAAAAGAAGCAGGTCCGTGCATTCCTAGGCATGGTAGGCTACTACCAATGTTTTATTCCCCACTTCGCCAGTAGGGCAAGTCCTCTAACAGACTTGGTGAAGGCCCGAGGTCCGGACATGGTGAAGTGGATCGACGCAGCAGCGGGGGCATTTTTAGACCTTCGGAAAGCCCTCTGTAATGACCCCATACTCATAGCCCCAGACTGTACCAAGGAATTTATTTTACAGACAGATGCTTCTGAGGTGGAGTTGGGGGCGGTTCTGTCACAAATGATTGGAGAAGAAGAACACCTGATCCTCTACCTAAGCAGAAAGCTGCTCCCAAGAGAACAGAAGTATGCAGTAGTCGAGAGAGAATGCCTTGCTGTCAAATGGGCATGGAGACACTGTGTTATTACCTCTTAGGCCGGTGATTTACTCTTGTGACGGACCATGCACCCCTCCAGTGGATGCAGAGAAATAAGGAAAAGAATGCAAGGATCACCAGGTGGTTCTTATCCCTCCAACCATTCCAGTTCCGCATATGGCAAAGGGCTGGATGCCACCACAGCAACGTTGATGGTCTTTCATGAGCACACTGCCTGGCATCCCAAGTTGCCCAACCCTACGGTGTTGAGCAAAGGGGGGGGATATGTGATGGGGCAAGGCCAGATGGCTACAGTAAAGTACTGAGGAACAGGTATGTGAGCCCCAGGCTAAAGAAATCCTAGTACCATGGTAACCAAATGGCAGTTGCTCCAGGTTAATCAAGGCACCTGGGGCCAATTAAAATCTTTCTAGAAGGCAGTGGAGATAGCTACACTGATTAGAACACGTGCAGCCAATCAAGGCAAGATAATCAGGGCATCTGGGTTTAAAAAGGGTCTCACTCCAGTCAGGTGGGGGGGTGGGGGGAGCCAGAGGAGAGGAAGTGCGTGTAAGGAACTGGGAGCAAGAGGCGCAAGGAGCTAAGACTGAGAGGGTGTGCTACAGGAGGACTGAGGAATTATCAGACAATCAAGCGTTATCAGACACCAGGAGGAAGGTCCTGTGGTGAGGATAAAGAAGGTGTTTGGAGAAGGCCATGGGGAAGTAGCCCAGGGAGTTGTAGCTGTCATGCAGCTGTTACAGGAGGCACTATAGACAGCTGCAATCCACAATGCCCTGGGCTGGAACCCGGAGTAGAGGATGGGCCTGGGTTCCCCCCAAACCTCGCAACTCCTGATCAGACACAGGAGGAGCTGATCCAGACTCTGGGTTCCACCAGAGGGGAAGATCACTGAGGTGAGCAAATCTGCCAATCAGCGCAGGACCCACCAAGGTACAGGAGGAACTTTGTCACACAACGTTTAGGATTCTCGTGAGTATGTTTACTAAATGGTGTTGCGCTGTCATTGATGGTTTCAAGACATGCTATGATTGGTAGAATTGCAGCATCACTGATGCCGCAATTACAAAAAATGCTACTAGTATAAATTTGCCGCCCCAGGCCTAGGCCTTGTTGACCTACGCGATAATACACCGTTGCATATAGATACTTAAATAGACTGTGATCAAGACGCCTTCACTTTCTCTCTGTTAAATTTAATAGGTTGAGCTCCTTGAGTCTATCACTATAAAACAGGTTTTCTAATCTTTTAATTATTCTTGTGGCTCTTCTCTGACACTTCTTGAACTTTAGGCACCAGAACTGGACACAGGATTCCAGCAGTGGTCACACCAGTGCCAAATACAGAGGTAAAATCACCTCTCTGCTCCTACCCAAGATTCCCCTGTTTACATCCCAGGATCACATTAGCTCTTTTGGCCACAGCATCACACTGGGAGCTTATGTTCAGCTGAATAGTCACCTGGACCTCCAGATCTTTTCCAGAGTCCCTGCTCCCAGGACAGTGTCCCCTGCCCTATAGGCATGGAGGGCATTCTCTGTTCCTAGGTGTGCACGTCCACATTTAGCTTTATCGAAACACACATTGTTTGCTCACACCCAGGTTACCAAGTACTAGAGCTGACAATAGAACCCAAGAGTCCTGCCTTCCAAGTCCCTGTGCTAACCATTAGACCATGCTGCCATTCAGGCAGCAGCTCCCTAATCTGGCACCCCTCCATGTAGGCTGGCTGGCGTCCTCCAGGCTTCTGCAGTGCAATGGCCTTTGCCGAAAGATGTTTCCGTGAACCCTCGTACTCTGTGCTCCCTGCTCTTCTCCCAGACACCAAGGTTCCATTCATTATCAACCCCCCAGGAACACTGCGACAGGCAAAAGAATGTCCAGCACAAGTGGGATTGAGAGAGCACATCCCACAGGCTGAGCTAATCATAGAGGAGCCATGACGCAAGGATGGGGGAGAGCGGGGTGCTGACCTTTCCCAGGCTCTGCTGTGCTCCACGCTCCAGTTCCCTGCCAGTTTATCGGCCACTGGAGTGAGACCAAGAGAACATCAGCCAGGACAGAACGAATAAACATCCGAGCCTGGGCTTCCTTCCTTCCTTCGAGTAACCAAAAAAAGGGGGGCAAAATGAAATTAAATGTAAAAAATGAACACAAATAAATAAACAGTTGTGTCTCCATGGGGACACAGTGCATTCTGAGGGGAGGAGTCAGGCTAAATTCTGAAAGGCGCATCTCAGAGGACTCCTCGTGAACGGTGAGGCCCCAGTGTCTTTGAGAAACAAGGCAGGGTAGCACTCAGGGTCAGTCCACACTGCGGCTGGCCCATGTCAGCTGACTCGGGCTCATGGGGCTCAGGCTGAGGGGTAACTGCAGTGTAGATATTCAGGGACCTTCATCCACCGTTAGAGCTAGCCCACATCAGCTGACATGAGCCAGCTGCGGGTGTTTAGTCGCCATGTAGACATATCCTTAGAGCCCCTGGTAATAGTTTACCTTGTACTACTATAAGCCTGAATAACTCTGATCCACATAGTCCATGAAGTTTTTCCATTCTCCAGTGGGCTTTGCATCAAATGGTATGGATGCTACTGCACATCTGCTTTAGCTAGGGATGATCTTTGTGTTGATTTTTCTGTTATTATGTTCCTTGCAAAATTGCCTGGAAAATGTACCAGCCAGGTATAAAATTTTCTTGCCTCCCCTGTGCCAAGGCAGCAAGAAGACAGACTAGCTAGCGGATCCATCAGAACAATTGCTTTTCCTGAGTCAGCTGAATTTGGCAAGATGTGTTAGTTAGTAGCTGCACAATAGCCTCCCCCCACCTGGGAGTGTGGAAGATTTACACCATACTGTGGCAAAGTACCTTCTCCTCAGCAGGCTCCGTCCTTTTTAGCCTTGGAGACACAGGCTTGGGCAAGGCAAATCCTTACCGGTAGCACAGGGTCTAGCTATTCCTTTCCTCAGTCAGTCCCTTGTGCTTGTTTTCCTTCCCTTCTGGGGAGGGAGTGCAGCCTTCCTTCCCAGGAGGGTTCAGTGTCTTGCTGCACCTAACCTACTGACAGGTTCCCTACTTCTCTCACACAGGGGAGGGTTTAAAAATGTCTCAAGCAGCTGGAGCCAGCTGAACCTAATTAGTTCCCTGGTAACCCCTTTTCCAGCTGAACCTTATTTCCCCATTGTTATCTCTCCTCAGTGGGTGGGGAGAGGCCTTTTAACCCCCTGGGACTAATTACTGCCCCCCTCCTACCGCCCTGTAGCTGTTTGTCCTGAGTTTACCACATAACACACCTGGATTTCCTTAACAAGCACTTAACCTCTGTTTGAAAACAACAATATATTTTCAAAGAGTCACAGAGATCAAAATATTGGCTCAGTGAGCAAGTGCAGGTGAGAACATTAGTTGCAATGCTGTGTCAGATCATACCTCTCTAATTAGCTATTTCTAGACAATGGCTGATCGTCTTTAATGTGTGCTGGCGGGGCAGCTTTCCAACAGGAAGCTCTTTTGCATAGGGATCGTGATGTGGCAAATGGAATCCACATGTTGCAGCTGGACAGCTCAGCTTTATATGGAGTTACTGCCTCCTGCCACTATGCCAGGAGGGGGGAATGCGGAGGCACTGAATACTATATATATATATATATATTATTATATTATATATATATATATATATATATATATATAGGGCCATGTCCTGGAGCTCTTACTCCTGTAGAACTGAGTCCAGCAGCGCTGGAACCCAGTTTACACTGCTGCAACATCCCCAGCCTCCACTGATATTCCCCAAAGCCATGTCCCCTCCTGCCTCCGACTGTTAGAGGAAGCCAGACTCTGTGGTATATGATACACTGTGAGTTTAAGGAATGCCTCGCATCTAAGACATATAGCGAGGATGACAAGCTGTGTTACCCAAAATTGGTGGAAACAGGTTGAAGGAGCAATTTTCTGTTGGAAGATGCAGTTTCATCAAAATCTAAACATTTTGTGGGAATGTGTCAATTTTGAAAAGGTCAAAAACCGTCCTTTTGATTTTCTTGCTTTGCTTTGATGTCAAAATATCTCTTTTCAATAGCAAACATTTCATTTTATCTTTTATCATTTTGATTAATCCAGTTAGATTTTTATGTTATATTGATATGAAAAGAATATATTATATTTATACCATATATATGACATTTACTGTTTTATTTTATATTAGGTTTTGAGGTTATCAAAACGAAATGGGTTTACCTTACTGAAACAAAATTATTTGACATTATTAAAAAGAAACATTTTGATCATCCTGAACTGAAACTTTCCAGCATTTTTGTTCTGCAGAAAATTTTGAAATTTCAGGTTTTCATTCCATTTCATCTTGAATGCCAATCCCATTTTCTGACTAGCTCTACTATTATCCCCATTTTAACAGTGGAGGAGACAGGTGCCCAGAGAGAGGAAGTCCAGTCAAGGGTACAGCCAGGAATAGAACCTAGGAGTTTTGCTGTAACCACTACCCAGTGCTTCCACCCTGGAAGTATACTTTGACCAAGCATGGACTGATGGCACAGTCAGAAGAGCTCCTTCTGTCCCTTTCCTAACCAGACTGCCTGGAGTGGAGCATCATGACATTCCTTACACTGGAGAGTACAACTGAAGCCTCCATTTGCCAGCAGAATTGGTGACATGACCATCAAGGGTGCAAATGAATAGGAAAGGTAAAATAAAAAGGCAATTGTCTTTCACGTGGCAAGTTGTTGGAGAGGGTGCAAGCTGAGGAGAGGATGCATCTGTAGGATATGGAATGGCTTTCCTAGCAACACAGTGATGTGCCGCTGACCTCAGAACTCAGGAGTGATGGATCTGCAGGCAGAGCTGTCAATGTCTTTCCCAGGCAGGAGGCTAATTCTGTGTCCTACAGGCCGGATGTAACATCCCATCATTGCTCCTCAGCCCAGGGAAAGGAAGGGAAGCATTATGAGGGCTGTTGGTTTTTTTAAACAACTTGTGACCCATGTAGCTGCATCTAAATTAGAATAATTTATGGGGGGAAGGGGGAGAAAGTAAGTTCCCAGGTCCTGAGCTTTGTCGGAGAATCCACAGGAGGATCTTGTGCCCTAATCAGCCCTAGGTACATCTACACTGCGATAAAACTGGCCCAGCTCAGCTGATTTGGGCTCACGGGGCTTGGGCTGCAGAGCTAAAAATAGCTCTGTAGACATTTGGGCTCAGGCTGTAGCCTCCCCCATTGCAGGGTCTAGGAGCCCAGGTTCCAGCCCGAGCCCAAACATCTGCACTGCGATTTTATAGGCCCATGAGCTGGGCCAGCTGCAGGCCTTTGATTGCTGTGTAGATGCACCTTTAGCAGCACCATATGTCTCTCTGTGATAATCAACATGAGGCTCTTGAGACACATGCCCCACATGTGGCTCCTTCTCAGCTTTGAGCCAGGCATCCCAGGATGTTCTGAGGCTGATGAATCATCTGCCCCAGGAACAAAAGAGTTATTTAAAACCAAGCAGAGAGAGACATACACGCCTGTAGAGATGCATACATAGACATGTGGTGATGGGGGCCAGGCCTTTAAGAGCTGAGACTCTGGTCAGGGCGCTGTGATGTTCTTGTTGTTGTGCACAGCCAGTTGGAACAAGGCACAGCATAAAGCAGAGCTCCCGCAAGCACTGAGTGCTCACTGAACACCACAGATATGAATTCTGTGCCATGAAGAGGACTAGAATTCTCAGATTCTCTATCCAGAATGCAAGATCCTTGCAGAAGTCCTAGCTAGTAACTGTTCCCTGGTATTAACTATTCAATAGTACTTATATTATCTTTTTTAATATTTGTGGTATTTGGTAACACCCCTATCAGGAGCTGTGCCAGGAGCTGTACAAAGATGTGTGAAGACATGATCCCTGCCCTGAAAATGTTACAGTCTAAGAAGACAAGTGACAAACAAGGGGTGGGAAGGGAAGGATACGTGGAATGGAAAATGATAGGCCTGGATTTTCATTATTATTATTATAAATGGATAAAATAAGTGCTAGATAGCCCATCTTCTGATCAACCATAACATCTACACACTGGTACTATGTAATAATGGGCATTCATTACTTAAGTAATATTATTGTTTATGTGCATCACCCTAGCACGTTGGAGCCCCAATTGTAGACTGGGACCCTGTTGTGCTAGTGCTGTACAAACACAACAAAAAGACGGTCCCTGGTCCAAGGAGCTTCCAGTAGCATCATCTCCTACTAAGCAGGTATCTGTGATTCTGCGTCAGTCTCTCTATGCAGTTCTCTTTGATGACAAAGTTGGTCTTTGGAAGGAGCAGGTCAAATGCAGTTGGGCTGTGGAAGGATGGCTGCTAGGGCTCATCTAACACATGTGAGCATTGCAGGGAGCTGTGCCAGATGTGGATGAGAGAACCAACAGGGAAAGAAAGAGATAGGTTAAGAAGATCCATGTACTGAGCCTCATACATTGAGCAATCAGTTGCTTCACATTAGTGGTGCAAATCTCACATTTTCTCCGTCAGGCCCCACCTCAACTTGACGGCATGCTGAAATACTTATGAGGCCAATGGGATGTCACCACTCCATGATATCATGGGACAACATGACATTTTGGCATCCCTCCATGATGATACATCTCAGTGCAGACCCCTTATATTGCAGCGTCTTAGCATTGTGCCACAGTGCAATATTGGGAAGGCTACCATCATCTTTGGGGAGGTGAAGGAGGGTAGGTCTGTTTTCTCTAGACACCTGCTGAGATCCCCTTTCAGCCTCAGCATTCTGCAGTATAATTGTAAAGAATGCTGGAGCAAGAGAGAGAGGCCTGGGATGTTGGCCAAGTGTATGACGAGTGAAAAAAGGAGCAGGTAGTTGGGCTAGACAATGGACAGCAGTTGTGGGGGAAAAGGATTGATCCTAGGAACATGGGATTTGTCATCGTCCACAGGCTGGTTGGTAGATATCTCCTTCACAGACATTAGCATGGACACATCCTTTCCCTTTGGAATCAAGGGGCTGCAACAAATTCTCATGGATGCTGAAATACCTAGGCTCTGAGCTCACTCTGAGTGACTAACTTGTTTATCTCCTGTGGGAGCTGCTCTACTGTACTCAAGCATTTGGGAGGCATTAGATCTCAGCCAGCTCCTCTCCAAGTTCCAGTCACATCCCCCTTCCCCAAAGAACATACTATAAAAATACAAAGCACAATGACACATCACTGTGTTTTTTCTCCTAAAAGTAACTCATCACTAATCACTCTGTTACTTTACTACATCCTGTTGGATTAGCAGTAGAAATAGTTCAAAGACTCAGGACAAATGGCAGATGTCAGGGAAATCAGAGGCTTTTTGTAGAATTCAAAGGCCTGAATTTCAGACATTAATGCATGCAAGTTACTGCTATTGCATGCACAAAACAAGTATTGGTGAATGCAAAAGATTAGTTATATGCATAAATGGCCATCTGTGCAAAAAATGCCCAATTTGCAGGTGTAATCATAATAACTGAGTGTTTCTGTTTAGGTGCACAATTCCATTTACTTTTTTGTTTGTGTAACTGCACACATTTTTGAAAATCAGTCCCTATGGGTGCTCCTGACTGGCCTCAGTGAGGTCGGCCGGGGGCGCATGGACAAAAATGGGAATGACTCCCCAGGTCAGTCTCTTCTTTAAGTTTTGTCTAAAGGGAGAGTCAGTCCTGCCTAGAATATCAGGCAAGTCTACTAAAAAAACAGAGAGGCAAATGGCTGCTCCGGGTCAGAGCCCCAGACATCCCACAGAAATGATGAGCTCCATGCCATTCTAGGGGATGCCCCTGCAACAACGCCACCCGTTGCTTCCATCCTCTCCCACCCCTCCTGGGCTACTATGGCAATTATCACCCCATTTGTGTGATGAAGTAATAAAGAATGCATGAATTAAGAAACAACACTGACTCTATTGCCTCTGCAAGCAGAGATCAAAAGGGGGAGGGGAGGGCAGCCTCCAGCTGCTATGATATTCCAGGCAGGTGTGAAACTCCATTAGACAAAGCTTAAGAAGAGAATGACCTAGGAGTCATTCCTATTTTTTCCCAGGCGACCCCGGCCGACCTCACCGAGGACAGCCAGGAGCACTCACGGGATGACGATGACAGATATCAGTCATACCGTACTGTCCGCCATCCGCAAGGCAAGGGAAGGGGATGCTGCTGTGTAGCACCGCAGCACCGCGTCTGCCAGCAGCATCCAGTAGACATACAGTGACATTGAAAAAAGGCGAGAGAGGATTTTTTCCCCTTTGCTTTCACAGAGGGAGGGGATGGGGTGATGACATATACCCTGAACCACCCGCGACAATGTTTTTGACCCTTCAGGCTTTGAGATCTCAGCCAAGAATTCAAATGGTTTTCAGAGAGTGCGGGAACTATGGGATAGCTACAGTAGTCAGTCGCCCCTCCCTCCGTTAGCATCCATTTCATTCTTTGGCTTTCTGGTACGCTTGTCTCAGCTCCTTAAGTTTCAGCACTATCTTGAGTCCCTGTTGTGGCCTCTGTCCATCATGGCCTTGGAGATTTTTTTCAGATGTTTTGGCATTTCATCTATTGGAACGGAATTCTGATAGAACAGATTCATCTCCCTATACAGAGATCAGATTCAGTATCTCCCATACGGTCCATGGTGGAGCTCTTTTTTGATTCTGGGACTGCATGGTCACCTGTGCTGATTTGCGTTCCACACTGGGCAAACAGGAAATGAAATTCCAAAGTTCGCGGGGCTTTTCCTGTCTACCTGGCCAGTGCATCCAAGTTCAGATTGCTGTGCAGAGTGGTCACATTGGTGCACTGTGGGATAGGTCCTGGAGACCAACCAATACCATCGAATTGCGGCCACACTAACCCTAATTCGAAATGGCAATACCAATTTCAGCACTACTCCCCTCGTCGAGGAGGAGTACAGATATTGATTTTACGAGCCCTTTATATCAAAATAAAGGGCTTCATTGTGTGGATGGGTGCAGGGTTAATTCGGTTTAATGCTGCTAAATTCGAAATAAACTTGTAGGTTCACTCTTATGGTATGAACTTCTTTTGAATAGACAGAAAGGATTTAAGTCCAAAAAATCCTTTGACAATGAGGCCCTCCCGTGGGCAGACAGAAAATTCCCACAAATAGTTTCCATAGAGCACATATATTAGGAAAAACTCATCTTGATTTATTTTAACTTTCTGGATCCAAAATATTCCTTTTATTTCTGGTCTTCTTTCACCAGTGTGCTACAATATCCATCTTTTGTTCCAGTTCCAAAGGTTCTTTGTCTTACATTTCTTGAACTCTGATCTTAGCCCATAAATTCAACCATCTGAGAGAGCAAATCACCCTGTAGATTCCTCCGAGTAATATAATTCCCTTTTCTCTTTTTCTAAGTGAATTTGGTGCCAGATTCCCAGCCCTGGAGACTAAAGCTGTTGCTATATTCAAATAACAGGCATACCAGGGCTGGGCCAGTACAAGCATTCTTATTCATGATGCAATATGTTGAGAAATGGGAGGAATTGCTGAGCTTGGACCATTTAAACCTCAACCAGTCATAAGGCAAGTAAGTGCTATATGAAGGAACCTCTCCCTGATACATCTTGCAATCTCTTACCTAATGATTTGAAACAATGGGAACCCAGAATAGAGAGTGCTGGCCAAAGAAATGCTGAGGTCCTTTGATACTATAATGGTCTTCTCCATGCCACCTCTCCCTTTGATATGTGATACACAGATTATTAAATTCAGTTAAGCTCTGCCCAGTCATAACAGGTCTGAATTTGCCCAAAGAATCTAGAGATAGAAAAAACCTGTTAGATCATTTAGTCACATATCAGCCTTCTTTCTCTTACTGAAGGTAAGGTTGGTACTACATCTGCTTTTCTCTCTTACCTGAATACTTTAAAATAATTGTTCTTTTCACAGTCATATGCTCTTCAGTTTGCAGACTGAGAAGTGTAACAATTTACTACAAAATTCACCTGCAAGACCTAACTGTCTAAATGGCTCCATGGTTATGTAAACATGCAGAGATGATTGGCAAATGGAGAAGGGTGTAGGACTGTCTTAAACTCAGCCTGCAAGAGGTTTAGGAGAGTTTGATATACTTGGACCCTTACTGTACATTCTGCCATGTGAGATAATGCAAATACCATGATGTGGGGATGTGGCACTGTTACATGCGACACAGGGAGCCAGTGCTGTCATGAAAGACAAACACCACGACAAGGAAGCTGCGCTGGGAGGGGCACGAAAGCAGCCCCCTGGCCATGTCCCCACCCACTGGGCTTCCCATCTGGCCCAGGGCAGATGGAGGGTGTGATCCCTTCCCCACTCTGCCTCTTCCCCCACTGCTCACTTCTCTCCACCCCCTCCTCTGGGGCTCCTGCCGCTCACTCTCTTCTGCCCTCTCCTGCCTTAAGGGTGAGTGATAGGGGGAAAGAGGGCGGAGAGGAGCGAGCGGCAGGCAGGGTCTTCGGAGGGAAGAGATGGAATGAGGATGGAAAGAGGCAGAATTAGGGTGAGAAGAGGCAGAGTGAGGACAGGCCTTGGGAAGAAGAGACACAGCATGGGCAGGGCGTCAGGGCAGAGCACAGGAAGGACCCTGGTCCAGATGCCACTGGCCTCCTTGATTCTCTGGAACTTCCAGTGGTGGCACTCCAAAGACAGCAGACTGGCACACCTGCATCTGGCATTTCTTGCCCTGTGTGAGGAGGCTAAGCCTCACCAAGCCTCTTCCTGCCACCAATGTCTTCTCTTCTCCAGGCTAAACAAACCCAATTTTTCCAATCTTCCCTTAGAAGTCATGATCTCTAGACCTTTAATCATTTTTGTTGCTCTTCTCTGGACTTTCTCCACTTTGTCCACATCCTTCCTGAAGTGTGGTGCCCAGAATAGGACACAATACTGCAGCTGAGGCCTTATCAGCACAGAGCAGAGAAGAAGAATTACTTCTTGTGTCTTGCTTACAACACTCCTGCTAATACATCCTGGAATGACTTCATGCTTTTTGCAACAGTGTAACGCTGTTGACTCAAATTTAGCTTGTGATCCACTATGACCCCTGGATCCCTTTCTGCAGTACTCCTTCCTAGGCAGTCATTTCCCATTCTGTATGTGTGCAATTGATTGTTCCTTCCTTAGTGGAGTACTTTGCATTTGTCCTTATTGAATTTCATCCTATTTACTTCAGAACATTTCTCCCATTTGTCCAAATCATTTTGAATTTTAATCTTATCCTCCAAAGCACTTGCAACCCTTCCCAGCTTGGTATCATCCGCAAACTTTAGAAGTGTACTCCCTATGCCATTATCTAAATCGTTCCTGCAGATATTGAACAGAACCAGACACAGGACTGATCCCTGTGGGATCCCACTTGATACGCCCTTCCTGCTTGACTGTGAACCACTGATAACTACTCTCTGGGAATGGTTTTTCAACCAGTTATGCATCCACCTTATAGTAGCTCCATCTAGGGCCACGTCTACACTATGGGATAATATCGAATTAGCTAACATCGGTTTTATAAAACTGATATTATAAATTCGATTTTATGCGGCCACACTAGGCACAGTAATTCGGCGTTGTGCGTCCATGGTCCGAGGCTAACGTCGATTTCTGAAGCGTTGCATTGTGGGTAGCTTGCTATGCTATGTATTCACAAGGTGTCAGCCGATTTTCACTGACAACTGTGGAAAAGTGTCCTTACCACAGAGGAAGAAAGGTTGTAATTCCTAGAAAAACCCTTCGAAGAGTACTGCACAAGTGTTGTAACCATCCATTGAAAGTCATTGAGATCTCTCTGGAGGATACAAGGACAATCCTGTATAACAAGCTGCTCTGCATGGTCTCCCCTGCTAATCCTACAGAAGAAAGTAAGGCAGGATAACAGCGTTACTATCTTGCGTACGCTACCTCTCCAGTAATAGTAAATATTAATGGGATGAAATGAAAAGTCAAAGCGTTTGTCTATTAAATTGGAGGAACATCAGTATCATAAGGGAATACAATTCCACGCTACCCAAGCTTCCTTCCCTGCTTTGGCTCTCCAGGCTGATCTGCTGGGACTGATCTGGGACAGTTGGAAGTCTCGCAAACAGGTCCTGGCTCGCGGCCATAGCTATTAACCCCCTGCTAGCAGGTCACCCATCCCTCCTTCTGCTCAGCCAGGGCCTGTGACTCGAGGTTCCTCAGAGGTATCCCATGTTCTAGGGGCTGATGGATTGGTCTGTGGCCAAGGTATAGAGTGCAGGCTTTTGTAAAGGCGCATGTCTTACTGACTCATGAGAATTGATCGAGAGCCTCCTTCCTGGCCTTCTGATTAATGCTTCCAGCCACTTCCTTCTGCTTTACATAAACAACTGATGCTGGATACCTGTCTAACCTTTTCCTGCATCCCCTGTAAAACAATACTGCTTCATAGATGTCCCATTCTCTTGGGCGCCAATTCGCAGCGTGCATTGCACAGCCTCTCCTCCCCACAGGCCAGGGGGAGCTCCACATATTTCCTGCTACTTCAAAGAAGGACGCACATCTGAACCTGAGGGGCCAGCACGGTAGCTGGGCCAGGTTGCACGATAACAATGGGAAGATGCTAGTATGCCGCCGAAGCCGGCATCAGCGAAAAGCATTTTAAGGGATAGGACAGTGGATACACAATTTTTGACAGAGCGTCGTAGCCGATACGAGGTAAGGCTGGCTGCAAGACGTTAGGGGTCAATTAGAATAGATCACACCAGGACTGGTGCTTAGGTGCATCCAACCCATGGTCAATTCTGCTCTGGCTCTGGGGAAGGTGATGTCTACTGCCATTGGTGGCTTGTGGAAGACCAAATAAGTGCAGACAAATGGCACAACGGGATCAATAACATGCAGCTTTATTCGACCCAACTTGGTAGCGAAACCAGGCCTGAGTATTTCCGTTGCCGGGGAGAAACAACAAATAACTGCAGTGAGACATAAATTCTGTGATCACTGTAATTTCTTATTATGGAGATCACAAAAGGGATGTGATTAAGATGTACAGTAAGAAGCAAGAGGCTGATTTTGACAAACAAAAAGATTCAAATTCTATGTGATTTTTCCCTATAAACAAGAGAATTAAACCACCACTATCATCCCTTAAAAACAGCAGCAGCTACACACCACTTAAATTAGTTTTCCATTAGAGATAATACCTTGCCATCAGTATTGCTCATTGAGCTAGCAAAATCACACAGAGTTACAGCATATTAACACAATCATCATTATTTACAGGAATAAGAGGAAAGTTGTGTTGTCACTTCCTAACATGCACTAGTATTTAGGTTGCTTCGTGAAAGGAGATTATGTGCATGATTACATAAACTGAAAGCTATCATCCTATTTCCATTATAATTATCCTGCAATATACTTAAAACTTGTTATTGATCTGCGAGACTGTAATCGGGATTCTTAAATATCAGTCACTGGTTTTTATTAAACTCACTACACCCAAGGAACTTACGAACATCCCAGGGCCTGATTTGCACAAGGCCTAAGCCCACGGACTTTCATGGGGCCGCACGTGAGCTTCCACGGCCGCATGTTGTGCAGGCCTGCTGTAGACCAAGCCTAGTTAAGGTTAATTGGTCTCTGATATTAGGTTTCTGTTTTTGCAGTTTAAAATATTAGATGGAAAGGATTGGATAATACTCAATCTCCAACCACATCAGGCATCATGTTATGTCTCACTGCAAACTCAGACACATCGCTCATTTAATATGTATTTTAACTTCTCCAGGGCACACATTTTCTTCTCAATATCGCTGTGCAGATTATGCTTGGAAGGTCTACAACCCCCCAAATTCGGGTAATGGTCCTGCCAAGGCTTTTAGCCTTGTAAAAAAGCTGGTAGTTTGAAACACAAATGTTAGTATTAATGGTTATGCTTCTAATTTCTGGAGATGTAATAATTAATTAAAAGGACGTAATTTCTCAGTATAAAATACATAGATGAGTAAGCTTGAGAAACATATAAGTGCAAAAAAATCCACAAGAAACAGGCATGTAATGAAGCCGAAAATCAGAGATCGGTTAAATTTAAATCCAAAACAAGTAAGTCTGCATGCTCAGTTAAGGTACAAATAACACTAACTCATCCCTGTTAGTGAACGGGGGGGGCGGGGGGGAAGAGAGTCGGTAACCAGAAATCTTGTGATTATGAACTATAATGCTGAATGTTTAAAGCACTAAAAAGCTAGAACTCACTTATGTGATGCTCTGGTTGATGCTTGCACTGTGCGTAAAATTACCTTAGGGGGAAAAAAGCACAAAGATTTCTGAGTTTCTTACCAATTTCTAAAAATTTTGAAATATGTCAAAAGTCTAACAATCTATGCAAATCTGATTTCTCAATAGAAACCCTGAAAGTCTCAAAAAAAAAAACTCACCACACGAGTTAAAAATGCAGGACCAAGTACCTGAAAAATCTGCAAGAGGAAAACATTCATGCCCAAAAATTCACCAAGCTTTAAATAGTTCGCCAAATGAATTTTCAGACATTTAAAACACCTGAAATAGGATCTTGAAATGAAGTGCTTCTCAGCAAGCGGCACTGTGCATAATCGAGTGCTGAAGAACTCCAGCCAAAAAACCAGCTACAACACTAAATGTGCTTAGCTAGATACATGTGTTGTCCTAGTGAAATCAATAGATTACACCAACAGTACCAAGAGGGAAGATCAGCCGTACTGTGTTTACTTAAGACATAACCACAAGACCAAGACATCAGCTACTACTGCTTGGTTCAAACAGAAATTAATGTAGTTTAAACATTTGTGCACATATACAACCTCTAGGGAAGCGACATTAAAGAGCCATCTAAGGGGAAAATCAGGTAATTCCTTAATTAATCTTACAAATGGACCAGTCTTTCTAAGATTTATAGAATTAAATTCTGACTACTCTACAGAACAGCTATGTTTCTTGAATCAACCCAAATGAGATCTGAAGCCACTAAATAGCTTCATTAATTGCCCACACCTAACATATCAAGAGCCATTATTATAATTCCGTTTCATTTGGTTCTCAGAATGTGTATGACTCTTCCTATCTTTGCGGTTTTTTAGCAACCAATTTTGTTCCCATTTGCAGTGATTGAAAATGGCTAAATTTTCCACAGGGGGGACTCAAGGGAATATGACCATTATTTATTAAACGAAACATTTGGTGGTGGCATGACACTTTTCCAGACAAACAACAAAACCTCCACCAAGGGTTTACAAGCTGGCCCCTAATCCAGCAAAGATTTAGGGCACATGTTTAACTTCAACACATTTATGTTTTTTGGATTCAGGACCTAAATGCTCTAACACATAAGCTAAGCAGTGGAGGGGACTTCAGGTGAGGGTATAGCCGTAAGATTTGGGGATGGTCCGCTGATGGTCTGCTATTGATGTGTGCTGTCATATACATAATGTTTACCAATTACATTAAAATTTGACGGGTGCCGTATATTCAGGGATGGGCTAGCACCAAAAATACAGCAACAAAGCTGTTGTTAACTGCTACAAAATAAAACCAGTAAGTGACAGGAAATAAAAGCAGTTTATTGTTTATATTTCATGTCGGATTTTTGGTTCTGTTATTCCACTTTTTAATTCAACCCTCTTTGTAGACAACTGGATTTCCACGCACCAAGCTTTAACATTGGAACCAAAATTGAATCATAGTGGCATGCCATTCTCTGATTTAGGCTATCCAAGTGGGTTGCTACTTGAGATGTTATACCAGAAAGCCCCAGTTCCCTCCATCCCTGAGGAAAGCAGCGCTTAGCACATTATTATAACTTCATTGTTCTCTGCCTGAAAGCCCCATGCTTTTCTAGGCTTTAGGGATTTTTGTTTTTTATTTTTTAACCTAGAAGCTTTGCCAGAAGACTCTTGGCAAAACCAGAACTATGATATACACATTGAGAGTTGAAACCTTAAAACTGAGAAGGGAGAGATTCCAGGAGGACGTTTAAATCCATGACTTGTTTGTTAAACCCATTCACCTTGGTGAAAGGTTTCAGGCCCTTCATCATCATTCTTATACATTACCTCCAGCCTAGGAGGGCCCAGTCTGGATCACGGGACCATTTAAGCAGACACTGGTATATACACACAACAAAAAGCTGGTGGCCTGGGCCCCCATGGGTTAACTACCCCTTGTTCTCTACAACTGAGGTCAGAAAAGCTCTCCCAATTTCTACACCTCCGAGGGTCATTCAGCAGGAAAACTGGAAAGACAGACTTGATATTGGATATTTTCTATTGATAAGCAAGCAAAAAATAACTTTTCAAGCCTCCTTTATACACAATAAGAGCAAGTGTGTCCCCTTCCAGCTGCTCTGCCTCCACAAATAAGCATCTGGGAACTAGAGGTCAGAATTTATCAAGGATTTCAATGTTTTTGATGAAAACTGAAACTCCTCTTGTGAGAGCGCAGGGCATATCTCGTGGGAACATGTCAACCACCAGAAGCACTAACAGTATAGCAACCCAGTATACTTTATTATGCTGGCAAAAGCCACTCCTAGTTGACACAGCGTTATACCAGGACAAGCTTCCCTTTTATAAGAATAGCTTAACCCCCTCACCCTTCAAAAAACTAATCTTAGATTCCCAATTAAAGTGCAGTTTTGCTTTTATAATTAGGTTCCACTAGGATCTATCGCACAGCTCAATCAACCAGGGCTCACAGCTCTTCAAACCCCTGACCATACAGCAATGTAGTAGAGTCTGTAAATGTAGGACCATTAGTCTGATTTTTTATGAATATTGTGGGAATCTCTATTGATTATGAGCTCTGTGACTTCTATGAGAGGCCTATGGGTAACTCAGGTTCTATGGGGGCTCCTGTAAGGACCACAGGAAGGCAGATAATGAATGTGAATTAAAGCCCAGTCACCAATACTTTGTGAGGGAAAGATTACCATCAGTACCAATGGGAACTGGTGATTACAGCTGTGTAGTCTTCCTCATCTCTAGGGCAGGAGAGTTTCCAGTTGCTCACTTTGGACAAAGAGGTGATGTGACATCCTAATTTAGGATATCCAAACAGTCCCCGGGGTATTCATTGGTGCTCAGGAAATGCCTGTGCAAAACAGGAAAGGTCAAAGCTTGGGTTTGGAGGGCCCCAGGCTGGCACCTCCATTCCCAAGGAGAGTGTTTCCTATTTGGGTAGCGAGATTCTGGTCCCAGAAACCCTTGGACTCCTGTCTAGACAACATCTCGCTTGGTGGAAGGCCAGGATGGTTTCCTCCAGAATTAATTTTTCCGATTATTAAGAAGTTCAAATTCTCGCTCAATCGTTCTTGGCCCAATGGTTCTGTCAAAGTAAGTCATGGCTAGTGACAGGAAGGGGCAGACCTTTTCTCCAGAGAAGCCAGTTGTCTCTTGGTCAGGGAGTCCTTGACAACCATTGCAGATCCAGGAGGAACAAAACATTTGCTGAGTGGTGTATCTTTCCATTCCCTTGTGGTCACCACGGTTTTTCAGCCCATACAGACAGAAGCTGAGTGGGGTTCTAGTTGCAGTCGTAAAGACGGGACGGTACCCCCAGGGCTAAGGTTCCTTGACAGATTGCTCTTGTTTTGTACCAGCAGATCTGGACCAGTACTGCTAGCCAATTGGCGCTGGCCAGCGGCAGATCCGGTAGCAGCAGGAAGGCCTTACTCCTATGCACCTTTCTATTCATCGACATTCCTTAGTCTTTTGGGGAAGCTGAGCACGAAGACCTGACCGACCTGGAATCTGGTCCACTTTGTAGTCTGAGAGGGGGATTTGCTCTTGGTGCTTCTGAGGACTTGTGCCTTGACTCTCCTGCAGAAATCCTGAGAGAGTGGCCACAGGTGTAGTCTCCCACATTCCGCATTCAGGCTTTATGGTAGGAAATGTGTTCTTTTTGATGACTTGGATATGTACAGGCCAGGGGTCATCCCAGCCTTTCATGAGGTGCTTTTTAGCCAAAATGCTTGAACCTGTCAGAGTCCAGCTAAGAAGGAGTGACGATGCTGCACCTGGCAAGAGTATTTGCCACTCTCCCCCAGGCAGTACCAGGCAGCGGTTCGTTGGGTATCACTGATCAGGAAGGTACAGAGACAGGAGATGCACTTTTCCGCTGGTATACTGTGATAATCTATTTCCATACAGTAACTCCTTCAAATGGCATCATTGTTACGTTGCTGACTCAATTAGAGAACGTGTTCATTGACAGTTGAACATGCTCCCTATAACGTGGTTGGCAGCCATCCTGCTTTTTCCCACTGCTTTGCAGAAAAGAGCGCCCATTGAGCAAGGCCTGTGGGGGCTTGGAACCAGTGGAAGGCAAGCCCTTATTCAGCTCCTCCCTAGATCCCTTGTGGCAGGCAAGCTGGGCCAGAAGAGCCTATCAATTGCTGGCAGTCAAACTGGTTCCTCCCACCACTGTTCATGTGCTTCTCCTGCCCTCTAACCTTGGAGCTGCTTCCAGGAGCCTCCTGGTTGCTGTGGCAAGAGAGGCTAGGGGATGCTAATGTCAGGGGGTTGCCCCCTCCCCCTGCTCCGTCCCCCACTTACCCAATCTCCATTGTGTTTGTGGGGGAATAGGAAGGGACCTTTCTGGCAGCCCACGGCCGTCTCAACTTGCTGATCTACTTTAAAAAGGCAAATGTACTTAGAAGTGCGGTCGGCCATACTTTAAAAGGGCAATGGGCATCTCTCTCTCTCTCTCTCTCTCACACACAGGGTGTGTGTGTCTTGTCTGCCATGCTCTCTCTTCCTCATTGTGCTTGACTTGTAGGTGAGAGGCTACATTAACGTGTTAAAAACCCCTGTGAGGCTCAGCCAAGTGGCTGATACTTCATCATTTAGCCAGTAAGGCATTTCCCTGGGAAATATCCCACCCTCTTCATTCTCTGACGTTCACACCTTAAACCAAGCTGCCACAATATCATTGCTGTTGTTACAGTATTAATGTTTGTAAAGGCTTATAGGAGTGTTGTGTGGTATTGATAGACCCCAGGCCAGTTGGGAACAGCAGAGTAGTAGAAGGGAGCCAGGGAGCCAGAGGAGAGGAAGTGCATGAGCGAGGAACTGGGAACAAGAGGCGTGCAATAGCTGGAGGAATGAGTAGGGCATACTGCTGGAGGGACTGAGAAGTACAAGCGTTATCAGACATCCAGGAGGAAAGGTCCCGGTGGTTGAGGACAAATAAGGTGTTGGGAGGGAGGCAATGGGGAAGTAGGCCCCAGGGAGTTGAGCTGTGACAACTGTACCAAGAGCACTTCTTGAACACTCAGGTCCACAGGGCCCGGGCTGAACCAGAGTATGAGGGCAGGCCCGGGTTCCCCCAAACCTCCCAACTCCTCTGATCCAACACAGGAGGATTGACCTGGACTGTGGTTTTACCAGAGGGGAAGGTCTCTGGGCTGTTTCTCGATCCACAGAGTGAAATCTGTGAGGCGAGCAAATCCGTCAATAGCGCAGGACCCACCCAAGATAGAGGAGGAACTTTTTACCAATATACAAGTCTTTGTCTGATGAAAAAAATTTCCCTTGGGAACTAAACCCCCCATTTACATTAATTCTTATGGGGAAATTGAATTTCACTTAACATAAATTTTCCTTAAAAGTTGCATTTTTCCAGGAACATAATACAAAGTTTAAGTGAGGATATGAGTCAGGGATCCCCAGGGTGGAGATTTAACTATCCACTAGCTGTACTAATAGAACATTAAAACACTATTACACTAAGCAAATAAAACTGCATAAAATTGAATATTTACAGTTTTCTGAAGACAAGGAAGAAATTACTGGACACTAAGTTCCAATTCAGTCATGTTAGCAGTAAGGAAGGAACTGAGGAGATCGTTGGTCCAACCCAGCGCTACTCCATGGATCCTTTGATGCAGAACACAAGAGACAGAAGCCCACAGAAATGGATCATGGACACTGGCTTCAAAGTTCTCAACTTCTCAGGTGCATGGACAAATGTGTACCCCATAGTGGAATGCCACAGAGGGACCAGTTCTAAAGAAAGGCTGAAGTTAAAAGGCAATATGCTTTAGGCCTTTTTAGTTTTTGTTATTTTTAACCTTTCTCTGTTTGCAGCTGCTCCAATGATAAAATAAGCAGGACTGTTTGAACAACCTGTTTTCTGTCACAACTTCTGGGAGAAGATTTCCATAGCACGTGTCAAAACAGATGATGGTTTGGTCACATGGGTACTGTAGACTGTGATCCAATTAAAAGTTAATGATCAGAGTTCCCAAAGAATGCACATATATCTGCCAGTTGAAAGAAAGAAATACGGCCAAAAGAAGATTACAGATGAAGTCACCCCAAACCTAACATCCTACTAGAAATAATTTTAATTCTCTTCCCTCTCTCGTGAATATAGCTGTACATTTAAGCGGAAGAAAGTTATCTATTGCACTGATATCAAGACAATTCTGTTTTCACCAGTACCCACTGAAGTCATGTGTTCTTTATGCTCATGATGTTATTTTTAATGTCAGACCATTCTCTACATGCCAAATAGATGGAATTTTAATTCTTAAAATTATAAATTTTAAATCAGAAGAGCAGGCCTACATGGATTCAACTCCCACAACAGTTGCTCAAGCAAGCAAGGACTTGGGTTAGGAAAACTTTGCCCATCTAGGAAAACTGATGACTCGACACACAGGAGAAGAGAAGATCAGACAAACGAGGGGTGCTCAGACTTTTGTTGTCCTCAGAAATCTGTTAACTCCCAGAGTAAAGTTCTCTGTGGTCAAGAACTCTCTTACCATGCTGGTCCTTGTTTCGTTCACATTTGTCCCCAAAGGACAAAAATAAGCGTCTAAAGTGCCCCACAGCCTAGATGGGGGACAGTCCCAAGCAACTGGGAGGGTGTTCAGTGTCATCTGGCAGCAGTTGTCCCATGTCCCATGCCCAAGGAAGGACATTGGGCAAGATAAAGTCTAGCCAGGAGTGTGCTCTATGGCTAAAAACAGTGACAGACTCTACCTCGACCTAAAGGGCGTTGGAAGTGCATAAGATCCAGAGGTGCGGTCAACTCAACAAATTTCACTGTGACCATGCAAAAGAGTACTAGGCCGGGATGTAACACTTAGCAACTGTCATTTTAAAATTTCAGCCCTCCATGTACCTTTGTTAACAGCAGGGAGTTATCTGGAGTAGGTGTGTAAGTGTGGAGGGGAAAGAAATCACCTATAGTATCATAGGACTGGAAGGACCTTGCAAGTCTCTAGCCCAGGACCCTGCATCATGGCAGGACTAAGTACTACCTCTATACCATCACTGACGTTTGCCTAACTGCTCTTAAATCTCCAATGAGGATTTCAAAACTTCCCCTTAGGGCAATTTATTCCAGTGGCTTAATCACCCGACAGAAGTTTTTCCTTAATGGTCCAATCTAAACCTTCCCTGCGCAATTTAAAGGCCCTGCTTCTGTCTATCCACCAGAGTTAAGAAACAATTGTCTCCCTTCCTTGTAACAACCTTTACCTTACTTGAAACTGTTATTCCCCTCAGTTCTCTCTTTTCCGATTAAGCAAAACCCTTTTTTCCCCAATTCCCTTATCGTCATTTCATTCCCCATATTTCAACACTCAGGCAGAGTTTAGAAGTATCATGGCTAGACCTTGTTATATGAATAGGAGAATTTTATTAAATTGGAAAGTTATCAAATGTTATTGTCTGTGCCAATGCTTAGGCCACCCATTACAGATTGCAGATTTCCCAGTTTCACAGATACGCAGATTCCAGTAGCCTAGTCGTGCCAGAGCAAGCTTTCTGCACAATGACATCTTTATTGTGGTTGAACACAAACAGTAAATTCTCACTACTCCTCTCAGGAAGGCTGACAAGTCTTAGTACTCAATGAAAGATAGCTACTATTAGCCACTCAAATATTCTGTTTGCCACTTTCCCTGGCATATTCACACACAAGGGACCTATACAGCCCACCCTGCCTAAATGTAGGAAGAAACCCCACGGGTATTGTTTAGAAAGGGAAACAATCCAGAAACCCATAATACATACACACTGCCAATTAAATCCTATACCAGTAACAGTTCAGATTAACAATGGATGTGGAGAGGACAACAAAAACCTGTCACCGGCACACAGAGGCTTCATCCCGATTTCACTCATTCACAGCAGTAGCCGCTCCAGTCAGGCTGGTTCTTTTGGAGCCAGGAAATATGCTCAGCAGGCAACTCTCGCTACCCTGTGAAGCCACGGAGGGAGCTGATTTAGAATTCTGGCCTTGCCATTAGCCATGGTTACCATAACCACGACTCTTTTACAAACTTCAGCCCGCGCCATGGAGCCCGTTCAGCTTTTTGTTTTCCGGCATCCGTATAGTTGTACCTTGGAGTGGCGTGGACAGGAGAGCGATACTAACGCAGCGACTGCACAGCAGGGAAGCATCACTTTGCTTTTTAGTCATGAAAATAAAGGCCAGAGATGGTTACCGAGGTTGTTCTGTACCGTACTAATGCCAGAGTAACCCAGGCATGAAAGGATGCGGTATCTCTCCCCACTCTGTATCTGTCCGCTGCTTCATGAGTGCCCCTGGCTGAATGGCCGGTGGTGGCACATACGTCCGCACAAGCGAAAAATTTGGGAATCTGACTCGTGGGGGAACCTTCATGGTTTCCTCACACAACTAGTAGTCTTAGTCTTATGGCCTTAGCCTGTAGAATAAGGGGCGGCTGTATTAGTTCCTGTGGAACAGTTATCAGAGAGTACAGCTGCTTCGTCTTGCTCCCAGTTATGATAACCACGAGAGGAGGTAGACCCCTGACACATTACAAACCAACCAAGCCATCTCTGTTGCCTTCCCTTGGTCCTCCCCCAACCTTCTGGGTCTGACCGTCATACTAAGGGTAGTGGGTTCCTGTCCATATTGTGTCATGAAGTAGATAAGAGATAGGCGAGGGACTGATGTTGAGAATAAAGAAATCATTCTGCTATGTATGACATAAAATGAGGGGTAAGCAGAAGCCTCCGGTATGAACTGCATACGAATGAATTTTAGTCAGATAGGAACTTAGCGGGCTTGTGGGCGAGGACACAAACAGACAATGCTTGCATGCTATTTGCAGTCCCAGGCAGTACAGAATAAGTCTTTTCTTTTTCCAATGGAAAGGGGAGGGGGTGACTTGCATGAGCGCTCTAGCCCCTCCAGTTGCTATGATTGAAGCCGGCGCTCTTCCACTAGCCGTTCTGTCCTATCTACTGGGAGTGCCCGGACTCCATTCCTGTTCTTACCCAGGCACCCCCTATTCAGCTTAAAGCTTGGCACTCAGGGGTTCATGAGGACAGTTA